>NC_053024.1:635339011-635650573 GCF_003073215.2 Triticum urartu | reverse complement strand
CACCACAATGGACTATGGCTTTGCGGTGACCTCAACCGTCTAGGATGCTCAAACACCCAAGAGTAACAAGATCCGCAAGGGATTAGTGGGGGGAATCAAATATCTCTTGGTGGAAGTGTGGATCGAGGCCTTCTCAACCACTCCCGAGCAAATCAACAAGTTTGATTGGCTAGGGAGTGAGATCGGGCGAAAATGGAGCTTAGAGCAATAATGGAGCTTGGGGGTGGAAGAGGTGAGTCAATGGGGAAGAAGGGGACCCCTTATATAGTGTGGGGCAAAGATCCAACCGTTACCCACCAACCAGCCCGCGGCCAGCGGTACTACCGCGCCTGGCCAGCGGTACTACCGCAGGGTCACGTGGTACTACTGCTTGCAACCAAGCGGTACTACCGCACGGCTGTGCGGTACTACCGTACAGACCCACGGTACTGACGCAACCCCAGCGACAGAAAAGATAAAACAGACGCGCAGGAACTGGGGGCGGTACTTCCGCAAGCGCGGTACTACCGCGCCCCCCATGCGGTACTACCGCAAGGCAGAAATCCCCTAGCCAAGGGAAAGGAAACTTCCGTGCCTACTTCCGTAAAGAAACGGAAGTAGCAAAAACCCGACATAGTAGTACTGCCGAGGGGCGGTACTACTGCCTGACTGCATAGCACGGTACTACCGCACGGCGAAAACGGTACTACCGCGGTAGGTGCGGATGTAAAAAATTACATCCGCCCCTACTACCGCGAGGGGGCGGCACTAGCCTGGTGGGCAGCGGTAGTGCGGCTCCAGGAGAGCGGTACTACCGTGGGCACCTGCGGTACTACCGCTCCACCGCACGGTACTACCGCGGATGCCTACGGTACTACCGCTGTCCTGAGAGCAGTACTACCGCGACCAACCACAGCAGCCAGACAAGGGAGGCAAGAAAACGGAGGAAGCTCCAAGGGAAAAGGAGGGGACAAGAAGGAGATGTGTACGTGATGATTCCACCCAAACCTTTCCAACGCGGACCCCCTCTTAATAGTACGGCTTTCCTACGACTCAAATCCACCAAAAAGAAACGTAGAAAAGACGCCGTTGTCATCAATCTTCGAGGGGCACCCAACCATCTTGTGCCTAGCAATGAAGTGTCTGGAATACTCAAGGCACACGATTAGTCCGCAAATGCGTTGTCATCAATCACCAAAACACTTAGGGATAAATATGCCCTTACAATCTCCCCCTTTTTGGTGGATTGATGACAATACGGGATTTGCACAAGGAAAATAATATTAAGTAAATGCAAACCCCTCCTCTCTAGAATATAGACGGGCTCCCCCTAGATGTGTGCCACCTAGATGAGTGCTTTGGACTGCATGGCACACATATACTAGGATCAAAGCTCCCCCTATATTATAGAGACAAGGCATATCTATCACTAGACAAGATAGCACAAACATAAGTTAACTATGATAGATAGAGTGCATATGTCTTACACCATATGTAGGAAAGGTCTCGAAAGCACAGACCAACCAAAAGCAAACGAGGCAAATGAGGTCCAAACAAGGCACAAACGACAAAGCAAACAAACACACCAAGCACGACACAACGCAAATCCCTACACTCTCTCCCCCTTTGGCATCGAGACGCCAAAAAGGCAGAGAGGACACCTACACACACGGGGTCGCTCAGGCAGAGAAGTCGTCCCACTACTCCTCGTGCTCCTCGTCAGACTCAGCGGCGGGGACGGTCTCCTCGAAGTCATCCTCTGAACTGGTCCACTTGTATCCCTGCTTCGACATCCAGGCAGCCTCAGGTGTGATGACGTCCTCAGACCCGCCAGACACATCCTCTCCAAAGAGCCTCATAACCTTCTTGTCACGGCGGCAACTCTCCTTGTCTGCCACGTGAGCCCTATGCTGTCCCTTTGCCTGCATGCAGAAGAGAGTCTTTATCTTGTCCTTTAGCTTCTTGGCCCACGACGGCTCAGAGGAAGGAGTGGTGGACCTAGCAACACGGTCCTCAGCAACATTCTCAGCAGCAGCCTCCTCCTCACCAACAGCCCTCCTAGTAGAAGAGGCCTCAGCACGGGTAGTGGTGTTGGCCCAGTTGGGCTTGACGCGGAGGCTGATGGACTCATGGCGAATCCAGTCTGGAGCAAGGAACTCATCACCAGGGTACATCTTCTCCCAAGTGGTGGAGAGCAGCAGAAACAGGTACGGTCCATAGATAGGTACCTTGCGAGTGAACACCGCAAACCGAAGCTCACACCACATGATGTGTGAGACATCAAGTGGCTGAGTCTGAGAAGAACGTGCCTCTGCACACAGGAGCAACATGTCCACTAGATATGCATGGACCTTGTCCTTGTCGCCAATGCATGGGAATAGAGTGTTGCGGAAGATGCGATGCATGACATCCAGAAAGGAGTTCAACACCCAAGTTGACTTGCCATTGGGGAGCACCTTCTCAACTAGGAAAGGCTGAAGCAAGTTCTTGTTGGCAGACTCAGAGTTGGCGTGGGGGCGAACACCAACGGGGGTGTGAAGCCCGTCATCAGGAATGTGCAGCAGATCCATGAACTCTTTCCATGTAGCAGACAGCTGACAGCCATTGGTCATCCAGGTCATCCTCCACTCCTCCTCGGGATGAAAGTACACTGAGGCAAAGAACTGACAGATGAGCTCAGGGTCATAGTCAAGGTGAAAGGAGATCACCAACTCAATAGCAAACTGCTCCACCAAGTCCAGAGCCTCTCCAAAATAGTCACGAAACTTGTCCTTCCGCATGTGATGCATGTCTATCCACTTGACATCCACGAAGGTATTCTACTTGCTCTTGATCACATCCAGATAGATGAGAACCTGTTGCTTGGTCCAGAACATCTCGGTGCCTCTAAGCATAGCCCGAGGATTCACATAGGGATTGATCCTCCGGCGTTCGACATACTCAGAGACAGGAATCTCGTCCATGCCCTTAGCAGGTTCCTTTTGCTTGTTGGCAGTGGTCTTGACATTGCGCTTGGGGGCATTGGAGCCCTCCGGGGCTTCATCTTGGGGGTTGCGCAGACACTTGGAGCCAGTGTCATGACTGGGATTGGAACGGCGAGAGCCACCACCTGAGACACAAAACGCAAAACACCCATGACAACCAAGAGGGATTAATGCAAAGACCACAACAAAGCAGCAGAAACATGCAGAAAGCACACATGATAATTGCCTAGAGAGAGATTTGTTCCCTACGGTAGTACTGCCAAGTGCTGCGAAGCTAAGATAGTAGTACTGCTCTTAGACGCAGTAGTACCATGCAAGGTCACGGTAGTACCGGGTCTAGGAGCGGTAGTACGAGCTTAGCGCCTCAGCTAGCGCGGTAGTACCGCGTCTGAAGAGCGGTAGTACCGCACGAGCTAGCACGATAGTACCGCACATCAGACACGGGAGTACCGCACCGCGTCAGATCTGAACAAGTTCAAATCTGAGAAAAGCCTGCAAAACCGTGGCGGTACTACGGTTGGACAAAGCTACCACAAGACAACATATCAAGTATGATTCCTACGCAACACGACTCTCCTACATCCTACTCTTGCATAGATTTGGCTAAAATCTCAAGAACAACAAGTTTCTCCCCAAAAACCTAGAAGCAAGAGAAAAACCAAGAAAAAAGAGGGATTTGGGGAAAAACCTTAGTCCATGGCAAGAGGAAGTGGTGGGGAACGATCCCACCGGTCGAAATCCGAGGAGAGTGGCTGGAGACGGAGATCCGGCGAGGGCCTCCGGCGCCGTTCTTGAGCGAGAGAGAGAGACGTGGGGAGAGAGACAAGTGAATGGGTACGGGGAGTTGGAACTCCCCTGCCTGAGTCATAACCCCCGCGCTCCCTCAACGGCGCGGTAGTACCATGCCCCAACGCGGTAGTACCGCCCGGCGCGGTACTTCCGAAGTACCGCACCTGAGCGGTAGTACCGTGCTATGGCGCGGTAGTACCGTGCTATGGCGCGGTAGTACCGTGCCTCTCAAAGCGGTAGTACCGCGACAAGCCGCGGTAGTACCATGGGCT
The DNA here is from genome assembly GCF_003073215.2 of Triticum urartu. NCBI lineage: Eukaryota > Viridiplantae > Streptophyta > Magnoliopsida > Poales > Poaceae > Triticum > Triticum urartu. The sequence continues at coordinate 635,646,549 of NC_053024.1, read as the reverse complement.
CAAGAAGATGCACGTTTCAAGCAAACAAAAAATGGGGTCTTTGCACAAACACTCCGAGGCAACGCGACACCACAAGACCACGCTACACACAAAGCCAGGAAGGCACACGACAAACGAAACAACCATGAGACACCACCTCTCCAAAGAGAGGGCGGTGGCCGTAGCCACCTATGTTTGAGTCAATTGGTATGGCACCGCGAAGAATTATCCTTGGGTCCATGACCAAAACTCGTCTTTGAAGCACAAGTACCATCAAACATGGCTAATGTGAAAGACTTGATCAATTTATGCATAATGGGGGAGGGAGAGTTCATTGAGAGAACATCACTCCCCCTATGTCCATGCCTACATCTAAACAAGACAACACGTTGAGTATGGTGGGGTGTGCAAGGGTTCAAGCAACATTGCTCCAATCAATGATATTTAGCTCATGCCTTAACTCGCGAAATCTTGCTTCATCCAAGGGCTTCGTGAAGATATCTGCAAGGTTATCATGAGTGTTGACATAGTTGAGCTTGATCTCTCCTCACCTAATGTGATCCCGGATGAAATGATACCGGATCTCAATATGCTTCGTCTTGAAGTGTTGCACCGGGTTGAGAGAGATCTTGATGGCACTTTCATTGTCACACCAAAGAGGCACTTTGTCACAAATGACACCGTAATCCTTTAAAGTTTGCCTCATCCATAAGAGTTGTGCACAACAACTACCGGCCGCCACATACTCCGCTTCGGTGGACGAGAGAGACACACAACTTTGCTTTTTGGAAGACCAACTTACCAAAGAGCAACCAAGGAATTGGCACCCCCCGGAAGTGGACTTCCTATCCACTTTGTCTCCTGCCCAATCAGAATCCGAATACCCTACAAGCTTGAAGTTTGCTCCTCTTGGGTACCATAGGCCAAAGTTTGGGGTATGAGCCAAATATCGAAAGATTCGTTTGACCGCCACATGGTGACTTTCCTTAGGTGCGGCTTGAAACCGTGCACAAATTCCCACACTCAACATGATATCCGTTCTAGATGCACAAAGGTAAAGCAAGGAGCCTATCATGGAGCGATATACCTTTTGATCCACCACTTTACCATTGGGATCTATGTCAAGTTGGCACTTGGTGGGCATGGGAGTGGAAGCCGGCTTGACATCACTTAGCTTGAATCTTTTGAGCATGTCTTGAATATATTTGGCTTGATTGATGAAGGTTCCTTCTCTTCTTTGCTTCACTTCGAACCCTGGAAAGAACTTCAACTCTCCCATCGAAGACATCTCGAACTTTGGGGTCATGAGAGCGGCAAATTCCTCATTGAAAGCTTTGTTAGGGGAACCAAAGATGATATCATCAACATATAATTGGCACACAAACAACTCCCCTTTGACCTTCTTAGTAAAAAGAGTGGGGTCGATTAGCCCAACTTCAAAACCACGGTCTTGTAACAACTCGGTAAGGTGGTCATACCACGCACATGGGGATTGTTTAAGGCCATAGAGTGCCTTATCGAGTTGATACACATGATCTCGAAAGTAGGGATCCTCGAACCCGGGGGTTGCTTGACATAAACCAATTCATTAATGGGACCATTAAGAAAAGCACTCTTCACATCCATTTGTTGTAACTTAAAGTTATGATGAGAAGCATAAGCAATCAACATGCGAATAGATTCAAGACGAGCAATGGGAGCAAAGGTTTCACCGTAGTCGATACCCTCGACTTGGGAGTAGCCTTGTGCTACCAAACGAGCCTTGTTGCGGATGATAATCCCATGAGCATCTTGCTTGTTCTTAAATATCCACTTGGTTCCAATGACATTGTGGTTCCCCGTCGGTCTTGGCACCAATCTCCACACTTTGTTGCGCTCGAAGTTGTTGAGTTCTTCATGCATGGCATTGAGCCAATCCGGATCTTCTAGCGCCTCATAGACCTTGTGGGGTTCCACACAAGAGACAAACGCGTGATGCTCACAATAGTTTGCTAACTGTCTACGAGTGCTTACCCCCTTTCTTAAGCTTCCAAGCACATTTGTCATGAGATGATCCTTGGTGGAGAGCTTGGAAGCAACCTTGGCGGCACGACGCTAATTCCTCCTCGGGGGTGAGACGAGGAGTGGTCACTTGATCATCTTGAGCGTCGTCTTGATCTTGTTCTTGAACTTGCTCGGAGGAGAGAACTTGACCTTGGGCATCACTTGATGTGTCGACACCGTCTTGAGCATGATCTTGCCCTTGGTCGTGTTCTTGAGGATGAGGGCCTTCATGTTGTTCTTCGAAAGCTGTGGGCCTTGGGTTGGTGATGGCTCCACTTGAGTGGAGCTTTGTCCTTCTCCTTCGGCCACAAGGGGTTCCTCAATGGGTAGGATAAAGCCAACACCCATTCTTCTTATGGCTTGGTGAGGAATTTCATCACCTACATCACAAGTGCCACTTTGCTCCACTTGGGAGCCGTTATTCTCATCAAACTCCACGTTACATGTCTCCTCAATAAGTCCCGTGGATTTATTGAGGACACGGTAAGCATGAGAGTTTGTAGCATAACCAACAAATATGCCCTCATAAGCTCTAGCTTCAAATTTAGACAACTGAACACCTTTCTTGAGAATGAAACACTTACACCCGAACACCCGGAAGTACTTGAGGTTGGGCTTGTTACCGGTGAATATCTCATATGGAGTCTTGTTCAAGCCCTTGCAGAGGTAGAGCCGATTGGATGCATGACACGCGGTATTGATGGCTTCGGCCCAAAAGTTGTACAGAGACTTGAACTCCACCATCATGGTCCTTGCCGCATCCATCAACGTCCAGTTCTTCCTCTTCGCAACACCGTTTTGTTGAGGGGTGTAAGGTGCGGAGTATTGATGCTTGATCCCCTCATCACTAAGAAACTCATCCAAGGTGTAGTTCTTGAACTCGGTGCCGTTGTCACTTCTTATTGTCAAGATCTTTGCATTGTGTTGACATTGTGCTTCATTTGCAAAGTCAATGACGGTTTGTTGGGTCTCGCTCTTCCTCTTGAATAAATACACCCAAGTGTATCTTGAGTAGTCATCCACAATCACCAAGCAATACTTCCTACCCCCAAGACTATCGAAGGATGGAGGCCCAAAGAGATCCATGTGAAGGAGCTCCAAAGGCCTCTTTGAGTAAATGATAGTCGTGGGAGGGTGAGCCTTCTCATGTAGCTTTCCTTCGATACAAGCACTGCAAGCACGATCTTTAGCAAAACTAACATTCGTTAGTCCACGGACATGGTCCCCCTTGAGGAGACTTTGCAAATATCTCATATTGACATGGGCTAAACGGCGATGCCAAAGCCATCCCACTTCAACTTTAGCCATTAGGCATGTCGCGGTCTTAGTGGGTCGCTCCGAAAAGTTAATCACATATAGACCGTTCTTGACATGCCCAACAAAGGCTACTTTAAGAGTCTTGCTCCACAAGAGGGCCACGGTATCGATATCAAAGAAAGTGGCAAAGCCCATGATTGCAAGTTGACGAACGGAAAGTAAATTGTATGCAAGGGACTCAACAAGCATGACCTTATCGATCGTGAGATCATGAGAGATGACCACCTTGCCAAGTCCCAATACCTTGGAGGATGAGGCGTCACCCCACTCGACATTGGTGGGCATAGATGGAATCTTGTGCACGTCCACCACCAAGTCCTTGCTTCCGGTCATATGATTTGTAGCTTCGCTATCGAGCAACCATGATCCCCCACCGGAAGCAAACACCTACAAGAGATTAATGCTTGGTTTTAGGTACCCATTTTGTAATGGGTCCTTTGATGTTAGTAACAAGGGTCTTTGGGACCCAAATAGACCATTCACTGTATTCATGAAGAGAACCAACGAATTTAGCATAGACATGCCCATCACTAGCACGACATAACACATAAGAAGGATTAAAGTCGTCGGCTTTGATGCGAGGAGTGACATTGTCCCTTTTGACAACGCCACCCTTCGCATTGTTCTTCTTCTTCTCCTCGGAGGCACTTTCTCCATCCTTAACAAAGGTTTGCATGAGAGGAGGAGATCGTTTGGCCTTGTCATTCTTCTTCTTGTTCTTGGAGTCGGGCACGTACCCAACCCCTTCCTTGGCTACAACTCCCTTTTGGTTGATCAAGATATCATTGATGTTCTTCTTGCCTTGTATGCAACTCGCAAGACCTCTCTCAATTTGCCCCTTTAGCTTAGTGTTCTCCTCAACGATATGCACATGCCCACAACACGGGTTAGTAGCATTTGCATTATCAATGAACATCATACGAGGGAAAGTGGCTTTTTCCTTGGTTAGATTTACTTGAAGTTGATCATGAGACTCTTTGAGGCTAGCATGAGCACCCTTCAAGACCTTGTGAGCCTTGTCAAGTAGATCAAACTCCTCTTTGAGTCTAGCAAGATCAACCTCAAGTTCGGCCTTCTCGGAGTTTAGCAGATGAGAAACAATGAGGACATGATCATAGTCTTTCTTTAACTTAGCATGATGAACGTTGTGTGACTCCTCAAGAGCCAAACGAAGACCACGCTCTTCCTCAAGAGCATTGGAAAGATCCGAAATCTCATCGGCATAGTCATGACTATGCCCTTCCATCTTAGTGATGGTGTCTTCGTGAGCCTCGATCATGTCATTGGCTTCACCAAGTTGTTCCAAGAGAGCAACAAAGTGCTTCTTGGATTTTCCCTTGAGTTTGCCCATAAAGGCCTCAAACTCATTAGCCTCCACATTAGCTCCCTCAAGTTCATTAATGCTATCCATCGGAGAAGGATGATTAATGATGGTAGTTTTGATGTTGGGGGTTACCTTGTTGGTGGCTTTAGCCATGAGGCACTTGGCGGTGATGCTCTCATTGGGTGAGTCGAAGAGAGACACCCGTGGAGTCGTCGCAATGGCAACGGAGGCCATGGCAACCGACTCATCACCTTCATCATCATCATCATCCTCATTGTACTCTTCTTGTACCACCAATGCCTTGGGAGGAGTCTTCTTGGTGAAGTTGCTCTTGTTGGGGAACGACTTGGCCTTGTCCTTTCGGATGAGCTTGCCACCATTGTCTTCCCTCTTCTCATACGGGCACTCCACAAAAAAATGACTCACGTTGCCACAATTGTAGCAAGTCATTACACGTTGCTTGCTCTTCGTGCCACTTGAGTTGTTTTTGCTAAAGTTTGGCCTCGAGTTTTTCTTGCTCCAAAATTGTGCTTGATCCAATTGTCATCTGTGTCCTTGCTCCCGTGATCTTGTGGTGAGACCGCAAGTTTGGTTACTCTCTGATAAAGCTCACGAGGCTCTTCATCTTCTTTCATTGCAAACTCATCGGCCTCATCTTGCACCACTTCATAGTTGGAGCGTTGAATGCTTGCGCTTCCCGAGAGGGACAACACAATGCCATGCATCTTTGGCCAAGGCGAAGGGACGAAGATGAGGTAGGTCTTCGGGTGGAATTGCATCTTGAATGATGAAGAGAGCATTCTCATTGAATTGATTGTCCGCGGCTTCTCGAGGAGTGAAGTTGCTTGGATCATGCGGATAGAAACCTTCTTCAATGATTCTCCAAAGGTTAGTGTTCACATGATTTAAATGACATTTAAAGCGGTAAACCCAAGAATCAAAGTCCTCATTTTTCACAATCTTAGGGGCAGGACCGGCATGATTCAAATGAGTGGAAGGAACCGGTCCACCATAAACAAGCGGTGGTTCCACATGAGCAAAGATGTCGGTTCCATTTTTACCACTAGAAGAAGGAGCCTTTTCACTACTAGCTTCCCCCTTATCGGAGATAGCATCCGTCACCTTGTCGGTGGGATCACCCACTTTCAACGATGCGGTGGATAGTTTAAGCCCCTCAAGGAATTTAGTAAACATGCTTTCAACCTCGGTCGTCATGGAGGTTTTCAATGTCTCCAAGGCCACATTGAACTCCTCACGACAGACCGAGGTTCCCACATCGCCCGTAGACGAAGTCGGATTCGCACCGGAGTGTTCCTCCACACCGTCTACGGTATCAACCATACTCTTTGGACAGTAAAGTCCTTAATAAAGAGACGAGGCTCTGATACCAATTGAAAGGATCGATATGGTTGACTAGAGGGGGTGAATAGGCAACTAACAATTTTTAGCTTTTCTTTAGCAATTTAAACTTTGCATCAAAGTAGTTGTCTAGATATGCAACTAGGTGAGCAACCTATATGATGCAACAAGGATAGGAACACAAGCAAGCAAATAATATGAAACAAATAAGCTTGCACAAGTAAAGGCACGAGATAACCAAGAGTGGAGACGGTGGAGACGAGGATGTGTTGCCGAAGTTCTTTCCCTTTGAGAGGAAGTACGTCTCCGTTGGAGCGGTGTGGAGGCACAATGCCCCCCAAGAAGCCACTAGGGCTACCGTATTCTCCTCATGCCCTCACACAATGCGAGATGCCGTGATTCCACTATTGGTGCCCTTGGAGGCGGTGACCGAACCTTTACAAACAAGGTTGGGGCAAGCTCCACAACTCAATTGGAGGCTCCCAACAACACCACGAAGCTTCACACAATGGACTATGGATTCGCGGTGACCTCAACCGTCTAGGATGCTCAAACACCCAAGAGTAACAAGATCCGCAAGGGATTAGTGGGGGGAATCAAATATCTCTTGGTGGAAGTGTGAATCGAGGCCTTCTCAACCACTCCCGAGCAAATCAACAAGTCTGATTGGCTAGGGAGTGAGATCGGGCGAAAATGGAGCTTAGAGCAATAATGGAGCTTGGGGGTGGAAGAGGTGAGTCAACGGGGAAGAAGGGGACCCCTTATATAGTGTGGGGCAAAGATCCAACCGTTACCCACCAACCAGCCCGCGGCCAGCGGTACTACCGCAGGGTCGTGCGGTACTACTGCTTGCAACCAAGCGGCACTACTGCACGGCTGTGCGGTACTACCGTACAGACCCACGGTACTGTCGCAACCCCAGCGATAGAAAAGATAAAACAAACGTGCGGGAACTGGGGGCGGTACTTCCGCAAGCGCGGTACTACCGCGCCCCCCATGCGGTACTACCGCAAGGCAGAAATCCCCTAGCCAGGGGAAAGGAAACTTCTGTGCCTACTTCCGTAAAGAAACGGAAGTAGCAAAAACCCGACACGGTAGTACTATCGAGGGGCGGTACTACTGCCTGACTACATAGCGCGGTACTACTGCGCGGCGAAAACGGTACTACCGCGGTAGGTGCGGATGTAAAAAATTACATCCGCCCCTACTACCACGAGGGGGCGGCACTAGCCTGGTGGGCAGCGGTAGTGCGGCTCCAGGAGAGCGGTACTACCGTGGGCACCTGGGTACTACCGCGCCACCGCGCGGTACTACCGCGGATGCCTACGGTACTACCGCTTTCCTGAGAGCAGTACTACCGCGACCAACCATAGCAGCCAGACAAGGGAGGCAAGAAAACGGAGGAAGCTCCAAGGGAAAAGGAGGGGACAAGAAGGAGACGTGTACGTGATGATTCCACCCAAACCTTTCCAACGCGGACCCCCTCTTAATAGTACGGCTTTCCTACGACTCAAATCCACCAAAAAGAAATGTAGAAAAGACGCCGTCTTCGTTAGTCTTCGAGGGGCACCCAACCGTCTTGTGCCTAGCAATGAAGTGTCTGGAATACTCAAGGCACACGATTAGTCCGCAAATGTGTTGTCATCAATCACCAAAACACTTAGGGATAAATATGCCCTTACAATGGGACTGAATATGATCCACCTTTACCTAGAAGGCGTTCCAAGAATTCAGAATTTTCTGATCTTGATGCTAAATTTGATAAAAGTGAGATTGAAGAAATTAAAACCCTAGATGTTGCTAAACCCACTATTATGGATTTCAAGGAATTTAACTATGAAAATTGCTCTTTGATTGATTGTATTTCCTTGTTGCAATCCGTGCTAAATTCTCCTCACACTATAGTCAAAATAAAGCGTTTACTAAACATATCATTGATGCCTTGATGCAATCTTATGAAGAAAAACTTGAATTGGAAGTTTCTATCCCTAGAAAACTTTATGATGAGTGGGAACCAACTATTAAAATTAAAATTAAAGATCATGAATGCTATGCTTTATGTGATTTGGGTGCTAGTGTTTCCACGATTCCAAAGACTTTGTGTGATTTGTTAGGTTTCCGTGATTTTGATGATTGCTCTCTAAATTTGCACCTTGCGGATTCCACTATTAAGAAACCTATGGGAAGAATTAATGATGTTCTTATTGTTGCAAATAGGAATTATGTGCCCGTATATTTTATTGTTCTTGACATAGATTGCAATCCTTCATGTCCTATTATTCTTGGTAGACCTTTCCTTAGAACGATTGGTGCAATTATTGATATGAAGGAAGGAAATATTAGATTCCAATTTACATTAAGGAAAGGCATGGAACACTTTCCTAGAAATAAAATTAAATTACCTTATGAATCTATTATGAGAGCCGCTTATGGATTGCCTACCAAAGATGGCAATACCTAGATCTATTCTTGCTTGTTATGCCTAGCTAGGGGCGTTAAACGATAGCGCTTGTTGGGAGGCAATCCAATTTTATTTTTATTTCTTGCCTTTTGCTCCTGTTTAGTAATAAATAATTTATCTAGCCTATTTTTTGGTTGTGTTTTTTGTGTTTAATTAGTGTTTGTGCCAAGTAGAACCGTTGGGAAGACTTGGGGAAAGTCTTGTTGAACTTGCTGTAGAAAATAGAAACTTTAGCGCTCACAAGAACTGCTGTCATTTTTATTTGAAAAGTGCTATTTAGTTAATTCTTTTTGCAGATGATTAATAGATAAATTCCTCACGTCCATCAATTTATTTTAGAATTTTGGGGGCTCCATATCTTGCGCTAGCTACAGATTACTACAGACTGTTCTGTTTTTGACAGATTCTGTTTTTCATGTGTTGTTTGCTTATTTTGATGAATTTATGGCTAGTAAAATAGTTTATAAACCATAGAGAAGTTGGAATACAGTAGTTATAACACCAATATAAATAAATAATGAGTTCATTACAGTACCTTGAAGTGGTCTTTTATTTTCTTTCGCTAACGGAGCTCACGAGATTTTCTACTTTAAGTTTTGTGTTGTGAAGTTTTCAAGTTTTGGGTAAAGATTTGATGGATTATGGAACAAGGAGTGGCAAGAGTCTAAGCTTGGGGATGCCCATGGCACCCCCAGGATAATCTAAGGACACATAAAAGCCAAAGCTTGGGGACGCCCCGGAAAGCATCCCCTCTTTCGTCTACTTCTACCGGTAACTTTACTTGGAGCTATATTTTTATTCGCCACATGATATGTGTTTTGCTTGGAGCGTCTTGTATGATTTGAGTCTTTGCTTTTTAGTTTACCACAATCATCCTTGCTGTACACACCTTTTGAGAGAGCCATACATGATTTTGAATTTGTTAGAATACTCTATGTGCCTCACTTATATGTTTTGAGTTATATAGTTTTGCTCTAGTACTTCACTTATATCTTTTAGAGCACGGTGGGTGGTGGATTTGTTTTATAGAAACTATTGATCTCTCATGCTTCACTTAGATTATTTTGAGAGTCTTAATAGCATGGTAATTTGCTTAAAATCCTAATATGCTAGGTATTCAAGATTAGTAAAATTTTCTTAAGAGTGTTTTGAATACTAAGAGAAGTTTGATGCTTGATGATTGTTTTGAGATATGGAAGTAATAATATCAAAGTCGTGCTAGTTGAGTAGTTATGAAATTGAGAAATACTTGTGTTGAAGTTTGCAAGTCCCGTAGCATGCACGTATGGTAAACGTTATGCAACAAATTTGAAACATGAGGTGTTATTTGATTGTCTTCCTCATGAGTGGCGGTCGGGGACGAGCGATGGTATTTTCATACCAATCTATCCCCCTAGGAGCATGCGCGTAGTACCGAGGTTTTTGATGACTTGTAGATTTTTGCAATAAGTATGTGAGTTCTTTATGACTACTGTTGAGTTCATGGATTATACGCACTCTCACCCTTCCATCCTTACTAGCCTCTTCGGTACCGTGCATTGCCCTTTCTCACATTGAGAGTTGGTGCAAACTTCGCCGGTGCATCCAAACCCTGTGATATGATACGCTCTGTCACACATAAACCTCCTTATATCTTCCTCAAAACAGCCACCATACCTACCTATTACGGCATTTCCATAGCCATTCCGAGATATATTGCCATGCAACTTTCCACCATTCCGTTCATCATGACACATTCATTATTGTCATATTGCTTTGCATGATCATGTAGTTGACATCGTATTTGTGGCAAAGCCACCGTTCATTATTCTTTCATACATGTCACTCTTGGTTCATTGCATATCCCGGTACACCGCCGGAGGCATTCATATAGAGTCATACTTTGTTCTAGTATCGAGTTGTAATCATTGAGTTGTAAATAGATAGAAGTGTGATGATCATCATTAATAGAGCATTATCCCAAAAAAAGAAGGGCCAAAAAAAGGAAGGCCAAATAAAAAGGAGGAAAAAATATAAAAATAAAAGGGGCAATGCTACTATCCGTTTTTCCACACTTGTGCTTCAAAGTAGTACCGTAATCTTCATGATAGAGAGTCTCTTATTTTGTCACTTTCATATACTAGTGGGAGTTTTTCATTATAGAACTTGGCTTTCATATACTAGTGCCCTAGGTCTTCGTGAGGAAGCAAGTTGGATGCAAACCCACTAGTTTCTTTCGTTGAGCTTTCATACATTTATAGCTCTAGTGCATCCATTGCATGGCAATCCCTACTCCTTGCATTAACATCAATCGGTGGGCATCTCCATAGCCCATTGATTAGCCTCGTTGATGTGAGGCTTTTTCTTTTTTTGTCTTCTCCACATAACCCCCTCGTTATATTCTATTCCACCTATAGTGCTATGTCCATGGCTCGCGCTCATATATTGCGTGAAAGTTTATAGGTTTGAGATTACTAAAGTATGAAACAATTGCTTGGCTTGTCATGGGGGTTGTGCATGATGAGAGCATTCTTGTGTGACAAAAATGAAACATGACTAAACTATATGATTTTGTAGGGATGAACTTTCTTTGGCCATGTTATTTTGAGAAGACATGATTGCTTAGTTAGTATGCTTGAAGTATTATCATTTTTATGTCAATATGAACTTTTGTCTTGAATCTTTTGGATCTGAATATTCATACCACAATTAAGAAGAATTACATTAAAATTATGCCAAGTAGCACTCCGCAACAAAAATTCTGCTTTTATCATTTACCTACTCGAGGACGAGTAGGAATTAAGCTTGGGGATGCTTGATACGTCTCCAACGTATCTATAATTTTTGATTGCTCCATGCTATATTATCTACTGTTTTGGACATTATTAGGCTTTATTATCCACTTTTATATTATTTTTGGGACTAGCCTATTAACCGAAGGCCCAGCCCAGAATTGCTGTTTTTTGCCTGTTTTAGGGTTTCGAAGAAAATGAATATCAAACGGAGTCCAAACGGAATGAAACCTTCGGGAACGTGATTTTCTCAACAAACAAGACCCGGGAGACTTGGACCCTACGTCAAGAAAGAAAAGAGGAGGCCACGAGGTAGGGGGCGCGCCTGCCTACCCTAGGCGCGCCCTCCACCCTCGTGGGCCCCCTGTTGCTCCACCGACGTACTCCTTCCTCCTATATATACCCACGTACCCCTAAATGATCAGATACGGAGCCAAAAACCTAAGTCCACCGCCGCAACTTTCTGTATCCATGAGATCCCATCTTGGGGCCTGTTCCGGAGCTCTACCGGAGGGGGCATCGATCACAGAGGGCTTCTACATCAACACCATAGCCCCTCCGATGAAGTGTGAGTAGTTTACCTCAGACCTACGGGTCCATAGTTAGTAGCTTGATGGCTTCTTCTCTCTTTTTGGATCTCAATACAATGTTCTCCTCCTCTCTTGTGGAGAACCCTTTGATGTAATCTTCTTTTTGCGGTGTGTTTGTTGAGACCGATGAATTGTGGGTTTATGATCAAGTCTATCTATGAACAATATTTGAATCTTCTCTGAATTCTTTTATGTATGATTGGTTATCTTTGCAAGTCTCTTTGAATTATCAGTTTGGTTTGGCCTACTAGATTGATCTTTCTTGCAATGGGAGAAGTGCTTAGCTTTGGGTTCAATCTTGTGGTGTCCTTTCCCGGTGACAGTAAGGGCAGCAAGGCACGTATTGTATTGTTGCCATCGGGAATAACAAGATGGCATTTTCTTCATATTGCATGAGTCTATCGCTCTACATCATGTCATCTTACTTAAGGCGTTACTCTGTTTTTAACTTAATACTCTAAATGCATACTGGATAGCGGTTGATGAGTGGAGTAATAGTAGTAGATGCAGGTAGGAGTCGGTCTATTTGTCTCGGACGTGATGCATATATACATGATCATACCTAGATATTCTTATAACTATGCTTAATTCTGTCAATTGCTCAACAGTAATTTGTTCAGCCACGGTAGAATACTTATGCTCTCGAGAGAAGCCATAAGTGAAACCTATGGCCCCCGGGTCTATCTCTATCATATTAATCTCCTACTACTTAGTTATTTTCTTTGCTATATACTTTGCCTTTATTTTACTTTGCATCTTTATCATAAAAATACCAAAAATATTATCTTATCATATCTATCAGATCTCACTCTCGTAAGTGGCCTTATAAGGATTGACAACCCCTATTTGCGTTGGTTGCAAGGATTTATTTGTTTTGTGCAGGTACGAGGGACTCGCGCGTAGCCTCCTACTGGATTGATACCTTAGTTCTCAAAAACTGAGGGAAATACTTACGCTACTTTGCTGCATCACCCCTTCCTCTTCGGGAAAAACCAACGCAGTGCTTAAGAGGTAGCAGCTGTACGTCTGTTGAATGTGGAGGCGCCGTTATTCGGCGCTTAGATCGGAATCAACCGCGATCTGAATCGCTGCGAGTACGACTCCTTCATCCGCGTTCTTGTAACGCTTCCGCATCGCGATCTTCAAGGATATAAAGATACACTCCCTCTCTCTCGTTGCTAGTCTCTTCATAGATTGATCTTGGTGATGTGTAGAATTTTTTTAATTTCTATAACGATCCCCAACAGCAATGGCACTCAAAGTCACTACTGTCGCGCATCTTGTCGCAATGTGGTGCCATTTCCAGCAACCGTCCCAACACAGCCGCAATGGCGGCCATCAACCCCTCCATTTGCATTTGTTTGTGGAGCCGCATGACGCTGATTAGAAAATCTATGGCTTGGAGCATGAATTTGTGGCAGCCTATTGCAGGGGGTGGGAGGAAAGCCCTCGCTTCAATCGGTGGCGCTAAAGCAAGGGGCCGGATAGTGCAAATATCACTATGAGGAAGAAAACTTGTGATGGACCCTTTCCTCGAGAAGATAAGAATATAAGAAGGAGGGCTAAACGTACTGGGTAGGCCCACAGGACGTGAGGCGCACGATTAAGGTGCTCGTCGATGTGCTGTTTTCAGTTGGGCAATTCTAATACTTCCACTTTGGATTTGGCACGCACTGTGCGATGGTCAGCTGGCGTGCAGATTCGATCCACCGCCTCCACAGTTGTTTGGATAATGTGCTTGATAGTCGGTCGATTCGGTCGCTTCAGCCCTCTAGCCGCGACCCACCATTTTTCACTCCCCGTTCGTCCAAGCATTTTTTGACCGTTGTGACATGCCTCTAGACTAATGTTGCGGCTTACTAAACCTTATCATATGTCGGGTCAGGTCAAGTTTTGGGTTGGGCTTGAACAAGCCCGGATCCGATACAACAAGACCGAGCCCGACCTGGAGCCTGAAAATGTCCCTTTTCTCGAGCCTGAGTCCAACAGGAAAGTAGTCAGGCCCATATGCTCTTTCTCCTGAAGGCACACGTGTAAGCCCAACTTGAAATGTAGAAAAGCTAAAGCCCAAGCCCAGATCGAATGTAGTGTCCGTCCATGTCCTGGATGCGCGTCGAGGTGGCTCTCCGTCCATGAGTCCCAGGGTCGTGCTCGTGTGGTCCGCCAGGAGGTGGTGTGCCCTACCGCTGCTTGCGGTGCCGGCGGCTCCTGCCCGTGCTGGATTTCGTACATGAGCTGGTGATGTTTTCCCCCGGCCATGCGAGAGGTGGAATATGGACCGCATGGCCACGACATGCAGGGTGTCGGTGTTCTGTGACTCTATGATTATAGTGGGGAGGTGATGTAGCGGCGACGGTGTGATCCAGCACAAAAAATATGGCCTCAATTCTTCGTAGGGGGGAGGGAGGTGGGTGACGTTACAGATGAAAATCCTACCTGTCTTCGGTTTGTGCTGGTGGCGACGACGCCTGTGGGTGTTATCTCCCTCCTTGGAGGCGTCGCTTAGGTTTGTCGGCATCTCCCTTTTTTGTTTGGGTTGCTATCTCCGAGCGAAAGCCTAGGTCTTAGATCGGCGATGGCGGCATCTTGGCGTCGTTCCTCTGCTGGGAGCATTGTATGTTTGGAGACATGGCCTGGAGGTTTTGTGTTGTGGTTCTTTGACGCCGGTGAGTCCAAGACAGTGGCTTTCTCGGGACCAACTGAGTCCCGCCATCCACTCGCCACCTTCTTTCGGCAATCAAGTGTTGTTAGTACATCGGCAAGGGAAATCCAATTGAAGTTGTTGCTCTTTGAGGTGATCGGTGTTGGTCAAGACGTGACTTTGTTGCTCTGGTCAGGTAGGTTCTTTTGCATTGATTTTGTAATGTGTGTGGAGGCTTCTTGTTTGATTAGCTTTGGTGTGGTGTTTATCCTATACTCCCTCCGTTTCTTTTTAGTCTGCATATAAGATTTGGTCAAAGTCAAACTTTGTAAAGTTTGACCAACTTAGTAGGAAAAAGTATTAACATCTACAATACTAAAGCTATATGGTATGAAAAATAACTTCACGATGCATCTAAAAATATTGATTTCATATTGCGAATCTCAATATTTTTTCTCATAAACTTAGTCAAAGTTAATAAATTTTGACTTTGATCAAATCTTATATACAGACTAAAAAGAAACGGAGGGAGTACTTGTTTTTTAGATAGTCTCTTATAATTATCTCATGCCTTCTATAAAATATGATACGCCTTTGACGTATTATTAAAAAACATTTGCCATCAACAAACGCCAGAGGAAAGTGAAAGAGACAAGCAAGCACTCGCCTAGGATCAGAACGAATTGCAGCCAACACGCGTTCACTCCCATCCAGCTCATCCAGGAATGAAACGAAAAACGACACACACTACCATTGACGAAAGGTACACCGACGGCTCCCCTCGATCTCTCGTATTTTCTGTCGCATACTTTAGAGTATGCTGCTTAGTGTGGCATGCACACGGTATTTCTTTAGTAAAAGGCGAAATAATAGTTCTCTTTGTGCTCACCACGCAGCTGCGTTCTATCGTATACCAATGCTAGATGACCCGTTACGCCAATGGCGCAAAGGCCAAGAGCAAGCCGAGTATTGAAAGAGTACACATAAAAATATTTAGAGACAGATGAGTTGGTCGGAAGATCTTATTGAAACATATGGAAATAAAAAACTGCTGCTGGCAGTGTGATGATTCTCTCTAACCAGTGTAAACATACATAAATAGTCTTCTGAAAATATTAGTAGAAGGGCAGTTGATTACATATATAGAACAAGTGATCACAAACTTCTTTTGACCACAGAGACAGTAATGAGGTCTAAAGTGTACATGTAGTATCATACACGAATGGAAATCTAAAGGCTATACATATCTTGCTCAGAGCAACGCCAAAAGGGGAAAGATACTGGATCGATTGATACGAAATAAAAGGTGGCTGTTGTTGGTTAGGACATATAGACTGAAGGTCACCAGAAACTATCTTATGTAGTCTTCACGCGCTGCTCTGACTTCATGCCAATATAGCGTAACCTCTGCATCAATTCTTCAATGCTTGTATTAGCTACTACTTTAGTTCTTTTGATAAAATGGTTTTTACACCAGTAGCAGCACCCCTAAGATTAGCAAGTTTCCAGCGAAAGGACCACATGAGAATCACATATATCTGTATCCTATATGAAGAGAAACAGAAACCCAACAAGATGATATAAAGAAACAGAGGTATCAAAACTGTAATTGTTATAAGAACAGAAGCTTGATGCATAGGATTTCGTATTGCTATAACAATAGAAGCTTGATTACAGTGTGATAAAAATAACAAGCGCATAAAGATTGGACACGGCAAATAGAACACAACATAAATAAGCAGTAGATGTATCGAATCTTAATACGTAGCTAATTTAACTATATGGCTAATTAGTTTGCATGTACGAAGCAAGTTACTTTTGATGCAACAGGAAGAGTTGCCTGTACATGCAACAGGAAAATAAATAAAACGTATATTAGATTTTGAAGTAAAATGATGTTTTATTGGGCCTATGATCCATTTGAATATAGTTGTGGCAGAAAAGTAGTTTGATCAAATGGCATAACATGCATCGTGTGAAGAAGAAAGCATTTTTGAGAGCCACAGAGAAGGATGCTTTGGTTGTCAAATAAGACAAGGTAAAGGAAGAACAAGAGGCGGCACGCCATATCGTACGTTGAACTGGTTGGATGTAACAGACTATGAGTCTTTACCTCTTGCCTTTAGCCTGTTCAACAAGAATGTTCTTTGGCTCTTCAGTAGCTGCAGCTTCAGTTTCCTAACCAACCTGTTTAGTTTGCTGCTATTAAATATCATTGTACAGGAAGCATGGTTTGTGCAAAAGAGGAAAGGTATTTGCATATAAAACATAGGCATAGACACTTGACACAGCTTAGGTACTCTCTCACTGGTAGGCACTAAAGATAGAACGCGCTCGTTTATAATTTTCAGCTACTTGGTTCGTTGGTGTTAGAATTGCTCTTTCTTTTAGATAATCAACGTCAGAATACCTAGTAGGAACATCTTTGTATACAACCTGAACAATGGCATCAATTTTGTCACCATCAGTATGTATTAAAAGCTCATCAGGGATGGTTATCCATGATGGGTCCGACTCCCCCTCATGGGCAACAGCAGGCGACAAGAAATTAATGAACAACAAGAAGATTCAGACAAACAAGCAGAAGCATTAAAGCAGTGCACAGGAGCATTAAAGCATATATTATCTTAACACTGTGGAAATTGTGCATAAGGCCTGAAGACTGAATCAATTCAGCATTATTGGTCAACCCTACTGTTGGTATATTTTAAATTTTTCTGATACATCTGGTCTCAGCAGCTACTAAAAGAACTGGTTCAAATAACTCCATATGAGCATTCTAGATTATCAAACCTTTTGAAATTTCTTTCTTGTCACATCTTTAATGACCAAGATAGAAGAGAAATAGACTGCACACAAAACATAGCAACAACCAACATTTAGTCTGGATCAGACAAACTATATTGGATGTTATGCGAGTTAAGACTGATGAATAGAGATATGCTGAGAAAATGTTTAACCAAACCACAGACATGAAGACCATTTTTCTGAATCAAAAAGGGCAGCTACAATTGTGTGTGTTAAACAGAACGATAATAGCTCAAATAGGCTGAGAAATAACATAAAAACTCTTAAATCAGGACCATGGCCGATTCATCAAGAACCAAAATAAATTAGCCATCATGAATTGATGATACTTGGGTAGCTCGTCCAAATGAAACTAAATTTCAACCACAGTTACTCAGTTTCAAAGAAAACACTACATATTCAGTTCCAAGTGGACTCAGCACGCATTGACTGAAAAATAGCTCATGTGCCAAGATAGTAAACTGATAACACATTTATGGTGTTCGTGATAAACTGAATTTATTAACAAATCTAAATAGAGGCCAGGTGTACCAAACCCCATGCCCATGCAAACCTAGCCATCTTCAAGGTCTGTGCGAGAAGACAAGAAGGAAATCAAAGCACTTTTAAACTAACCGAGCAATCCTTAAAACCAATACACTGTCTAGAAATCATAGGAACCTGCACTCAGAGCAGAAGCAACCATACCAGAGAAAAACCTGCAAAATCTTCTTATCCAGCCAACGAATATACAGACGTAGACAACACACAGCCTACCTTGGACCAAACCAAATCGAGCAACAAACTAACAAGGGAGCGGCCACACCCATCGACATGTAGGGCCAAACGCAGCAACAGGAATTAAGATAAACTGCATTCTACGTACAGCAGCAAAAATAAATCTGATTCACCTTAACAAATCTAATGATTATACACACAGTACTTTTGCTTCTTTTAACTTCACCATAGGCTGATTGTCAGTTTGTACTTCTGTGATATAAAGTATGAGCATATTTTCAGCAAACTATACTATTTTATCCAAGCACCGAGAAGTAAGATATTACTTTATCAAAGCATAAATTATCATCTACAATTATATAGCTTAAAAGCCATGAAGATATACCAGTTTGTGTACATTTAACAAGATGTTAGATACTAATTCCCCTCCAATCTGTGTGAATCCTTAGGATAAAAAAATTCCTATGACAATACTTACAGATCCCAGTATACAACACCAACAAGTGTATCCATGTTTCCAGAAAAAAAATATTACCAAATCTTTTGGTTGCAATGAATCTAAGAAAGCAAAATTTGAACAATAGCACCGAAAACACCAAAGGCCCGGCTCGACTACATTTGAACAATAGCATTGTTGCCTTGTCAACTATCTGCACACTTGTAAAATTATATCAATTTTTAAAATCTGTTTTCAAAGTACTTCTCGTCTATGAGAAAAAGATTCCATTGCAAGTACCTATATGCACACAACATTCATGCAAATAAAGAATACATATTAGAGCCTTGATCACCACATTCGCTTCAAAGCTAGCTAAAAAATTCATACAGAGAATATAGATATGCAGTTGAGCCTGCAACCTAAACATTGGGTTCATAGAAAAGTAGTAATTAAGGGTAACAATAAAAAGCAAAAGCATATCAGAGATGCATCAAGTACTGATGCATGTAATATATATGGTCCAGGGATATAAAAAGTAGCTAATTCCACATTCATTGACCCATAGTGTGCTTAACCGAAAATAGTACAATGTATGTTAATCAACTAAATGGCAACTATAGAAAGGGAAATAGTACAATGTATGTTAATCGACTAAATGGCAAATGTAGAAAGGGAAATGGGGATAAGATGCAACCTTCATGTCTTCATTAGTTCATTAGTATCAGTCTCATCACGAGAAGCAAGCCATCTGGATAAAATCCAATCCCCCTCACAAAAATCTCAATTCACCTTCCATCTTATGTATAAATAGCCAATAGCAATGGCTCCAATCAGCAATAACAGTTAAAAAGTAAGCTACATGGCCTGCAAGGGAATGATTTTGCTTCAGTCGTTGTAAAAAAACAAGCTTTTGCTTAACTTAGCTAGATAAAATGCAGAATTTAGATTACAGGCAAAACTTCACACATCCGCTACTCCAACCAGTTGTAATCCATCCAAGCAAAAGAAACCACATCATGGGGAAAAAAGAATTTTTGCCTACCTTGGTGTTGTAAGCAAGAAGATGTGCCGGCCGGTGGCTAAGCGAGCTCCATGGAAGGGTTGGGGGAGACAAGACCGGTGGGAGTCAACAGCCAACACCATGGCCGGTCCAAACAGAGCCACCTCGCTCGTCGGCAACCGCTCCTCCCCTCCTTCTCTGGCCGACGAGGCCCTAGAGGACGCACATCCGCCACCCTCATTAGGGGTATCTTTTTAGAATTTTTGCAGCTAAGCACATGGGTGAACAAAGAGATAAGAAGAGTCATTAGTCACTGACTTTTTTTAACTTGCAGTGCAATAAGAAGGAAACTTGGTGATGTTGTCCCCAAAGAGGTCCAGGATAACCTGATTACCAAACAATACACTAAGTGAATAGGCAGAAAATCACACATCCTTTTTGATGAATTTTAGATGCGCCAAATGCTTAAATCGGTATTTGAATCAAACAACATCTACAAATTTGGGACTGATTTGGGACTGTTTATTATTTGTTGATTGTTCTCAAGTCCAATTCATTATAGATCTATTTGTAGGATTAGCATTCCTCTTCCAATCAATAAGGCTCAGCAATTTCCCGTCATTTCCTTGACAACGAGCACTGCTCGACAGAGTTAATTTTCTTATGGCAAAAATCTTTCAGTCACAAATGGTCGAAAATTATCTATATGTACTTTGTAGATACCCAACGAAATTATCTATATGTACCCAACAATAGAAAAACTGAGAAGTAAGCTTGCAAATACATATCATTACCAAAAATACTTGTCTAGATAAATTCCAAAGAGCTGGCTACATAGATTCAAAAGTCCAATATGCTTGAAGAAGTTTAAATACTCATTAGAATTAAGTGAACAAAAACAATAGAGTATATCTAGAAGAGCAATACCCAGGCTGTAAGACATGCGTACACAATTTTCGCAAAGCCTAATCATTTGGAGAAATCCAGACCATAGGAGGCCTAATGCTCCCCTCGCCGAGTGAGAAGCGCATAATACAAACATGGAAACAGCCAGTCAATGATTTAGCAACTTATTGGCTTTGAGACTCTAGATTCATAACAAATAGATATGCAGTTCTACAAAAGCATATTCTGCATCGCTCGGCTGACTGGGTGGCGCATCCATTCGGGGTAGCAGGCAAGCCAATCTGAAATCATGGCGCACGGTGGCACCGGATCCTAATAGAACTTTCCTAATACGAGGGTGGGAAGAGGATGAACCGGAGAGGGAACGAAAGGGACTGAAGGAAGACCTGTGACGGCGACGATGCCGTCCTTCCCTGCCTCGTACCCTCTCAGATCGGGGCCCGAAGCAGCCGCTCCAGCCTCCGTGGTCTCGCGCCCGAGCGACGCCTCTTCGCAGCTCGACGCCGCCACCACCGCTCCTCTCGCCTCTTCATAGGTCGCCGCCGCCGCCGTTGCTCTTCTCGTGCTGCCGCCGCCGCATCCGCCGCTCCCACGCCTCGATCCAACCGACCCCGCATCGGCCGCTCCCCCGCCTCGAGCCGGCGCTACCGTCGCCGGGAAGCTCGCCTCCGCACCCGGGGCTGACGAGATGCGGGCTCGTTTGGAAGGAGGGGGAGGGGGACGCTCGCTCGCGCACGTGGATTCCCTTCGCTCGCTCCCTTCTCTCGCTCGCGTTTCCGTTCTCGCGAATACGGCAACTCCACCGCGTGACCCATTTCTACCCCAAATGGTCCGTTTGTATCCGTTTGAGGTAAAATGGACAAATCAAACGACCTAACGTATGGGAGCATACGGACATTTTGTCCGGCCCGTGTCCGCTTTTACCCCATTTCTAGACCAAAGTTGCTCTCGGTTTGGGGTCAAAGCGGACAGAAAGCGGACGCCTTTGCGTCCTCGTCGTCCGCCTGTGTCCGCCTCGACCCCACATGTCACTCTCTCCTTTTCTGTACCCGGCCCACCATGTGCATCCACAACCATGACGTATGAGGTGAAAATGGGGTAGTAGCACCGCGTGCAGCGAGTTTGTGCGGCCTCTGTCCGCCGTTTGTTCTCCCTATTTCTACCTCACATGAACAAAATCCGGACAAAATGGGTATAGATTTAGGGTCGTGCGGTGGAGTTGGCCTAAAAGGAGACGTGACTGGTGCCGCTAGTTGGGCGCACTAGTTTATCCTTTATATGTTCAATACCTTGATCCTAACCCACAATATTCCTTGATGCCCAATATCATGTACATACATGGTTGCAACGTCAATTCTTTGTGCAGAACAGAGCCTACACACACCCTGCAAGCGAACGCGCAGAAGAATTAATCAATCGCAGCGGCATGAACCGACGACTGCCCTGCCTCTGGCCGGGAGTTTCCCGGCCGATCGACGGCGGCGTCCGTCGCACCGTGCATCGCCTCGGCCTTGCGTGCATCCTCAGGCTTCAGGACACACTTCGATGGAGCAGTCCGACAGCGCCCGGCCGTGACGATCAGTTATAGGTAGCTCTGCCCGTGTACGCGCGGCTGATTCTCCACTGGGTTCCGCAGGCGGCCCTCCGTGGTGTTCCCCGACGCTGCGATCGCAAAACGGCAAACCATTTTTTAGAACAGTAGAATTCATACCTGCAGCAATAAATTTGTACAGCACAAAAGGGCAAAATAACTTCTTTTTTTAAAGAAAAGGGCAAAATAAATTATTTTTAGGACACAATAACTGGGCCTCGTATATGAGAACTGCTTGGATGATGATGGGCCAGGAGGAGTAACTCAGGTCCATTACACTCCGGAAAAGGCCCTCCTGTACGAGGCCCATACAAGAGGCTGGTTCGGGAGTACGCAGCCATGAGGAGGTAGCAACTCGTTTCGTTTAGTCCCACCTCGCCCAGCGAGGAGCGCACGGGAGGGCGAGGAGGCTACAAATAGAGGGGCAGGGCAGCTGCTACAACTCATACCTTTCTCGGCCTTTTGGCTAAGATCAAGTGTAGTATCTGTTCTTATCAGTTTAATATCTGATATGTGGGTCATGTGCCCACAACGATATTAAATTTATTTTTTTATGGGGGAGGGTCCACCACAGTGGCTTGCCACTGGGGCCCTCATGTGTTTCCTGGACGTTGCACTACTGTCCAGGCGTGGCGCACCCCAACCAAATCAGTTTGAAAATTTTGAAGCAGCTAATCTTGGGGCAGTAATTCGTACCAGACTGTTTGTAGGATGGGAGGGTGACGTAGCGAGGGCAATGTCTTCTCCTGCTGTAGGACGACGCATCGTCGTCCTCCGACCCGCAATCCCGGGGCTGCGACAGATAAATATTGGCTGAGTTGCGTTTTCTTCTTTGCCGAGAAGGGATCCCATGTGTGTGTTATCGTACCTGGTAGTCCTTGTGGAAGCAGAGCCTGAGCTCCTGCACGGAGCCGTTCTTGCAGACGAGGTGCGGCAGCCGGCCGAAGGCGTGGTCGATGGCGTCCACGATGTGCGCCACCGCGTACTTGCGGCCGTTCCGCGGGTAGATGTGCGCTTTCCGCAGAGCTTTCTGCGCGCAGATTGAGAAGCGTGCGCGTTAACGCCGTGCAGAACCATTCACAGCCACGGCGACCTGTGCTGCTACGAACGTGGGGTCATTACCGTGACGTTGTACTTGCTGTAGAGGTAGAGCGCCGTGGAGAAGTAGTCGTACTCGTCCTGTATCTCCGGGTAGCCACACGTTCCATGAGTCGCTGCAACACGCACCAACAGAACAGAGGGTGAGTCCCTCGAGTGTCAGATACCACGGGTCAAGAAGAGCACAAAGCGTATGCATCTCTTCTGCTTGTAAGTAGATTCAGAGAGCGCATGCATACCCCACTGATGAAGAAGACGGTCCAGCCAAAGAAACATCAGCACATGCACGACAGAAACAAAATGAGCCCGTGAGTGAGTGAGCCACAGTGCTGTCTGTTTCTCCTCAATAATATGCTAAGTCGCCGGTGAACTGAACTGCTAGCAGTACCTCGTGGGCCCAGAAGGGGCCTCTCCCGCCGAAGCAGGTGGAGGTGTCGCCGCAGTAGAGCGACGGCCAGTACTTCTCCAGGATCGGCCTCAGCATCGCGATCTGCACGCGCCGGCCAAGCACATTGACTTAATTTAGTTGCATCTCTGGAGAAATGAGCCCGGCATGTGCCGTTCTCACGAGACTCTGACTGAATCGAGGGCTCCTCACGCGTACTGTACCTTGTTCATGTTGAACGTGGTGGTTGGCCTGCAGCACGACGGCCACCCACCGTAGCTGTACTGCGGCCACAGCCCATCTGTTATGTCCGCAACAAAGAAAGATGAAATCGGTATTGTCTATGATCTTGTGACTGATTCTGAATTTTGTTTCTGAACAGCAAACAAAATTCACTAGCATCTGAATACGGAGACAGATTGATGGCTGCATTTTCACTAGCATCTGAAAATTAAACGAAGGGTTGGTGTACTTACGGATCGTGAACCAGTTGAGAGGGTTTGATCTGCAGAGCGCACGCAAAGGGAGAAAGCCGGATGAGAGGAAATTCTCAGGGAGGGGACAACAATGCGTGAGCAAGGGAGGAAGGGAAGTGAGTTGGGGGCACCGTACCGGCAGCAGCCGTTGGAGCTGCAGCAGTGGTTGGTCTGGCGGCAGACGGTGCCGGGCCACTGCAGGGCCAGCACGTAGTGGTCGAACCCGGCCTGCCGCCGCTTCCTCCCGGCCGCCGGCGACGCCAGCAGCGCGCCGGGGAGCAGCACGGCCAGGCAGAGGAAGCAGAGCGACACGAGGAGCCGCCTCCCGCGCCTCGTCCCGTCCATTGCTATCCGCAGCACAAGAGTCTTCTTGGCTCGATGACTCGATCGACCGTGTCTAATAATAATCTACGTGCTACCCACCACCATTAGCTGCCTGGTCTCCCCATGTGATCCGCTGCAATTTATGGCGCCTTCTTTGGAGTGGCTTGGGGGACATGACAGGCATGTATGATTGGTCGACTTTGCTTATTTAGCTTGACGTCGTTGGGAGTAACACGCTCCCCTCGTCTTTGGGTTTTCTTCTCTCTGCAGCGTACGCTTTGCTTCCATGGAGATGGAGGGTGCAAAGTTTCTACGACGGCCAGAAACTTACGTGCATTCTGTTGACAAAGGTATACCAATGGAGCAGCCGGAACCGGAAGTCACACGGCTTGATCTCCTTTCCCCTCTTTCAGTTCGAGGGTACTCTAGAGCATCTCTAACCGACGCATAAAAGCCTTTAGAAGAGGAAACTAAGCAGCTAACCGCACCTAATCGATCCCTCAAACGGTTAGAGGAGGATAACTTTTATTCCTCGACCGTAAAAGTGAGCCCAACTCTCCAAATTATACTCACACCGTGCCTCCCAGAGCAAAAGTTTTGTCCCCCCCTATTCCCGTCTCCGTGGCAACCACTTCCCGGTGTTGCCGCCCATTCTCGCCACAGCCACCACCGATGCCCTCGATTTCGGACGGGATGAAGAGCCAAGACCCTTAACATGACACCGTCGGAAACGACCCCTGCACCGCCGCCCGCACCAAGGAAGAAGTTGGGCACCAAAAACCTCCTCCGGGCAACCACACCGGCAACCACCGCCGGTAGCATGTTGCTGGCAAGGTCGCAAGACCAGTCCTGAGATTTCGGGGGCCTTGAGCGAAGTTAAGACTCAGGGCCCTCTTAATATTGGCCACCATGTATAATTTGTTTATCAGTTGCCATGGCAAAATCACATAGAGGATATGACATCGTTTTTTTCGTGAATACACAAAGGTTGCGTGTCTTTTCATTGATAGACAGAAGAGTTATACATCATGAGATTACATACACTCAATTAAGCCATGTAGACATGAAGGCATGGTAAAGAGTGTAGAGCAAACAGATGGGGTTGCTCATCCCTGAGACCAATGGAGCTAACTCTTCGGGATGATGTTTTGTGTTCCGGTGACGCCAGCTTTCGCCCAAAGGCGCGCCTCGTCTTTGATGATGGGGGAGAGCCGAGTGACCGAAAGTTGATCACCGTCGAAGATGCAGCCGTTCTGATGCTTCCAGAGCCACCAAGCGGTGAGGGTGATCAGTGTTGGGGATCGTAGCAGAAATTTAAAATTTTCTACGCATCACCAAGATCAATCTATGGAGTAATCTAGCAACGAGGGGAAGGGGAGTGCATCAACATACCCTTGTAGATCGCTAAGCGGAAGCGTTGCAAGAACACGGATGAAGGAGTCGTACTCGCAGCGATTCAGATCGCGGTTGATTCCGATCTAAGCGCCGAACAACGGCGCCTCCGCGTTCAACACACGTGCAGCCCGGTGACGTCTCCCACGCCTTGATCCAGCAAGGGGAGAAGGAGAGGTTGGGGAAGACTCCATCCACCAGTAGCACGACGGCGTGGTGGTGGTGGAGGAGCGCGAAACTCCAACAGGGCTTCGTCAAGCACTACGAGAGACGAGGAGGGAGAGAGGTAGGGCTGCGCCAAGAGGGAGATGATCTCGTGTGTATTGCAACCCCAATACCTCAAGTATATATAGGGGAAGGGGAGAGGCTGCGCCCCCATCTAGGGTTCCCTCCCTAGGGGTGGCGGCAGCCCCAAAACCCATCTAGGGTGGCGGCAAAGGGGGGAGAGAGGGGGGCGCACCTAGGGTGGGCCTTAAGGCCCATCTAGACCTAGGGTTTGCCCCCTCCCACTCTCCCTTGCGCCTTGGGCCTTGGTGGGGGGGCGCACCAGCCCACCTGGGGCTGGTCCCCTCCCACACTTGGCCCACGCAGCCTTCTAGGCCTGGTGGCCCCACCTGGTGGACCCCCGGGACCCTTCCGGTGGTCCCGGTACGTTACCGATAGCACCCGAAACTTTTTCGGTGACCAAAACGGGACTTCCCATATATAAATCTTTACCTCCTGACCATTCCGGAACTCCTCGTGATGTCCGGGATCTCATCCGGGACTCCGAACAACATTCGGTAACCGCATACATACTTTCCTTATAACCCTAGCGTCATCGAACCTTAAGTGTGTAGACCCTACGGGCTCGGGAGTCATGCAGACATGGTCGAGACAACTCTCCGGTCAATAACCAACAGCGGGATCTGGATACCCATGTTGGTTCCCACATGCTCCACGATGATCTCATCAGATGAACCACGATGTCAAGGATTCAATCAATCCCGTATACAATTCCCTTTGTCTAGCGGTATAGTACTTGCCCGAGATTCGATCGTCGGTATACTGATACCTTGTTCAATCTCGTTACCGGCAAGTCTCTTCACTCGTTCCGTAACACATCATCCCGTGATCAACTCCTTGGTCACATTGTGCACATTATGATGATGTCCTACCGAGTGGGCCCAGGGATACCTCTCCGTTTACACGGAGTGACAAATCCCAGTCTCGATTCGTGCCAACCCAACAGACACTTTCGGAGACACCCGTAGTGCACCTTTATAGCCACCCAGTTACGTTGTGACGTTTGGTACACCCAAAGCACTCCTACGGTATCCGGGAGTTGCACAATCTCATGGTCTAAGGAAATGATACTTGACATTAGAAAAGCTTTAGCATACGAACTACACGATCTTGTGCTAGGCTTAGGATTGGGTCTTGTCCATCACATCATTCTCCTAATGATGTGATCCCGTTATCAACGACATCCAATGTCCATGGTCAGGAAACCGTAACCATCTATTGATCAACGAGCTAGTCAACTAGAGGCTTACTAGGGACATGGTGTTGTCTATGTATCCGCACATGTATCTGAGTTTCCTATCAATACAATTCTAGCATGGATAATAAACGATTACCATGAACAATGAAATATAATAATAGCTAATTTATTATTGCCTCTAGGGCATATTTTCAACAGTCTCCCACTTGCACTAGAGTCAATAATCTAGTTCACATCGCCATGTGATTAACACTCACAGGTCACATCGCCATGTGACCAACATCCAAAGAGTTTACTAGACTCAATAATCTAGTTCACACCACTATGTGATTAACACTCAATGAGTTCTGGGTTTGATCATGTTATGCTTGTGAGAGAGGTTGTAGTCAACGGGTCTGCAATATTCAGATCCCTATGTATTTCGCAAAACTTTATGTCATATCATAGATGCTGCTACCACGTTCCACTTGGAGCTATTCCAAATTGTTGCTCCATTATACGTATCTGGTATCTCTACTCAGAGCTATCCGGATAGGTGTTAAGCTTGCATCGACGTAACTCTTTACGTCGAACTCTTTATCACCTCCATAACCGAGAAACATTTCCTTATTCCTCTAAGGATAATTTTGACCGCTATCTGGTGATCCACTCCTAGATCACCTTTGTACCCTCTTGCCAGACATGTGTCAAGGCACACATCAGGTGCGGTACTCAGCATGGCATACCGTATAGAGCCTATGACAAAAGCATAGGGGACGACCTTCGTCCTTCCTCTTTCTTCTGCCATGGTCAAGCTTTGAGTCTTACTCAACTTCACACCTTACAACTCAGGTAAGAACCCCTTCTTTGACTGATCTATTTTGAACTCCTTCAAAAACATGTCAAGGTGTGTGTTCTTTGAAAGTATCATCAGGCGTCTTGATCTATCTCTATAGATCTTGATGCCCAATATGTACGCAGTTTTATCCAGGTCTTCCTTTGAAAATCACTCTTCAAACAACCGTTTATGCTTTCCAGAAATTCTACATTATTTCGAATCAACAATATGTCATCCACATATACTTATCAGAAATGTTGTAGCGCTCCCACTCACTTTCTTGTAAATACGAGTTTCTAGCAAACATTGTATAAACCTAAAAGCTTTGATCACTCCATGAAAGCATATATTCTGACTCCGAGATGCTTGCTCTAGTCCATAGAAGGATTGATGGAGCCAGCATACCTTTTAGCATCCTTAGGATCGACAAAACCTTTTATTGTATCACATACAACTTTTTCTTACGAAAACTGGTAAGAAAACTTGTTTTGACATCCATCTGTCAGATTTCATAATCGAAAAATACAGATGATGCTAACATGATTCCGACAGACTTAAACATCGCTACGGGTGAGAAAATCTCATTGTAGTCAACTCCTTGAACTTGTGAAAAGACTCTTTGCCACAAGTCGAGCTTCATAGACGGTAACATTACCGTCCACATCCGTCTTCTTCTTAAAGATCCATTTATCTTAATGGCTTGCCGATCATCGAGCAAGTCCACCAAAGTCCATACTTTGTTCTGATACATGGATCCTATCTCGGATTTCGTGGCTTCTAACCATTTGTCGGAATACGGGCCCACCATCGCTTCTCCGTAGCTCATAGGTTCATTGTTGTACAACAACATGATATCTAAGACAGGATTACCGTACCACTCAGGAGTAGTACATATCCTTGTCGACCTACGAGGTTCGGTAGCAACTTGATCCGAAGCTTCATGATCACTATCATTAACTTCCTCTTCAACAGACGTAGGCGCCACAGAAAACATCTTTCTACGTTGCATCACTCTCTGGTTGAAATAAAGGTTCGACAACCTCATCAAGTTCTATCTTCCTCCCACTCAATTCTTTCGAGAGAAACTCCTTCTCGAGAAAGGACCCATTCTTAGCGACAAACAATTTGCCCTCGGATCTGAGATAGAAGGTATACCCAACTGTCACCTTTGGGTATCCTATGAAGATGTGTTTGTCCGCTTTGGGTTCGAGCTTCTTCGGCTGAAGCCTTGAGCATCGCAGCCCCAAACATTAAGAAATGACAACTTTGGTTTCTTGCCAAACCAATGTTCATACGGCGTCGTCTCAACGGACTTATATGGTGTCCTATCTAAAGTGAATGCAGCTGTCTCTAATGCATAACCTCAAAATAATAGCGGTAGATCGGTAAGAGACATCATAGATCGCACCATATCTCATAAGGTTCGATTATGACGTCCGGACACACCATTACCCTGTGGTGTTCCAGGTGGCTTCAACTGTGAAACAATTCCACAATGTCTTAAGTGATTGCCAAACTCATAACTCAGAAATTCTCATCGATCAGATCATAGGAATTTGATCTTCTTGTTATGATGGTTCTTAACTTCACTCTGAAATCGCTTGAACTTTTCAAATGTTTCAGACTTGTGCTTCATTAAGTAAATATATCTACTCAAATCGTCAATGAAGATGAGAAAATAGCGATATCCACTGCACGCTTCAATTCTCATTGGATCACACGCATCAGCATGTATGATTTCCAACAAGTCACTTGCCCGTTTCATTGTACCTGAAAACGGGGTCTTAGTCATCCTACCCGTGAGGCATGGCTCGCATATGTCAAGTGATTCAAAATCAAGTGACTCCAAACATCCATCGACACGGAGTTTCTTCATGCATCTTACACCAATATGACCTAAGCGGCAGTGCCACAAGAAAGTGGTACTATCATTATTAACTCTACATCTTTTGGCGTGAACATGTGTATTACCACGACCGAGATTCAATAAACCATTCACATAGGGTGCATGACCATGAAAGGTATCATTCATGTAAACAGAATAGCCATTATTCTCTAACTTAAATGAATGACCATATTGCAATGAACATGATCTAATCATATTCATTCTCAACATAGACACCTGATAACATTTATCTAGGTTCAATACTAATCCCGAAGGCAGATGGAGCGTGCGATGGTGATCTCTTCCATCACACATCATCACCTCGCCCTTAGCCAGTCTCCGTTTAGTCCGTAGCTTTTGCTTCAAGTCACCAATAATAGCAACTGAACCGGTATCCAATACCCAGGTGCTACCAGGAGTACTAGTGACGTACACATTAATAACACGTATATACTTTGTTGAAGTTTCCAGCCTCCTTATCTACCATGCATTTGGGGTAATTCTGCTACCAGTGACCGTTCCCCTTACAATAGAAGCACTTAGTCTCGGGTTTGGGTTCAACCTTGGGTTCTTTCACTAGAGCGGCAACTGGTTTGCCATCCATGAAGTTTCCCTTCTAGCCCTTGCCCTTCTTGAAACCAGTGGTCTTGTTAAACCATCAACACTTGATGCTCCTTCTTGATTTCTACCTTTTGCGGTCTTAAGCACCGCGAACAGCTCCGGGATCAACTCCATCCCTTGCATGTCATAGTTCATCACGAAGATCTAGTAGCTTAGTGATAGTGGCTAGAGAACTCTATCAATCACTATCTTATCTGGAAGTTTAACTCCCACTTGATTTAAGTGATTGTAGCACCCAGACATTCTGAGCACATGCTCACTAGCTGAGCTATTCTCCTCCATCTTGTAGGCAAAGAACTTGTCAGAGGTCTCATACCTCTCAATACGGGCATGAGCCTGAAATCCCAATTTCAGCTCTTGGAACATCTCATATGTTCTATGGCGTTCAAAACGTCATTGGAATCCTGATTCTAAGCCGTAAAGTATGGTGCACTTAACTATCAAGTAGTCATCAGGACGTATCTGTCAGATGTTCATAACATCCACAGACGACGCTGGAGGGGTTGGCACACCGAGCGGTGCATCAAAGACATAAGCCTTATGTGTAGTAGTGAGGACACTCCTCAGGCAACGGACCTAGTCCGCGTCAATGCTTACAATATCTTTCAACTTAGTCTTTTCTCTAGGAACGTGTTAAAACAGGGAGCTAAAGCGTGAGCTATTTATCCACAACATATTTGCAAAGACAATTTAGACTATGTTCATGATAATTAAGTTCATCTAATCAAATTATTTAATAAACTCCCACTCAGATAGACATCCCTCTAGTCATCTAAGTGAAACATGATCCGAGTCAACTAGGCCGTGTCCGATCATCACGTGAGACGGACTAGTCAACATCGATGAACATCTCCATGTTGATCGTATCTTCTATACGACTCATGTTTGACCTTTCGGTCTTCCGTGTTCCGAGGCCATGTCTGTACATGCTAGGCTCGTCAAGTCAACCTAAGTGTATTGCGTGTGTAAATCTGGCTTACACCTGTTGTATTCGAACGTTAGAATCTATCACACCCGATCATCACGTGGTGCTTCGAAACAACGAACCTTCGCAACGGTGCACAGTTAGGGGGAACACAATTCTTGAAATTATTGCGAGGGATCATCTTATTTAAGCTACCATCGTTCTTAAGCAAATAAGATGTAAAACATGATAAACATCACATGCAATCAAATTGTGACATGATATGGCCAATATCATTTTGCTCCTTATGATCTCCATCTTTGGGGCTCCATGATCATCGTTGTCACCGGCATGACACCATGATCTCCATCATCGTGTCTTCTTGAAGTTGTCTCGTCATCTATTACTTCTACTACTATGGCTAACGCTTTAGCAATAAAGTAAAGTAATTACATGACGTTTATGTTGACACGCAGGTCATAAATAAATTAAGACAACTCCTATGGCTCCTGCCGGTTGTCATACTCATCAACATGCAAGTCGTGATTCCTATTACAAGAACATGATCAATCTCATACATCACATATATCATTCATCACATCCTTTTGGCCATATCACATCACATGGCACATGCTGCAAAAACAAGTTAGACGTCCTCTAATTGTTGTTGCAAGTTTTTACGTGGCTGCTATAGGTTTCTAGCAAGAACGTTTCTTACCTACGCCAAAACCACAACGTGATATGCCAATTTCTATTTACCCTTCATAAGGACCCTTTTCATCGAATCCGATCCGACTAAAGTGGGAGAGACAGACACCCGCTAGCCACCTTATGCAACTAGTGCATGTCAATCGGTGGAACCAGTCTCACGTAGGAGTACGTGTAAGGTCGGTCCGGGCCGCTTCATCCCACGATGCCGCCAAATCAAGATAAGACTAGTAACGGCAAGTAAATTGATAAAATCGACGCCCACAACAACTTGTGTTCTACTCGTGCATAGAAACTACGCATAGACCTAGCTCATGATGCCACTGTTGGGGATCGTAGCAGAAATTTAAAATTTTCTACGCATCACCAAGATCAAACTATGGAGTAATCTAGCAATGAGGGGAAGGGGAGTGCATCTACATACCCTTTTAGATCGCTAAGCGGAAGCGTTTCAAGAACGCGGATGAAGGAGTCATACTCGTAGCGATTCAGACCGTGGTTGATTCTGATCTAAGCGCCGAACAACGGCGCCTCCGCGTTCAACACACGTGCAACCCGGTGGCGTCTCCCACGCCTTGATCCAGCAAGGGGAGAAGGAGAGGTTGTGGAAGACTCCATCCAGCAGCAGCACGACGGCGTGGTGGTGGTGGAGGAGCGCGGAACTCCAGCAGGGCTTCGCCAAGCACTACGCGAGACAAGGAGGGAGAGAGGTAGGGCTGCGCCAAGAGGGAGGTGATCTCGTGTGTATTGCAGCCCCAATACCTCAAGTATATATAGGGGAAGGGGAGGGGCTGCGCCCCCATCTAGGGTCCCCTCCCTAGGGGTGGCAGCAGCCCCAAAACCCATCTAGGGTGGTGGCCAAGAGGGGAGAGAGGGGGGCGCACCTAGGGTGGGCCTTAAGGCCCATCTGGACCTAGGGTTTACCCCCTCCCACTCTCCCTTGCGCCTTGGGCCTTGGTGGGGGGGGGCGCACCAGCCCAACTGGGGCTGGTCCCCTCCCACACTTGGCCCACGCAGCCTTCTAGTGCTGGTGGCCCCACCTGGTGGACCCCCGGGACCCTCCCGGTGGTCCCGGTACGTTACCGATAGCACCCGAAACTTTTCCGGTGACCAAAACGGGACTTCCCATATATAAATCTTTACCTCCTGACCATTCCGGAACTCCTCGTGATGTTCGGGATCTCATCCGGGACTCCGAACAACATTCGGGAACCGCATACATACTTTCCTTATAACCCTAGCGTCATCGAACCTTAAGTGTGTAGACCCTACGGGCTCGGGAGTCATGCAGACATGGCCGAGACAACTCTCCGGTCAATAACCAACAGCGGGATCTGGATACCCATGTTGGTTCCCACATGCTCCACGATGATCTCATCAGATGAACCACGATGTCAAGGATTCAATCAATCCCGTATACAATTCCCTTTGTCTAGCGGTATAGTACTTGCCCGAGATTCGATCGTCGGTATCCTGATACCTTGTTCAATCTCATTACCGGCAAGTCTCTTCACTCGTTCCTTAACACATCATCCCGTGATCAACTCCTTGGTCACATTGTGCACATTATGATGATGTCCTACCGAGTGGGCCCAGGGATACCTCTCCGTTTACACGGAGTGACAAATCCCAGTCTCGATTCGTGCCAACCCAACAGACACTTTCGGAGACACCCGTAGTGCACCTTTATAGCCACCCAGTTACGTTGTGACGTTTGGTACACCCAAAGCACTCCTACGGTATCCGAGAGTTGCACAATCTCATGGTCTAAGGAAATGATACTTGACATTAGAAAAGCTTTAGCATACGAACTACACGATCTTGTGCTAGGCTTAGGATTGGGTCTTGTCCATCACATCATTCTCCTAATGATGTGATCCCGTTATCAACGACATCCAATGTCCATGGTCAGGAAACCGTAACCATCTATTGATCAACGAGCTAGTCAACTAGAGGCTTACTAGGGACATGGTGTTGTCTATGTATGCACACATGTATCTGAGTTTCCTATCAATACAATTCTAGCATGGATAATAAACGATTATCATGAACAATGAAATATAATAATAACTAATTTATTATTGCCTGTAGGGCATATTTCCAACAATGAGAGAGGCCAACCTTTGTGAGCGGGCGCGGGTGCATGTTCACAGGTAGCAACCAACCAGGATTGGAAATCTATGTCGCCAATGGGTAGGTCGGCCGTGGAGTGAACCCATCCCAGGATCTCATGCTAAACTTGTCGTGAGAAAGAGCAGCCCACCAGCAAGTGTTGCAATGTTTCGTCCTCTTGGTCGCATAAGGCGCACTTAGGCTCATGCGGGAGGCCATGACGGGCTAGGCGATCGGCCGCCCAACATTGGTCTTGCATCGCTAGCCAAATGAAGAACTTGATCCGAAGTGGCGCCCATGGCTTCCACGTAAGCTTCCAGTGCGGGTCCTCACAAGAACCAAGGAAAAGGGCCTGGTAACAAGAGCTAGCAGAGTAGGCGTTTGAGGTAGTCCAACGCCAATGCAAGACGTCGGCTGTGTCCGAGAGCTGTGAGTGGCAGACGCGTCGCCAGAGGTCGAGGTATTGAATCATGGAGGCCGGACCGAGCGCGCCCTGGATATTGCGCACCCAGGAACGAAGGTGCCAGCCCTCCTAAACAATGCAGAGCTTGCGACGGCGTCGAGGGACGAGCACCAGAACATGAGGTGCAACCTCGGCAACAGAACGCCCGTCGATCTAGTGGTCCGTCCAGAATCTATAGTCGGCGTCGTTGCCAAGGATCCAATCGGTGGATGCCCGGAAGATGGCATTGATGTCCAGGTCGCGGGTGATGTGTAGGTGGCTCCATGGTCGCGAGCGGTCCGTGCGTTGGAGCCATAACCACCGCGTACGTAGAGAAATGCCCGAGGGTTGAAGATCTCTAACATCGGGTTTTTATAAATAGCGAATTAGAGACATACCTTTTTGAACTGCACATAAAGCACTTGCAGGGTTGAGGAGAATTGATTTAGAAGTGTTGCGGTGGTGTGTTTTGATGCAAAGAGCCAGGTCAGAATTCCTCTGTTTGTTTCAGTTGAAAATATTTGGTTCAGTAATTTGCTTTGTCTATATGATAGGTACTTCGACGGTTGGCATCCCAAATGGCTGTTGTGCTTTAAGGCAAGGACAAGACAACCTATGCGTCTCATGTGGAAGCTGGAGACACGTGTATCGTTCTTAATGCAAAAGATATTTGTGTTATAGGAAGAAAAATGACTGAAAAAATTTACTACTGGCACGCGGATTAGTAATTCTAGGAAATACTTATGTATACCTTATTTGGTATTATTATTAATTTTCTTCTGTCACGTGCATTTTGCCATTTTTCCAATAGGTATATTAGCCACCTGAAGGAAAGAAAGCTCAAGGACCAGATGGCAAAAGACCCAACTGAAGTGATCCGTAAAGTTGTCATGTGCATGCTCCCCCACAACAAATTGTGTGATGCAAGTGAAATTTCATGGAAGAAAAGGACAAAATCCAATAACATACCATAAGATTCCCATCCATCTTTTCTTCCCTGTAGCTACAAGTGGCTAATATTCCATGTATACTGAATTACTGATGGGCCGTAGTCTATTATGCCCCCTTCTCGAATTACCATTTAACATGTAGTACTAGTTTTATGATGGTATTCTCATTAAAATCCCCAGTTTTGCTCTTCCGGGATAGGGATCACAAGCTGAGGATATTTGCTGAAGGCGAGCATCCATTTAATGACCGGCCTCTCAAACCTTGTCATGCCGCCACGCAAAGTACGTGAGATGCACCCCCGGGCAAGACGTGCGATGATAAGGACACAAAAGAAAGATCAGGATAGGGAAGCTAAGAAAGCTGAGGGGGAAGCAACTAAAAATGGAAAAGCTGCGGTCGCTGCATATGTCACCTTCAGATGTGCATGGACTATGGAGAGACCTATGATCTGCGCCAACGGATCTACCCGATGCATTTTTTGGATGATGATGTACCTCTTATCCCTTTGACATGTAGTCTTTCGTGTTGAATTTCATAGACATGAT
Organism: Triticum urartu; assembly: GCF_003073215.2. Taxonomy (NCBI): domain Eukaryota; kingdom Viridiplantae; phylum Streptophyta; class Magnoliopsida; order Poales; family Poaceae; genus Triticum; species Triticum urartu. The sequence continues at coordinate 635,610,460 of NC_053024.1, read as the reverse complement.
GCACTACAATCTTATCACGTTGTTAAGGTAGCCATATTGCTGAGAAGCCTGCTGAGTTGAGTTGAGGAGGCACTAGAACCTAGAAAAGCTCATACTCATTCTGAATTTTCTTTTCTTAAACCTGTAACTGGGATCTTGTATTGCAAATAAAATTCATCGCATTATGTAGAATATCCATCTTGAATGGAGCAGATAATTCATTAGGTCGAGCTATAACTCACCCTTTTTTGTCAAAAAGAAAGGTAATATTTTGTAGAATAAAAGGTCCCTCCGATTTTGAACTAAAACCATGACACTTATTATGGATTGGAGGGAGTGCTATTATGTGAACGAAAATGTTTTCTAAGAAAAAGAAAAATCAGCAGCATTTTCCAGGGTTAACCATTTTCTAAAAGAGAAATTTGAGATTCAACTTTTTTGAGACTATCTTCAGAATCAACTTTTTTTTCAGAGCATCTTGAAATCCAACTTTTTTTTAGAAACGTCTTGAAATTCAACTACTTTTTTTTAGAATCTGAAATTCAACTACTTAGCACAAATAAGTTTGATGGGCATCATGGCCATCAATAGTACGAGTGGCCCAACAATAGCCCATTAAGGCCTTAAAGGCCATCAATTGTACGTGTGGCCCAACAATAGCCCATTAAGGCCTTAAACCCTAATGCGAAACCTTTCACCGCCTCTCTCCCTCAACTCCCGTACTCCGCGTCTCCACCACACAAGAGAACCACCACAGCACCTCGCCGACGCCGACACCGACGACTACGATGTTGTGTTCGCGAGCTTGTGCTCTCCTCCTGCTCCGCTCGTCCGTCCCCAGATCGCCACCGCCGCAGCCAAATCCACTTAGGAGCCTGGCCCGAGCCCCACCCCCGCCACCACGCCTTCTCTCCCGCTTCCTCTCCTCCTCCTCTCCGGAGGCCCTGCCGGACGCCCCCTCCTCCGCTGCGGAGGCCCTCACGGATGACCCCTTCGCCTTCCCGCCCGGCGCCATATCCGAATCGGCTGATCCCACCGAGGCCGACAAGGACAACCTGGTCGTGCTCTGTGAGGAGGATGCGGGCGACGCCGACGACATCTTCGTCTCCACCGCCTCCTCCGACACCGCCGATCCCGAAGCCAGGGACGAGGAGGTCGCCCGCGTCCGCGCCGTCGTGGAGTCCACCCCGGAGGACCAGATCCCCACCGCCATCGCTGACATGGTCATTGACTTCACCGAGCCGCTCCTAGCCGCCATCCTCCTCTCCGCCGAGAACTGCTCTAGTAAAAAGCTACTCCTCTTGTTCAAGTCTGCCGGGAAGAACAACCCTGATGTCAAGAACCTTGCCAATCTTGACATTGTCGCGAGCAAGGTTGCTGATTCAGCTGAGATTGATGAGATGGACGCACACATGCTCTAGGATTTGGTGAAGGAAATGGGAAGTGTGCCAGGATCATTGAGCACCCCACTGCTGAACAAAGTGCTAGCAATATTCTGGAAGCTCGAGAAATCGAAGGCGGCGCTAGAGGTGCTTGACAAGTTCAGTGAGTTTGGCTGTACTCCGGACGGTGACAGCTATTATCTGGCGATTCAAGCGGTTGGAAAGAAGTCCATGGTTGGTGCTGCATGGGGATTTTGCGAGAAGATGATTAGCTCTGGGTGCTTCCCTAATGGGAAGAAGACTGGTGAGATTGTGACCTTCTTTTGCCAGGGGAAGAAGGTAACAGAGGCACATTCAGTATACCTAGCAGCAAAGGAGAAGAAGGTTCAGATTCCTACATCATCCTTGGATTTCCTTGTTGGTGCATTGGCGAAGAATGATGAGACCATCAGTACCGCTCTGGAGCTGCTGGTTGAATACAAAGGAGAGTCTCTTAAGCATGCAGGCAAGTTCTTTGCTGTTGTTATACATAGTTTGTGCAGGATGAAGAATGTGAAGGATGCAAAGAAGCTGTTGATGAGGATGGTGAATCTTGGCCCAGCTCATGGTAGTGCAGTGTTCAACTTTGTCATCACAGGATTGTCTAAAGAGGGAGAAATGGAGGATGCAAAGGGTTTGATAAGAGTGATGGAGAGCCGAGGGCTGCGCCCTGATGTTTATACATACAGTGTGATCATGAGTGGCTACACAAAGGGAGGCATGATTGATGAAGCTCATTCTCTACTTCGCGAAGCTAAGAAGATCCATCCAAAACCAAGCAGGGTTACTTATCACATGCTGATCTGTGGTTACTGCAAGATGGAGGAGTTCGAGAAGGCCCTGGAGTGCCTAAAGCAGATGAAGGAGGACGGGTTGCAGCCAAATATGGATGAGTATAACGAACTCATCCAGTCATTGTGTCTGAAGTCTATGGACTGGAGAACAGCTGAGAAGCTCCTGGAGGAAATGGAGGGCAGTGGATTATGCCTTAAGGGCATTATCCGCAGCCGCATAGCAGCAGTCAAGGAGTTGGAAACGGAAGAGGCGTCAAAAGACAGTCAAGAAGCATAATTTCTTTAGGATATGCATGGAGTGGCACTGCCACTAATCAGTTTAGGGGAATCACCCTCCTTTTGGTCTCTGCATCTCTGGTGAGGTTATGAAAAACACCATCTTTTGTACTTGTTTGTTTGTTGCTAGATGCTAAAATAATTTTGCGTTTGTATTGTAAATGCTGGACCAGCAGGGATGCATAATTAATTTTTGTCTAGAGTTTATGCGTCTCTAGAAGTAGAACCAAGAGAATTTCGACGCAATTTTCGATCTAATGTTATGACTTGGAAAAAGGAGTATAGATGTTTGCCTATTCCCAAAGCAAGGGGCCTTGCGAAGTGAAAATGATTTATTCTTTTCGGAATGTGCTTAACAAATCAAAAGGTAAGTAGTAACAGTAAAATCATGTTGGTGCAGCAGCAGGTACCTGTCGGTGCTTTGGTGCGTGATGTACAACAACATGCCTATATGTTGTTATCGTGTAAAACATCGGAATGATGATGCTATATATTTACTATGCAATTCATAGATTTGTTGGCACTGGTAACTGACTCCGCGAAGACACTTTCACTAATACGATTTTCAAGGACATGTATTGCCAATTAGTCTGCTGGTATATCTAATGGAGCAATTTTCTGGGAATGCACTTGATGGTTTATTATTCACTGATAACACTCTCCTGCGCAGTAATCTGCCGGGTCTTTTGTGCACCATTTGGAGCATGATTTGATGAGTTTAGTGTCTGACATTCAGCTTTTCATTTGGTTTTCACTTTATATCTTCTACACATTGAAAACACACAACAGTGCCTGCCCAGTTTTGTGTAATCACCGCATTACCTTAGGTTACTGCGACCATTGCACACTTTTTTTGCACATAGAGCAAGCTTAATTCCCAGCAGCTAGCGGTAGGTGGTACATGAAATCTCAGCCGAATCGAATTTTGAATAGTCGTCTGGCTCAGGCCTAATCAGGAGTAGATAGATGCTTTGCAGTTGAAAACAAGGCAGTTTCTGAAAGTTTGTGTGTGTGCAGTCGCTCCTATGCTAGACCTGTGAATAGCAATAGCAATAGAGATTGGTGATTGCGTCAAGATTTTGATTCTGCATTGTGCATGTGGCTTGTATGTGGCAGAATAGTCCCGTTGATTTAGTTTTCTGCTCCGTGAAACTGCTAGTTATCGACTAGAGGGGGGGTGTATAGGCGATTTTTATGAAAGTCTTCAAAACAAGGGGGGCTTTGAAGACAAACAGTAGAAATGAACTTATTGGTATGCAGCGGAAGGTAGACTACACTAGACAAGCCATAATCAAGTAAGCAATAAAGTGAAAGCATGAAGACTATCAGCAGCTACGTAGTATGGATCAGGATGGAAGATATTATGAAGCCAAACAACAACAGTCTTCACACAATGAAGTCAATCAGATCATGCAACCAGGCAACGACTTCACGAAGACAAACTATAAGTAAAGAGAGGTAAAGGATAGAACCAGTTGCTTGGTGAGGACAATGATTTGTTGTACCAGTTCCAGTTGCTGTGACAACTATACGTCTGGTTAGGGAGGCTGAGATTCAACTCAGAAGACCGCGTCTTCACTTTATTCCCCTTGAGCTAAGGACACACAGTCCTCGCCTAATCACTCTGGTAAGTCTTCAAGGTAGACTTCCAAAACTTCACAGACTTCGTTCACCGGCAATCCACAATGACTCTTGGATACTCAGAACGCGACGCCTAACCGGCTGGAGGTTTCACAGTCCTCAAGTGTAACAAGTCTTCAGATCACGCAGACAGAAAGACTTCAGTGATGCCTAACACTCTTTGGCTCTGGGTGTTTAGGGCTTTGTCCTCACAAGGATTTCTCTCTCAAATGCTTCGGAGGTGGGTTGCTCTCAAACGACAAAAGCCGTGCAGTAACTCTGAGCAGCCATCAATTTATGGTGTAGGGGGTGGGCTATTTATAGCGAGGAGGCAACCCGACCTGATTTATCTGAAATGACCCTGGGTCACTAAGGAACTGACACGTGTCCAACGGTCAGATTTCAAACACACACGACAGCTTGACTTGGGCTACAAGTAAAGCTGACTCATCCAGCTCTGGATAAGATTTGCTCTCACTATCTTCGCTCGAAGACATAGGATTTGGTTGAGCATCACTTCAGTCACTCTGACTTTGTTCACTTGGACCCCACTTAACAGTACAGTGGTTCCTACGACTCAACAAAGAAGAAAAGGAACTACAAAACAACTATGTCTTCACACTCCATAGTCTTCATATGAATGCCTTCTTGAGCCATAATCTTCCTTGTGAATATCTTCACGGACCACCATTGTCTTCAATGTCTTCACACATTCTTAGGGGTCATCTCTGGTAGGTAAACTGAATCAATGAGGGACTACTACTTGTTTTATCCTGCAATTCTTACAAACACATTAGTCCCTCAACCAAGTTTGTCGTCAATACTCCAAAACCAACTAGGGGTGGCACTAGATGCACTTACAATCTCCCCCTTTTTGGTGATTGATGACAAACTGGTTGAAGTTTTCAACGGGGATAAAAGTATGTGAAAGTTTAAGGATTAAGGCATTGTCTTCATAAGTGGCAAAAGGCCCCCCTAAAGATGTGCATATAGGTAGTTTCCTTTTGAATGCAGATGCACATGTCAGATTTTAGTTTGTGGAGATCCTCTTCAACTTATGAAGACAATTCATCATGCATATAAAGATATAACGAAGATAATGATATGCATAATGAAAAATGGACGTCTGCGGAATGAATTCATGCGGAATTTATCATCACATCACACAATGGCAGTAAAAGTAGCAGATGACCATCAAGTTTAAGTGTTACAACCCAAGGAACCAAATGTATCAAAAGACGAGAGTTGTAAACACTTGGCAAAATATAGCAACCACCCATAAGGACCCGCTTGAAGACCATCAACTCATATGCTTCTCCCCCTTTTGTTAGTAAGGACCAAAAAGGTTTGAAGACATAGAGCATCTACTCGTTCCCATAAGGAGTAGAAGGCGCAGGGTCGATGTTGGAGTTCGGTGGAGCAGAAGGGCCTGGTGCAGGGTCGAGACACGGTGAAGCCATGGTTGGTGAAGTGGCATCGTCTTCTTCATCAACGACTCTCGCAACGACAGTTGCAGCCGAAGATGAATACTCGGAATATTCAATGGATGAAGTGCGTCGCCAGCTTGCATTGCGAGGAGGAGTGGAGTCAAATTTGAAACCCTCAGCGAAGCCATCTTCGCGAAGATCTTCTTCAGGGCATAGTAGTGTGAGACTCTTCCAGGACCTCCGACAGGCTTCATGGGCAACAAATGAGTTCTTGGTGGCCAAGTTTCTGATGTGATTGACGTCCACCAAGATACTCTGCATTTGACGCTTTAGCCAGTCCTGATGCTTATCCTGCTTATGATGTAAGGCCACAAGAAGCTCTCGGTCATTGAGTGCACGAGAACGCTTGTGAGGCCTTTGAGCAATTGTACTCTCAGTGGCTTCAATATTTACATGATGGGGCACACGCATATTGCCAGCCAGAGGATAAGCAAGAGTTGCAACATTTGGAACATGAATCCCCTCCATTGGTTGCGTGAAGCTTTGATGATCAGCATTTTGAAGACATAGAGGCGTTTTGGCAGGCTCTGGGTAGATGGCTTCGACAGACAGATCAACCTCAGGCAGAAATATCAGATGATTGCGTGTTGAGGGCTGATAGTCAACAATGGAGTGAAGCTTAATGAGACGCATCACCCATGGAGCATAAAACTTTAGGCCAAACAGATCAATCCGAGATGTAGCAGGTTGTCTGATGAAGAAATCTTGGGTGTTGAATCTGATGCCATTGACAATGTAGAATACCAAAGTCTTCATGGCTCCCTCAAGTTTGGCTTCAGCAGTATATCCCTTGATTAGCAACAGAGTACGTCTCAGAATGTGGTAGACTGTGCGGGGCAGGTACTCAAGGTCCTTGATGAAGAATTCCTTGGGATATTCAGCATCTTGGGGCAATGGCTTCATCATGCTGAGCATCTCGCTCATGTTGGGTTCAGGCCTCTGGAAGATGCTCTGCAGTTCTTCGCGATGACGCTGACAACCAGGCTCATAGAATTCGTCTGCAGTGGGCAGGGAAGTGAGCTCAATGATGTCTTGAGCTTTGGCTTCATGATGCACATCACCTGTCATCCACTCAAGAACCCATGTCTTCGGATCCCTGTTGTAGCCGCGAATATGAAGTGTGGCATAGAATTGCAGCAGCAGTTCTTCATTCCAGTGCTCCTTGTCAGTGACAAAGGGCAGAAGACCAACCTTCCTGAAACAGTCATGGGCTTCTTCAAGACAGGGCAGCCCAGCAATAGCTTCACAATCAAGGCGCATGTGGGGAAAGATTCGCCCTTGATTGTATATAATACAAGAGTAGTAGCTGCGCTGCTGACAGCTCCAGAATCGATCAGATGAGGTCTTTGGCTTTGAGTAAGGATTCTTGGCGCTATCAAAGAAGGTGTTGTGGGCTCTGAAGCTGTTGACGCTGAACGATCCAGGCGATGTAGTAGTCCCTGGAAGCCTTGGCAGCCTTGGCTTTGGCTTCTGAACTTGGGGTCGCTGCTCCACATGATAATCATATTGAGGTCCATGATCAAAGGCCTGTTCAATTGTGTGAGGCCTTGGAGATGGAACAGTGGCTTCAGGTTGTACTTGAGCTTCAGGCATCACATTAGCTTCAGGCGCCACATTAGTTTCAGGCGCCACATAATCTTCAGCCATGAAAATGTCATTGGCTTCAACATCATTTGTTGTGGCCGTCTCAGTAGTTTCAACCTCCGTTTCTTCAACAACAAGAGGGTCGGGCACAGAATCATCCTCCTCGAGAATGATTTGATCAATGGTAGGGGGTGTGACAACCCTTTCTCCTCTTCTATCTTCATCGGCTGATGCAGCCGGAATGTCTTCAACAACTTTGGCTTCAGACTCCGAGACATTCACAGTTGGGGTGGCTTCAGGGAACACTTGATGTGCTACTGAGCTTTGTTGCACTTCCCCTTCTGAAATGCTCGACATGGCGACCTGTGTCCTCGGGCCTTTGCGAAGCCTGCGAAAAGCGGGCGACGGCTGTGGTGACGGAGTGGTCTGGACCATGTAGTTATCTTTGTCAATCACTGGAGTGGTGTCTTGAGGTGGTGGAGTTCTGGGAGTGTCATCAAGAATGGGGTTGTCTTGTTGAGGACGATCGGCCCACGAAGCATCCTGAGTGATTGGCGTCAAAGGACGGCCAATACTGATGAGTTCATTGTTCGTATGAACAGGCGATAATACCATGTGGTGCTCAAATTGAGGAAGGACTTCATCATCTTCAACATTGTCATCATGATCAATGTCTTCAGCTGTGGTGGGGTGGTACTTCTTCATCTTCAGGAGCCTCTGTGGTAGCAGGCTCATGAATCACTAGACGACGCTCTTGGCTCGTGGAGGCAGGACGGGCAACAGAAATTGGCTCAACCACAAGGGGCTCAGAGGCAGCAGCCGCACACTCTTTCTTTGAAGACTTAGTCTTTAGCTTCTTCTTGGATGGAGCATCATCAGAAGCATCCTTGTGCTTACGCTTCTTGGCATCAGCTTCAGCTGCCCTAGTTTTTTTTACAGTTATGAAGCTACCGAGGGGATCTTAGGCTTCGAGCCTGTCATGCAGGCAGGGAAGACAATACGAGGTTCTTCCTGCCTTGGTGCTTCAGTTCGGGCCGCAATAGACTTCTTCTTTTGTTTGGCAGCCATTCTGGGGTCGATACCAGGATGCCCTAGAGCCTTGCATTTCTCAGCCTCATTGTGAGCTTGAACGCATTTCTGCGCAAAGTACTTCATGCGCTCTTTTGAGCATTTAGCTTCTTCACGCTTCTTGTGAAACTGTTTCTTGAGCTCATTCATCATCATCTTGAAGCTTTGAACTTCTGCCACACTGAGCTTTGCCATGTTCTTCTTGAACTGCGCCTTCTCAAAACCAATCTTGTTTTTCAACTCGACGATTTTTTGAGCCACAACCAGTTCATTTGCAATGGCTCCATGAAACGTGACGCTTATGCTGATTGGCAGCTGAAGGTCATCAATACTGAGGCTTTGATCATTAAACCATTCATCAATGAAATTGTTCAGTATGTCAACGTCAAAGAGGGGCGGATCATTGAAGATCTCTGCCTCTTGCTTGCTCTTGATCAGCTGTTCAAGGGCTTCATCACCAAGATCTTCATCGCTGGACAGATCAATGGTTTCATCCCCATTCCTCAGAACGGCAGCTGGAGTCAGTTCGTGTCCAGAAATCTTCTTGGGCTTCTTGGTTTTCTTTGTCTTCATGGACTTCTTGGAGACACGGGACAGATCCTCATATTGCACATTGGGTTCAGGAGGTGCAGTTGCCAATGGCTTCATACATGAAGCTTTTCGTGCAGCAGAGGGCTTCGAAGCTTTTGACTTCTTTGGCTTCTGCTTTGGTGGTGCTGGCGCATCTTCTGAATCTGCGTCATCAGTAGAGTGATCCACTGTAGCCCCTTGTACAACTATATGAGTGATGAGGCCTTCCAGGTTGTAGAACGGGCCGATTTCATTGGGATTGGCATCGCGGGTGCCATCAGCCCTTGAAGCAAACGGACCAGGGTTGAAATTGAGTCCAAGGTCCTTCTTGTTCTGCTTAGCTGACTCTTTTGCAAACTGATAGTTGCGCTTGAAGAGATTGTCGTCACGACACCATAACAAAGATGATGGGTCGGCGTTTTCTGGCTGTGGCCCTCGGACCATGCACGGATAGAAGCCTTGAGCAATGTCTTCGGGCTTGGACTTGGGCTGTAGATTTTGATACAAAATATCTCCTCATGGCCACTTGATAGCGTTCTTTTCAGCATATTCAGCAGTCACAAATCTGTACTTGAACCATTCTTCAGCCCAGTATCTTCGAATCCATTGGATTCGGGTCTTGCGCTCACCGTACGTTTCCTCAGGATCTGTCTTGTACATTTTAAATAGATCCGGAGGTAGATCCTTAGTTGTATCCCCATGGCACTGCCTGCCGCCCTTCCTTACAGACTTTTCAGTGACCATTGGATTCAGGCTGAACGGCTTCAAGACTGTGGATGGCTTCCTCTTGCTGGTCAGACATGAATTGGCTTCAGGAGGTGGATGTGACACTGCAAGAACTCTGCAAATGAATGCAGACTATGAGAACCAAGGGATTCTCCCACGGACATGTACCTGTGACAACATTAAGGTGCGAGGAAAGGGGAAGAGGTCATATGCATTCTCAGAAGATTTTGAAGATAAATCAGTTTGAAGACATTGACCTCATAGTGCGAAGACATTCACTTATTTGAAGAGAGTCGGTTCCAGATTTGTACGAATCCATGAATAAGTACAAGTGAGGAATCTAACTAGTTGTGAAGCATAAGTGAATATACTTGGCATGATATGAGATGCAGACATGGACATATCCATATATGAAAGTGAAGAAACTACTTTTGGTAGAAGTGGATGGATTTGACGGATCAAAAAGGCAGTAAAAAGTAGGTTTTATTTACTGCTTACGAACTGCTAGATGAGGTCGAAGATAGAGAGGCCGAGCAGTTCAATCTTCCGTGCCCTAACTTGGTGGCGGAAGACACCTACGGTGACGGCGGAGAGGACGAGGTCCGCGGCCGGCGTGAGGACAACGTCAAAGATGTCGTGGCAGCTAAGCGCTTCGTTTCTGGTGTCGACGCGAGCTAGCGGAGGCGCTAGGGTTTGTGCGAGGTGGCGAGGTGGGAGATGGGATAATCACCGCAGTGAGTTGTGTATTTATAAGGAAAGGGACAACGCAGCGTAATTACTCAGGTGCCCCTGGCGGTTCACATCTGAAGGACATGTGGCATGCATGCAACTCATTGGAAGTTGTTCCATGTTCCCACGCACGCCTGGATTGTCGGGTGGTCGTTCCGGCTTCTCCGGTTTTCATGCAATAAGGACATATCATTAAAACAGATTTAACTTTTATCTCTATGTCTTCTGCTGACAAGGACTCAGAGAAGATAATCGACAGTTTCAATAGAATGCATATGATTTGGATAGATAGAATCTGAGGTAGAAGCATATAAGGGGTTAGGGTCCGATCACATTCACTTAGATCAAGAAGATTCAAACATGAAGCCATAGCTATAAGTGAATGCTGTAGAGGACAGAACATGAATATATGCATATATCAGCATAAGACCAAATCAACATTGCGAAGATAAATCAATGTTGAAGAAAAACCAAATGCAAAGACTATGCAATTGTGACGCCAGTGAAACACACTAAACAAGAATTTGGTGGTGGCGTTACCCACCGTATAGGAAGTATCAGACCCAGACACGGCGCACAATTATCGTGGCGCTCCGAATTCAAATTCCGCATTAATATATTCACACTTAGAGTGTATGTCTTCATTGATTGAAGATATATGATACTTTGTGTGTTGCACATCTAAGTCATCAACATGCATAAGCATTAGGATGTGTGTCCAATTACAGGACATTCGATGATTCTAAGATATTTAGCTCACACCGCAACTTGCAAAACCTTTTCTCATCCAAGGGCTTTGTGAAAATATCTGCCAATTGCTCTTCAATGTTGACGTGAATGATATCAATATCTTCCTTCATGACATGATCTCTGAGAAAATGATGACGGATCTGAATGTGCTTTGTCTTCGAGTGCTGGACTAGGTTGTTGGCAATCTTGATGGAGCTTTCATTGTCGCAGTAAAGTGGCACTTACTTCAGGTGGATGCCATAGTCCTTGAGAGTTTGCTTCATCCATAAAAGCTGAGCGCATCAAGATCCAACATCAATGTATTCAGATTCAGCAGTGGAGAGAGACACGCAGTTCTGCTTCTTTAAAGACCAACAGACAAGTGATCGTCCAAGAAAGTGACATGTGCCTGCTGTAGACTTGTGATCAACCTTGTCACCAGCATATTCAGCATCTGAGAATCCAACTAGATCAAACTCTGAGCCCTTTGGATACCATAATCCTAGTGTTGGGGTGTAAGCCAAATATCTGAGAATTTGCTTCATAGCTAAGTGATGCGACTCCTTTGGTGCCGCTTGGAATCGGGCACACATGCAAACGCTAAGCATTATATCTGGTCTAGATGCACATAAATAGAGTAAAGAACCAATCATGGAGTGGTATACCTTTTGATCGAACTCTTTACCATTGTCGTCGGGACCCAATTGACCTTTGGTTGGCATTGGCGTCGTGTACCCTTTGCAGTCTTGCATTCCAAACTTCTTTAGGAAATCTTTGAGGTATTTCTCTTGAGATATGAATATGTCGTTGCTCTGCTGACAGATTTGAAGATCGAGGAAGAAATTCAGCTCACCCATCATGGACATCTGATATTGCTCTTGCATCATGTGCCGAAACTCATCACTGTATCTCTTGTCAGTGCAACCGAAGATAATGTCATCGACATAGATCTGGCACACAAATAGTTCACTGTCATATGTCTTTGTGAAGAGAGTGGGATCTAGGGAACCAGGTTTGAAGCCTTTGCTCTTCAGGAAGTCTTTGAGTGTGTCATACCAAGCGCGAGGGGCTTTTTTGAGGCCATACAGTGCCTTACTGAGCTTGTATACCATGTCAGGATGTTTTGGGTCTTCAAAGCCAGGTGGTTGTGCAACATATACTTTTTCTTCAATCTTCCCATTGAGAAAAGCACTCTTCACACCCATTTAGTACAGGAGGATGTTGTGATGGTTGGCATAGGCTAGCAGTATGCGAATGGCTTCAAGCCTAGCCACCAGAGCAAATGTTTCATCGAAGTCAATCCCTTCAACTTGAGTGTATCCTTGAGCAACGAGACGAGCCTTATTTCTGACAACTTGACCATGCTCATCTTGTTTGTTGCGATAGATCCATTTGGTGCCTATTATATTGTGATTGTGAGGATTAGGATGCTTGACCAGTTCGCATACATTGTTCAACTCGAACTATTGAAGCTCTTCTTGCATAGCTTGAATCCATTCAGGTTCCATGAAGGCTTCAACAACTTTCTTGGGTTCAGATATAGAGACAAATGCAAAGTGCCCACAGAAATTTGCTAGCTGTGTTGCTCTTGAACGAGTGAGGGGACCAGGTGCATTAATGCTATCAAGTATCTTGTGAATCTGTACTTCATTTGCAACACGATGATGAACTGGACGAAGATTTTGCCCTTGCTGATCATTGTCTTCATTTCAGCATTGGCTTCAGGCTGAGCAGTATCTTCAGGTTGACTTGGTGCAAAAATGATGAGTTCTTCAGCATGTGCCTCTGAAGGTATGATTTCTCTAGTTCCCATAAGCTTGATCGATTCACTAGGTGGGACTTCATCTAGCACATTTGGCAGGTGCTCTCTTTGCGAGCCGTTAGTCTCATTGAACCGCACATCCACAGTTTCAACCACTTTATAGTGAAAGAGGTTGAAGACTCTGTAGGAGTGCGAATCCTTTCCGTACCCAAGAATTAAACCTTCATGTGCTTTCGATGCAAATCTTGAAGTGTGATGTGGATCCTTGATCCAGAACCTAGCACCAAATACTATGAAGTAACTTACGTTTGGCTTCTTACCACTCAGTAGCTCATATGATGTCTTCTTTAGAAGCTTGTGGAGATAAACACGGTTGATGACGTGGCATGCAGTATCAATGGCTTCAGGCCAGAACTTCCTTGGAGTCTTGTACTCGTCAAGCATCATCCGAGCCATCTCAATGAGGGTTCTGTTCATGCGCTCCATGATGCCATTCTGCTGAGGTGTGTATGGAGCTGAGAACTCATGGGTGATGCCCAATGTATCAAGATAAGTTTCGAGGTCGGTGTTTTTGAACTCTGTGCCGTTGTCACTTCTGATGTGCTTGATCTTGATGCCATAGTTCGTCATGGCACGATTGGTGAATCGCCTGAAGACATCCTGCACTTCATTCTTGTAAAGGATTATATGCACCCATGTGTGTCTTGAATAATAATCAACAATGACGAAGCCATAGAGGCAAGCAGTGGTAGTGAGAGTAGAGTAGTGAGTAGGGCCAAATAAGTCCATGTGAAGCAGCTGGAAGGGTTGGGATGTCGTCATGATTGTCTTCGAGGGATGTTTGGCCCTTCTCATCTTTCTAGCTTCGCAGGCACCACACAGATGATCCTTCTTGAACTTGAAGCCCTCGATGCCTACGATGTGTTTCTTCTTCACGACTGTGTACAAGTTCCTCATGCTAGCATGCCCTAGCCTCCGATGCCAGAGCTAGCACTCTGACGCCTTTGCTAGAAGACATACGACCAACTGTGGTCCTGCTGAGAAATCTACCATATACAAATCGTCTTTCTGATATCCTTCAAAGACTAGAGACTTGTCAGATTCCATTAGAACAAGGCAACGATATTTTCCAAATATCACAATCATGTTCAAATCACAAAGCATCGAGACAGACATTAAGTTGAAACCAAGGGATTCAACAAGCATCACTTTATCCATGTGCTGATCCTTTGAGATTGCAACTCTACCTAGACCCAATACCTTGCTTTTACCAGTGTCAGCAAATGTAATGTGACTCTTGTCAGATGGACGTAAGGTTGAGTCCATGAGAAGACTTCGACCACCAGTCATGTGGTTAGTGCATCCACTATCCATAATCCACTCAGAAGCCTTTGATGTCGTACCCTACAATGAAGTTTAGGGGATAGGCTTCACCAAGGGAAGTGTGAAGCATAAACATTTGTCGAACAAGCATATTATCAAAGTTTAGATCACGGTTAGGATAAGTAGGATGTATGTCAAGGAATCCTGGGACGAAATACATAATAAGACCATTTTAGGCATTTTATCTCGTGCCACACAAGACGTTTAAGGTCCCCAACATAAGCATCAGACGCCTTTGATTTCCGGCTGGAGACCTTTCCCTGCAAAGAAAAGTTAAGTTTTCTTAACCACCCACATTTTCAGGGGTGGCTTCGAAGCAATGAGTCTAAGTGCAGCATCTGAGAACTTCGGCTTTGGAGCCCTAGCAAATAGCCTTGCATGAGGTGAATAGTACTATAAGAATAAGCAGAATAGTTCTTGGTCTTATGAACATAGCGGTTTGAAGAAACACGCTCATATTCACAAGTCTGAGTATGGTTTCCCTGCAAAACATTGGCATTAGGGTGACTCGGGTGAGTCCTCTTTCTGTATGAAGCCTTTGGACCATATGAAGCCTTTGGTCTGGGGTTTGTCTTCTTCCCTGGTGATGTCATGATGACATTCACCTGAAGATTCTCAAGATAACTCTTGGGAACCCAGATCCTCTTCAAAGGTGGTCCATTCCTGCAGTTAGTACCAATATACATGGCAAACACTTCACCATTCTGATTCTTAAACAGTTTATAGTTTGCATCAAAGGATTCATCAATGACAATCGGGTTAGCACAAGTGAAGCCAGATAAGGTAGATGGATCCACTGAAGGTCCCTTTGCAGCAACCCATGTGGTTTTGGGGTACTGCTCAGGCTTCCAATAAGAACCATCAACATTCATTTTCCTCTTGAACCCAACACCCTCTTTCCTAGGGTTTTGGTTCAGAATCTGTTTCTTGAGGACATCACATAGTGTCTGATGCCCTTTGAGACTTTTGTACATTCCTGTCTCAAGCAATGTCTTCAACCTGACATTCTCATCAGCAATAGTAGTGGTATCCTCAACAGAGGGGTCAGTTACCACACCAACAGTTGAAGATATTGCAATACTAGTAGCAGTAGAATATCCAGCAACAGAGATAGCATTATCACGCTCAACACATTTTAGACATGGTGGTTCGAATCCTTCCTGAGCAGAACTGATCTGTTGAGCGCGGAGTGACTCATTCTCCTTTTGAAGATCTTCATGAGTCGATCTCAAGTTCTCAAGCTCTTGCTTCCTTTGAAGATAATCATAGGAGAGCTTTTCATGAGTAGTTGAGAGCGTTTCATGATGACTTTCAAGTTCTTCGTACTTAACATGAAGATTTTTAATGTCTTCAATTAAGGACTGAGATCGGGTCATTTCTGCGTCCAACAGGTCATCGCTTTTGTCTAGAAATTTTTGAATATGTTCCATAACATTCTGTTGCTCAGTTGCAATTTTAGCAAGAGTTTTGTAGCCGGGTTTAGATTCACATTCAGAGTCATCTTCACTTGATGTTTGAAAGTAGGCATCGCGTGAGTTTACCTTGGCATCATGTGCCATGAAGCATTAGGTGAGAGCAGAGTCATCCTCATCATCAGCATCAGCGTTGGTGTCGAGGCCATTGTCTTTAGTGTTGAGGATGGACTTGGCGACGTATGCTGAAGCTAGAGCCAGGCTTGCCATGCCTGAATCAGATTCCTCTTCAGACTCCACCTTCGCCTCCTCAGATGCAGACTCCTCCTCTGGATCCATCTCCTCACCAACAAATGCACGAGCCTTACTGGATGAGCTCTTCTTGTGTGATGAAGACTTCGACGAAGACTTGGAAGAAGACTTTGTGGATTTCTTCTTCTTCTTGTCATCAGAATCATATTCCTTGCTCTTCTTCTTCTTGTTGTTCTCATTGTCCCATTGAGGACATTCAGAGATGTAGTGACCAGGTTTCTTGCACTTGTGGCACGTTCTCTTCTTGTAGTCACGGGAGGAAGCTTCATCATTTCTTGAGTTGGATCTCAAAGACCATCTGAAGCCTTTCTTCTTGGTGAACCTCTGGAACTTCTTCACTAGCATGCCAAGTTCCTTTCCAATGTCTTCAGGATCCTCAGAACTGCAGTCAGATTCTTCTTCAGATGAGGAAACAAACTTTGCCTTCAAAGCACGAGTTTGGCCATAGTTGGGACCATAGATATCTCTTTGCTCAGATTGCTGAAACTCATGTGTGTTGAGCCTCTCAAGTATGTCAGATGGATCGAGAGTCTTGAAGTCATGGCGTTCTTGAATCATCAGGGCCAGGGTGTCGAATGAGCTATCAAGCGATCTCAGAAGTGTTTTGACGATTTCGTGCTTGGTGATTTCAGTGGCGCCGAGTGCACGAAGCTCATTTGTGATATCAGTGAGGCGATCGAATGTGAGCTGGACATTCTCATTGTCATTTCTATTGAAGAGGTTGCAGAGAACACTAATCCTTGAGTCTCTCTGGGTTGAGACGCCTTCGTTGACCTTGGAGAGCTAGTCCCAGACTAGCTTCGCAGTTTCCAAAGCACTCACACACCCATACTATCCTTTGGTCAGATGACCACAAATGATGTTCTTGGCAGTCGAGTCCAATTGAATGAACCTCTTGACATCAACAGTAGTGACACCTTCACCGACCTTGGGAACGCCGTTCTTGACGACATACCAGAGGTCGACGTCAATGGCTTCAAGATGCATGCGCATCTTATTCTTCCAGTAGGGGTAATCAGTGCCATCGAAGACAGGGCACGCGGCGGAGACTTTGATTATCCCTGCAGTCGACATAGCTAAAACTCCAGGTGGTTAAACCGAATCACACAGAACAAGGGAGCACCTTGCTCTGATACCAATTGAAAGTGCTAGTTATCGACTAGAGGGGGGTGAATAGGCGATTTTTATGAAAGTCTTCAAAACACAGGGCTTTGAAGACAAACAATAGAAATGAACCTATTGATATGTAGCAGAAGGTAGATTACACAAAAAAAGCCATAGTCAAGTAAGCAATGAAGTGAAAGCACGAAGACTATCAGCAGCTAGGTAGTATGGATCAGGATGGAAGATAGTATGAAGCCAAACAACAACAGTCTTCACACAGTGAAGTCAATCAGATCATGCAAGCAGGCAATGACTTCATGAAGACAAACTATAAGCAAAGAGAGGTAAAGGATAGAACTAGTTGCTTGGTGAGGACAAGGATTTGTTAGACCAGTTCCAATTGCTGTGGCAACTGTACGTCCGGTTAGGGAGGCTGAGATTCAACTCAGAAGACCGCGTCTACACCTTATTCCCCTTGAGCTAAGGACATACAGTCCACACCCAATCACTTTGGTAAGTCTTCAAGGTAGACTTCCAAACCTTCACAGACTTCGTTCACCGGCAATCCACAATGACTCTTGGATGCTCAGAACGCGACGCTAAACGGCTGGAGGATTCACGGTCCTCAAGTGTAACAAGTCTTCAGATCACACAGACAGAAAGACTTCAGTGATGCCTAACACTCTTTGGCTCTGGGTGTTTAGGGCTTTGTCCTTGCAAGGATTTCTCTCTCAAATGCTTCGGACGTGGGTTGCTCTCAAACAACAAAAGCCGTGCACTAACTCTGAGCAGCCACCAATTTATAGTGTAGGGGGTGGGCTATTTATAGCGAGGAGGCAACCCGAACTGATTTGTCCGAAATGACCCTGGTTCACTAAGGAACTGACACGTGTCCAACGGTCAGATTTCAAACACACGCGACAGGTTGACTTGGGCTACAAGTAAAGCTGACTCATCCAGCTCTGGATAAGATTTGCTCTCACTATCTTCGCTCAAAGACATAGGATTTGGTTGAGCATCACTTCAGTCACTCTGACTTTGTTCACTTGGACCCCACTTAACAGTACGGTGGTTCCTACGACTCAACAAAGAAGAAAAGGAACTATGAAACAACTATGTCTTCGCACTCCATACTCTTCACATGAATGTCTTCTTGAGTCATAATCTTCATTGTGAATATCTTCACAGACCACCATTGTCTTCAGTGTCTTCACACATTTTTAGGGGTCATCTCTGGTAGGTAAACCGAATCAATGAGGGACTACTACCTGTGTTATCCTGCAATTCTTACAAACACATTAGTCCCTCAACCAAGTTTGTCGTCAATACTCCAAAACCAACTAGGGGTGGCACTAGATGCACTTACACTCCGTTAAAATATTGCTGATGTGTTGTGGTGATTGAAAGTGCTAGTGATCGACTAGAGGGGGGGGGGGTGAATAGGCAATTTTTATGAAAGTCTTCAAAACATGGAAGTTTCGAAGACAAACGATAGAAATAAACCTATTACCATGCAGCGGAAGGTAGACTACACTAAGCAAGCCATAGTCAAATATTCAATGAAGTGAAAGCACAATGACTAATAGCAGCTAGGCAGTTTAGATCAGATAGGAAGATAGTGTGAAGCCAATCAGAACAAGTTGTCACTCAGTGAAGACAAAAGATAATGCAATCATACAATCACTTCACCAGGGCCAACCGTAAGTAAAGGAGAGGGAAGGATGAAACCAGTGACTCGTTGAAGACAATGATTTGTTGGACTAGTTCCAGCTGCTGTGACAACTGTACGTCTGGTTAGGGAGGCTGAGATTCAACTCAGAAGACCGCGTCTTCACCTTATTCCCCTTGAGCTAAGGACACCCAGTCCTCGCCCAATCACTCTGGTAAGTCTTCAAGGTATACTCCCAAACCTTCACAGACTTCGTTCACCGGCGATCCACAATGACTCTTGGATGATCAGAACGCGATGCCTAACCGGCTGGAGGATTCACAGTCCTCAAGTGTAATAAGTCTTCAGATCACACAGACAGGAAGACTTCAGTGATGCCTAACACTCTTTAGCTCTGGGTGGTTAGGGCTTTATCCTCGCAAGGAATTCTCTCTCAAAGGCTTCGAGGTGGGTTGCTCTCAAACGACAAAAGCCGTACACTAACTCTGAGCAGCCAACCGTTTATGGTTGTAGGGGGTGGGCTATTTATAGCCACTAGGCAACCCGACCTGATTTGTCTGAAATGACCCTTGGTCACTAAGGAACTGACACGTGTTCCAACGGTCAGATTTCAAACACACACGGCAACTTTACTTGGGCTACAAGCAAAGCTGAATTATCCAACTTTGGATAAGATTTGCTCTCATTGTCTTCACTCGAAGACATAGGATTTTGGTTAAGCATCACTTCAGTCATTCTGACTGGTTCTCTTGGACCCCACTTAACAGTATGGTGGTTCCTATGACTCAACAAAGAAAAACACATGAAAGTGCGTTATATCGACTAGAGGGGGGGGGTGAATAGGCGATTTTTATGAAAGTCTTCAAAACGTGGAAGTTATGAAGACAAACAATAGAGATATGCCTATTACTATGCAGCGGAAGTTAGACTACACTAGTAAAGCCATGGTCAAGTATCAACAGAGTGAAAGTACAGTGACAAATAGCTGTAGTGTAATTAGGATCAGGTAGGAAGATACTATGAAGCCAAACAGATCATACACTCACGTTGTGAAGACAAAAGATAGAACAGACACGCAATGACTTCACAATGAGTGATCAGTAAGTAAAAGGAAGTGAAGATGAAACCAGTGACTTGTTGAAGACAATGATGTGTTGGACCAGTTCCAGTTGCTGTGACAACTGTACGTCTGGTTGGAGCGGCTAGGTATTTAAACCTTAGGACACACAGTCCCGGACACCCAGTCCTGAACACGCAGCTCAGGACACCAAGTCCTCACCGTATTCTCCTTGAGCTAAGGTCACATAGTCCTCGCCCAATCACTCTGGTAAGTCTTCAAGGTAGACTCCCAAACCTTCACAGACTTCGTTCACTGGCAATCCACAATGTCTCTTGGATGCTCTGAACGCGACGCCTAACCGTCTGGGGATGCACAGTCCTCAAGTGTAATAAGTCTTCAGATCACACAGACAAGAAGACTTAAGTGATGCCCAATGTTCTCTGGCTCTGGGTGGTTAGGGCTTTTCTCCTCGCTAGGAATTTTCTCTCAAAGGCTTCGAGGTGGGTTGCTCTCAAACGACAAAAGCCGTGCACTGAAATCTGAGCAGCCAACCGTTTATGGTTGTAGGGGGTGGGCTATTTATAGCCACTTGGCAACCCGACCTGATTTGTCCGAAATGACCCTGGGTCACTAAGGAACTGACACGTGTCTCAACGGTCAGATTTCAAACTCTCATGGCAACTTTACTTGGGCTACAAGCAAAGCTGACTTGTCCGGCTCTGGACAAGATTCGCTCTCATTATCTTCACTCGAAGACATAGGTTTTTGGTTTAGGCATCACTTCAGTCATTCTGACTGGTTCTCCCGGACCCCACTTAACAGTACGGTGGTTCCTATGACTCAACACAAAATAAAAAGAACTACGAAAGATCTAAGTCTTCGAGCTCCATAGGCTTCATAACGTGTCTTCTTTTGTCATAGTCTTCAATGTGAATATCTTCATATACCACCTTTGACTTCAATGTCTTCATACATTTTTAGGGGTCATCTCTGGTAGTAAAACCGAAACAATGAGGGACTTCTACCTGTGTTATCCTGCAATTCTCACAAACACATTATTCCCTCAACTAGGTTTGTCGTCAATACTCCAAAACCAACTAGGGGTGGCACTAGATGCACTTACAATCTCCCCCTTTTTGGTGATTGATGACAAACTAGTTGAAGTTTTCAACGGGGAATATAGTCTGTGAAATTGTAAAGGATAAGGAATTGTCTTCATAAGTTGCAAGGGCTCCCCCTGAAGATGTGCATATAAGTTAATTTGCTTTTGGAATGCAAATGCACATGGCAGGTTGTACTTGTGGAGATCCACTTCAGCTTATGATGACAATCCACTATGCATGTGAAAGTATATGAAGATAATGACATGCATAATGGAAAATGGACGTCTGTAGAATGAGATAAGTGCGGAATTTATCGTCGCACATGCGGAATTTATCTTCGCAAAACAGGGTGGCAAACAAGTAGCAGACGGCCATCTGGTTTAAGTGTTACAACTCATAAGAACCAAATGTAGCAAAAAAAAACGAGAGTTGTATGCACGAAGCAAAATATAAGGCACCCGCCCATATGAACCCGCTTGAAGACTATCAATCTCATATGCTTCTCCCCCTTTTGTCAGTAATGACCAAAAAGGTTTGAAGACATAGAGCCTCTACTCGTTCCCATGAGGAGTAGATGAAGTAGCAGGGTTGTTGGCGTTGTTTGGCGGTGCAGAAGAGCTTGGAGGTGCTGAAGCAGGTGGCGGTGAGGTAGCATCGTCTTCTTCATCAATGATTCTGGCAGTGAGTGTGGCAGCAGAGGAAGAAAATTCAGAGTCTTCAAGAGATGGAGTGCTTCGCATCACAGCCCTTCTAGGAGGTGTGGTGTCAAACTTGAATCGCTCAGTGAAGCCATCCTCTTCAAGTTCAGCTTCAGTACATATCATTGATAGCCCTTTCCATGTACGACGACATGTTTCATGGGTAACGAAAGCATTCTTGGTGGCAAGATTTCGGATACGATTTACATCCACCAAGAGGCTTTTCATCTGTCTCTTCAACCAGTCATGATGCCTATCCTGCTTTTGATGAAGGGCCACAAGAAGCTCTTGGTCGTTGAGAACACGAGTGCGCTTCTTGGGTCTTGAAGCAGTAGCACTGTCAGTGGCTTCAGTTGAAGCAGGGTGTGGTGCACGTGTAGTGCCAGCCAAAGGATACACCCTGGAGATGGCTTCAACACCTTCAACGTTTTGAGTGAAGCTCTGGTGTTCTGCATTCTGAAGACTCAAAGGTTGCTTGGCAGGCTTAGGATATATAGCTTCAGCAGAGGTATCCACATCTGGCAAGAAGATCCGATGGTTGCGGGCTGAGGGCTGATATGAGATCGCAGAGTGAAGCTTGATCAGTCTCATTACCCAAGGAGCATAGAACTTCAAACCAAGTAAATCTGAGCCTGATGCAGCAAGTTGGCGTATGAAGAAGTCCTGTGCGTTGAAGCATTTGTCATGAAGGATACAAAATACCAGAGTCTTCATTGCACCCTCGATCTTGGCATTTGGAGAGTGCCCTTTGATAGGCCAGAGAGTCCGCCGGATAATGTGATAGATGGTTCTGGGCAGGTACTCAAAGTCTTCAACGAAGAACTCTGTTGGATAAGGAGCATCGTGGGGCAATGGCTTCATCATGGAGAGCATCTGACTCATATTCGGTTCAGGCCTCTGGAATATGCTCTCAAGAGCTTCAGTGTGTAGTGGACAGCCTTCCTCGAAGAATTCGCCAGGAGTGGGCAGGCCGGTGAGCTCAATGATATCAAATGCATTGGCTTCGTGATGGACATTGCCGGTCATCCACTCCAGGGCCCAAGTCTTCGGATCTCTGTTGTATCCTTTGATGTGGAGGGTGGCATAGAATTGCAGCAGAAGCTCTTCATTCCAGTGCTCTTCATCAGTTACAAACTGCAGCAGACCCACTTGCTTGAAGCAATCCAACGCTTCCTCTAAACAGGGCAGACCAGCAATGGCTTCAACATCAAGGCGCTTGTGCGGGAAGATGCGACCTTGGTTGTATAGGATGCATGAATAGTAGCTGCGCTGAGGATAGCTCCAGAACCTATCTGATGAAATCCTTTCCCTTGAATAGGGGTTCTTGGAGCTGTTGAAGAACGTATTATCTGCCTTGAAGCTATTGATGTTAAAGGAGCCAGGTGCTGATGCAGGACCTGGGAACCTCGGCAGCCTTGGGACTGGCTTCTGGACATGAGGCCTATGCTCAACATGGTAATCAAATTGAGGACCTGCAGCAGACTCAGGAACAGAAGTGTCTGGATCAGTAGCTTCGCTGTCTTCTGAAGCTTTTGGTGGGGAGGGCTCCACATTGGCTTCAGTGTTGGTTGTGGCAGCCTCAGTATTTTCAGCCTCCGCTTGACTAGCTGGAGGGTCGGTCACAAGCACGTTCTCCTAGAGAACTGCTTCTTGGTGGAGCATAGGAGTGGGCTCTTGTGGTGCTTCTTCTGCGGCTGATGCAGCCGGAATGTCTTCAGCATAGACTTGAGGCCTTGGACCTTTGCGAAGCCTGCGGAATGCAGACGACGCCTGTGGGGTTGGAGTGGGCTGGGCCTCATTGTCTTCTTCCTCTTGAGGGCGATCCGCCCATGAAGCATCCTGTGCAATTGGCGTCAGTGGACGGCCAATGCTGATGAGTTCGCTGTGTTCTAATTGAGGAAGGGCTGCATCATCTGCTACATTTTCACGATGACCAATGTCTTCAGCAGCGATGGGATCAGCTGCTGGAATGTCTTCAGGAACAGGAGCCTCTGTGGAAGCAGGCTCATGCACCGTCAGTTGACGTTCTGCGTCAGGGTGAACCATAGAAATAGGTTCAACTATCAAGGGCTCTGTGGGAGCAGCCCGAGATTTCTTGGTCTTTCTCTTTTTCTTGCTGGGGGCAGTAGGAGAGGCTTCAGAGCTTTTCCTCTTCCTGGCTTCAGCCTCATCAGTTCTTGTCTTCTTGAGCTCTGAAGCTGTTGACCGGCTCTTTGGCTTCGAGCCAGTCATTGCAGTTGGGAAGACAAGCGGAACTGCTTCCTGCCTTGGTGCTTCTTGTTCAGCTGGAACAGTCTTCTTCTTTTTCTTTGCGGCCATCTTGGGGTCGATGCCAGGACGCCCAAGTGCCTTGCGCTTCTCAGCCTCATTGTAGGCTTGCACACATCTGTCCGCCAGAGACTTCATCCGCTCACGTGAACCTTGAGCTTCTGCACGCTTCTTCAGAAAGTTTTCCTTTAGCTCAGTCAACATGATCTTGAGGCTCTTTACTTCTTGCACGCTGAGCTTGGCCATATTCTTCTTGAATTGAGCCTTTTCATGATCAATTTTCTGCTTCAGTTCAACAATGCGCTGGGCAATTGCAAGTTCTGAAGCAATAGCGCCTTGGAAGGCGACGCTGAGGCCAACGGGCAGCTGCAGATCTTCGAAGCTGATCTTTGGTGTGGCAAACCATTCGTCGATGAAGTTGTGGATGATGGCGACATCAAAGAGAGGCAAATTGTTTAAGATTTCAGCTTCTTCTTTGCTCTTGATGAGCTGCTCGAGAGCGTCATCTCCAAGATCTTCATCACTTGACAGATCAATGGCTTCGCTGCACAGAATGGCAGCAGCTGTGAGCTCTTTGCCGGTGTGTGGCTGAGGCATCTTGGCCTTCTGGGGCTTGGAGACGCGGGATACGTCTTCAGACTGCACACTGTCTTCAGGAGGCGCAGTTGCCAATGGCTTCGCCCTTGAGATTTTTGGTGAAGGGGCCGGCTTTGAAGCTTTTGGCTTCTTCGATTGCTTTGGCTTCGGTACAGCAGGAGCTTCATCAGACTCAGAGTCAGCTGGAGGGTCATTCACAACAGTCCCTTGGACTAAGATGCGGGTGATGAGGCCCTCAAGGTTGGCATACGGACCGATGATATTGGGTTCTGTGTCGCGTGTGCCATCAGCTCAAGGTGCGGAGGGACCAGGGTTGAAGTCTAACCCAAATTTCTTCTTGTTCTACTTCGCTGATTGTTGGGCAAATTGGAAGTTGTGCTTGAACAGATTGTCGTCACGACACCAGAGTAGTGACGACGGATGTGCATCATCAGGCTGTGGCCCACGAACCATGCATGGATAGAAGCTTTGGGCAATAGCTTCATCTCTGGACCTGGGTACAAGGTTCTTGTATAAGATGTCTCCCCACGGTCTTTTGATGGCACTTTTCTCAGCATACTCCTGGGTGACGAAGCGGTATTGGAACCATTGTTCTGCCCAATAGCGTCGAATCCATTGGATTCGGGTCTTGCGCTGACCATAATTCTCTCCAGGATCTGTTTTGTACATTTCTGCCAGTTCATCAGGCAGATCTTTGGATGTTCCTCCACGTCTCTGTCTGCCCCCCTTCCTTGCTGCTGTTTCTGAAGCCATAAACTTTAACTTGAAAGGCTTCAAAACTTTCAAAGGCTTCAAAGGCTTTCTTTTGCTGGACCAACAGGAACTGGCTTCAGGAGAATTTATGTGATGCTGTAGGAATTCTACAAATGAATGCAGACTATGAGAACCAAGGGATTCTCCCACGGACATGTACCTGTGACAGCATTAAGGTGCGAGGGAAGGGGAAGAGGTCATATGCATTCTCAGAAGATTTTGAAGATAAATCAGTTTAGAAGACATTGACCTCATCGTGCGAAGACATTCACTCATAGATAAGAAGTTGGTTCCAGATTTGTACGAATCCACAAATCAGTACAAGTGAGGAATCTAACTACTTTGTGAATCACAAGTGAATATTCTAGGCATGTTATGAGATGCAGTTTGAGAGAGATCTAGCTTGTGTGAACAGAAACTTCTTGTGGTAGAAAGTGACAGAACAAGAGGATCTATGGTGCTGTAAAAAGGCAGTTTTATTTACCACATTGAGAACTGCTAGACGGAGCGAGAGATGAGGCCGAGCAGTTCACTCGTCCGTGCCCTAACTTGGCGACGGAGGAGACCTATGGCGACGGCGGAGAGGACGATGTCTGCGGTCGGCGTGAAGACGGCGTCGGAGAGGTTGCGGCAGCGAAGCGCTTCGTCGCCGGCGTCGTTGAGAGCTAGCGGTGGCGCTAGGGTTCGTGCGAGGGTGGAAGAAGAGATAGTTACCGCAGTGAGTGTGTATTTATAGGCACATGGGCGGCACTGTGCTGTTACACAGGTGCCCCTGGCGATTCGCATCTGAGGAACGCGTGGCCAGTTTGCGGAAGTTTGGGGTTTGTTCCACGTCCCACGCACGCCTGGATTGTCGGGTGCTCGTTCCTGCTTCTCCGGATTTTATGTGGAGGAATGAGCATTGAAAACGGACTTTATGGTTGTCTCTATATCTTCTGCTGACAAGGACATAGTGAAGACATTTGACAGTTTCAATAGAATGCATATGACTTGGAGAGATAGAATTTTGAGATAGAGAGCATAGAGAGGTTAGGGTCCGATCACATTCACTTAGTTCAAAAGATTCAAACAAGAAGACATAGCTATAAGTGAATGCTGTAGAGGACAGAACACTAGTATATATATATCTATATAATCAACGTAGTGAAGATAATCATGAAGACATGTTGAGTTCCAAGCCAAACCAAATGTGAAGACATTGCAAGGTAATGTCATGAGTGAAACACTTCAAAATAGAACGTTTGGTGGTGGCGTTACCCATCGTATAGGAAGTATTAGACCCAGACACGACGCACAATTATCGTGGCGCTCTGAAGTCAAATTCCACATTAATGTATTCACACTTAGAATGTATGTCTTCATTGATTGAAGATATACTTTACTTCGTGTGTTGCACATCTAAGTCATCAATATGCATAAGGGTTAGGATGTGTGCCTGATCACAGGACATTTGAGGATTCCAGGATATTTAGCTCACACCGTAACTTGCAAAACCTCTTCTCATCCAAGGGCTTGGTGAAGATATCTGCCAATTGCTCTTCAATGTTGACGTGTATGATATCAATGTCTTCCTTCACAACATGATCTCTGAGAAAGTGATGACGAATTTCAATGTGCTTTGTCTTCGAGTGCTGAACTGGGTTATTGGCAATCTTGATGGCGCTTTCGTTGTCGCAGTAAAGTGGCACTTGCTTCAGATGAATGCCATAGTCCTTGAGTGTTTGCTTCATCCACAGAAGCTGAGCGCAGCAAGATCCAGCAGCAATGTATTCAGATTCAGCAGTGGAGAGAGATACACAGTTCTGCTTCTTTGAAGACCAACATACAAGTGATCGTCCCAGAAAGTGACATGTGCCTGATGTAGACTTGCGATCAACTTTGTCACCAGCATAATCAGCATCCGAGAATCCAACCAAATCAAACTCTGAGCCCTTTGGATACCATAATCCTAGAGTTGGGGTGTGAGCCAAATATCGAAGAATTCGCTTCACAGCTAAGTGATGCGATTCCTTTGGTGCCGCTTGAAATCGAGCACACATGCAAACACTAAGCATGATATCTGGCCTAGATGCACATAAATAGAGCAAAGAACCAATCATGGAGCGGTATACCTTTTGATCGAACTCTTTACCATTGTCGTCGGGACCCAGATGATGTTTGGCTGGCATTGGTGTTGTGAAGCCTTTGCAGTCTTGCATACCGAACTTCTTCAGGCAATCTTTGAGATACTTCTCTTGAGATATGAAGATGCCATTGCGTTGTTGTCGTATTTGAAGACCAAGGAAGAACTTCAGCTCCCCCATCATGGACATCTGATATTGCTCTTGCATCATATATCCAAACTCTTCACTGTACTTCTGATTGGTGCAGCCGAAGATAATGTCATCCACATATATTTGGCACACAAACAGTTCACCATCATATGTCTTCATGAAAAGAGTGGGATCTAGGGAACCAGGTATGAAGCCTTTGCTCTTCAGGAAGTATTTGAGTGTGTCATACCAGGCCCTAGGGGCTTGTTTGAGGCCATACAGCGCCTTGTTGAGCTTATATACCATGTTAGGATGTTTTGGATTTTCAAAGCTAGGCAGTTGTGCAACATACACTTCTTCTTCAATCTTGCCATTGAGAAAGGCACTCTTCACATCCATTTGATATAGAAGTATGTTATGATGATTTGCATAGGCCAGCAGTATGCGTATGGCTTCAAGCCTAGCCACAGGAGCAAACGTTTCATCGAAGTCAATGCCTTCCACTTGAGTATATCCTTGAGTAACGAGACGAGCTTTGTTTCTGACAACTTGACCATGCTCATCTTGCTTGTTGCGGTATATCCATTTGGTGCCTATTATGTTGTGCTTCCGTGGATCAGGACGCTTAACCAGTTCCCATACATTATTCAGCTCAAACTATTGAAGCTCTTCTTGCATAGCTTGAATCCATTCAGGTTCCATGAAGGCTTCTTCAACTTTCTTGGGTTTTGATATTGAGACGAATGCGAAGTGCCCACAGAAATTTGCTAGCTGAGTTGCCCTTGAATGAGTGAGTGGACCAGGTGCATTGATGCTGTCAATTATTCTGTCAATCTGCACTTCATTGGCAACACGAGGATGTACAGGGCGAAGACTTTGCTCTTGCTGATCTGTGTTGTTGTTGGAAGGAATGTCTTCAGGCTGAGCATTGTCTTCATGTTGATCAGGTGCTGAGATGATAAGTTCTTCTTCAGGATGAGCCTCAGAAGGTATAATCTCTCCAGTTCCCATTAGCTTGATTGATTCACTAGCTGGAATTTCATCTAGCACATTTGGCAGTTGCTCTCTTTGTGAACCATTTGTCTCATCGAACCGCACATCCACTGTTTCAACCACTTTGTAATGAAAGAGATTGAAGACTCTGTAGGAGTGCGAATCCTTTCCATATCCAAGCATAAAACCCTCATGTGCTTTTGGTGCAAACTTTGAGGTGTGGTGTGGGTCCTTGATCCAGCACTTTGCGCCAAATACTCTGAAGTAACTGACATTTGGCTTCTTGCCAGTTAGGAGTTCATAAGATGTCTTGTTCAGAAGCTTGTGAAGATAAACACGATTGATTGTATGGCATGCAGTGTCAATGGCTTCAGTCCAGAATTTTCTTGGAGTCTTGTATTCATCTAGCATCGTTCTGGCCATCTCAATGAGTGTTCTGTTCTTGCGTTCGACGACGCCATTCTGCTATGGCGTGTACGGAGCTGAGAATTCATGTGTGATGCCCAAGGTATCAAGATATGTATCAAGGCCAGTGTTCTTGAATTCAGTGCCATTGTCACTTCTGATGTGCTTTATTTTGGCGCCGTAATTGTTCATAGCACGATTGGCGAAGCGTCCGAAGACATCCTGCACTTCAGTCTTGTAAAGAATTATGTGCACCCAAGTATATCTAGAATAATCATCAACAATAATGAAGCCATAGAGGCAAGCAGTAGTAGTAAAAGTTGAGTAGTGAGTGGGACCAAAAAGATCCATGTGAAGCAGTTCGAAGGGTCGAGTAGTGGTCATGATTGTCTTCGAGGGATGTTTTGCCCTCGTCATCTTCCCTGCTTCACAGGCACCGCATAAGTGATCTTTCTTGAACTTGACGCCCTCGATGCCTATGACGTGCTTCTTCTTCGCAAGGGTGTGGAGGTTCCTCATGCCAGCATGCCCAAGCCTCCGATGCCAAAGCCAGCATTCTGAAGCTTTTGCAAGAAGACATACTGCAAGTTGTGGCCCTGCTGAGAAATCTACCACGTACAGATCATCTTTTCGATACCCTTCAAACACTAGAGACTTGTCAGATTCCATTAGTACAAGGCAACGATATTTTCCAAACATTGCGATCATGTTCAAATCGCAAAGCATTGAGACAGACATTAAGTTGAAACCAAGGGATTCAACAAGCATGACTTTATCCATGTGTTGATCCTTTGAGATTGCAACTCTACCTAGACCCAATACCTTACTTTTACCAGTGTCAGCAAATGTGATGTGGCTCTTGTCGGATGGACGTAAGGTTGAGTCCATAAGAAGAATTCTTTTGCCAGTCATGTGATTTGTACACCCACTGTCAATAATCCATTCTGAAGACTTTGAAGACGCTGGTGTCGTACCCTACAGTGCAGTTAGGGGGATAGGCTTCACGAAGAGAATTGTGAAGCAAAAACATTTGACGAACCAGTGGGTTATGAAAACTTAGATCCAGATTAGGACTAATAGGGAGAGTAGCATGCGATTCAGGAACGAAGTACATAATGATGCCATTTGGGCATTTTATCTTGCGCCCTACAAGATTTTTAAGGTCCCCAGCAATAGCGTGAGAAGATTTTGGTTTTCTGCTGGAGACCTTTCCCTGCAAAAGAGAGTTAAGCTTTCTTAACCACCCACATCTTCAAGGGTGGCTTAGAAGCAATAAGTCTAAGTGCAGCATCTGAGAATTTTGGTTTTGGAGCCCTAGCAAACAGTCTGGCAGGCGGACAATAGTACTCATAAGAATAGGCAGAATAGTTTTTGGTCATATGAACATGACGGTTTGATGAACCGCTCTCATATTCATATGCCTGAGTATGGTTTCCCTGCAAAATATTTGCGTTAGTGCGACTCAGGTGAGTCCTTTGTCTGTATGAAGCCTTTGGACCGTATGATGCCTTTAGTCTGAGGTTTGTCTTCTTCATGTGAGGTGTCATGAAGACATTCACAGGAAGATTTTCCAGACACGTTTTCGGAACCCAGATCTTCTTCATAGGCGGTCCATTCCTGCAGTTAGTACCAATGTACCTGGCAAACACTTCACCATTCTGATTCTTAAACAGTTTATAGTTTGCATCAAAGGATTCATCAATGATGATGGGGTTAGCACAAGTGAAGCCAGATAAATTGGATGGATCTGCTGAAGGTTCCTTTGCAGCAACCCATGTGGTTTTGGGGTACTGCTCAGGTTTCCAGTAAGAGCCATCTGCATTTATTTTCCTTACGAACCCAACACCCTCTTTCCTAGGGTTTCGGTTCAGAATCTGCTTCTTGAGGACATCACATAATGTCTGATGTCCTTTAAGACTTTTGTACATCCCTGTTTCAAGCAATGTCTTCAACCTAGCATTCTCATCAGCAATAGCAGTGGTATCCTCAGCAGAGGGGTTAGTTACCACATCAACAGTTGAAGATATTGCAATAGCAGTAGCAGTGGAACATTCAGCAACAGAAGTAGCATTATCACGCTCAATGCATTTAAGACATGGTGGTTCAAATCCTTCCTGAGCGGAACTGATCTGTTCGGCGTGAAGTGACTCGTTTTCCTTTTGAAGATCTTCATGAGCCGCTCTCAATTTCTCAAGTTCTTGCTTCCTTTGAAGATAATCATAGGAAAGCTTTTCATGAGTTGTTGAGAGAGTACCAAGACGATCTTCAAGTTCCTGATACTTAACATGAAGATTTTTTATGTCTTCAATTAAGGATTCAGATCGAGTCATTTCAGCACCCAACAGATCATCGCTTCTGTCTAACAGTTTTTGAATATGTTCCATGGCCTTTTGTTGTTCAGTTGCAATTTTAGCAAGTGTTTTGTAGCTGGGTTTTGAATCACAATCAGAGTCATCGTCACTGGATGTTTGATAGCGAGTAGTGCGTGTGTTTACCTTGGCACCGCGTGCCATGAAGCAGTAGGTAGGAGTGGAGTCGTCCTTGTCATTTGCATCGGTGTCGGTGATGAAGTCATTGTCTTCAGTGTTGAAGATGGACTTGGCGACGTATGCTGTAGCCAGACTTGCAATGCCAGAATCAGACTCCTCCTCAGACTCCACCTCTGCCTCCTCAGAATCCATTTCCTTGCCAACAAACGCACGTGCCTTGCCAGATGAGCTCTTCTTGTGTGATGAAGACTTTGAGGAAGACTTGGAAGAAGACTTTGAGTATTTCTTCTTCTTCTTGTCGTCAGAGTCATATTCCTTGCTCTTCTTCTTTCTTCTGTTCTCATTGTCCCACTGTGGACACTCAGAGATGAAGTGTCCAGTTTTCTTGCACTTGTGGCATGTTTTCTTCTTGTAGTCATGAGCAGAAGCTTCATCATTCCTTGAGCTTGATCGTGAAGACTTTCTGAAGCCTTTCTTCTTGGTGAACTTTTGGAACTTCTTCACAAGCATTGCAAGTTCCCTTCCAATGTCTTCAGGATCATCAGAACTGCTGTCAGATTCTTCTTCAGATGAGGAAACAGCTTTTGCCTTCAAGGCACGAGTTCGCCCATAGTTTGGACCGTAGATATCTCTTTTCTCAGAAAGCTGAAACTCATGTGTGTTGAGCCTCTCAAGTATGTCAGACGGATCGAGTGTCTTGAAATCAGGACGTTCTTGAATCATCAGGGCTAGGATGTCAAACGAACTATCAAGTGATCTCAGCAGCGTCTTGACGATTTCATGTTTGGTGATGTCAGTGGCGCCGAGGGCTTGAAGCTCCTTTGTGATGTCAGTGAGCCGGTCAAATGTGTGCTGGACATTCTCATTGTCATTTCGCTTGAAGCGGTTGAAGAGGTTACGAAGAACACTGATTCTCTGATCTCTCTAGGTTGAGATGCCTTCATTGACCTTGGAGAGCCAGTCCCAGACCAGCTTGGATGTCTTCAAAGCACTCACACGGCCATACTGTCCTTTGGTCAGATGACCACAGATGATGTTCTTGGCAGTAGAGTCCAGTTGAATGAATTTCTTGACATCAGCAGCAGTGACACCTTCTCCAGCCTTGGGAACGCCGTTCTCGACGACATACCATAGGTCGACGTCAATGGCTTCAATATGCATACGCATCTTATTCTTCCAGTAGGGATATTCAGTTCCATCGAAGACGGGGCACGCAGCGGAGACTTTAATTATCCCTGCAGTCGACATAGCTAAAAATCCTGGTGGTTAAACCGAATCACACAGAACAAGGGAGCACCTTGCTCTGATACCAATTGAAAGTGCGTTATATCGACTAGAGGGGGGGGGGTGAATAGGCGATTTTTATGAAAGTCTTCAAAATGTGGAAGTTATGAAGACAAACAGTAGAGATATGCCTATTACTATGCAGCGGAAGTTAGACTACACTAGTCAAGCCATGGTCAAGTATCATCAGAGTGAAAGTATAGTGACAAATAGCTGTAGTGTAATTAAGATCAGGTAGGAAGATACTATGAAGCCAAACAGATCATACACTCACATTGTGAAGACAAAAGATAGAACAGACACGCAATGACTTCACAATGAGTGATCAGTAAGTAAAAGGAGGTGAAGATGAAACCAGTGACTTGTTGAAGACAATGATGTGTTAGACCAGTTCCAATTGCTGTGACAACTGTACGTCTGGTTGGAGCGGCCAGGTATTTAAACCTTAGGACACACAGTCCCGGACACCCAGTCCTGAACACGCAGCTCAGGACACCAAGTCCTCACTGTATTCTCCTTGAGCTAAGGTCACATAGTCCTCGCCCAATCACTCTGGTAAGTCTTCAAGGTAGACTCCCAAACCTTCACAGACTTCGTTCACTGGCAATCCACAATGTCTCTTCGATGCTCTGAACGCGACGCCTAACCGTCTGGGGATGCACAGTCCTCAAGTGTAATAAGTCTTCAGATCACACAGACAAGAAGACTTAAGTGATGCCCAATGTTCTCTGGCTCTGGGTGGTTAGGGCTTTTCTCCTCGCTAGGAATTTTCTCTCAAAGGCTTCGAGGTGGGTTGCTCTCAAACGACAAAAGCCGTGCACTGAAATCTGAGCAGCCAACCGTTTATGGTTGTAGGGGGTGGGCTATTTATAGCCACTTGGCAACCCGACCTGATTTGTCCGAAATGACCCTGGGTCACTAAGGAACTGACACGTGTCTCAACGGTCAGATTTCAAACTCTCATGGCAACTTTACTTGGGCTACAAGCAAAGCTGACTTGTCCGGCTCTGGACAAGATTCGCTCTCATTGTCTTCACTCGAAGACATAGGTTTTTGGTTTAGGCATCACTTCAGTCATTCTGGCTGGTTCTCCTGGACCCCACTTAACAGTACGGTGGTTCCTATGACTCAACACAAAAGAAAAAGAACTACGAAAGATCTAAGTCTTCGAGCTCCATAGGCTTCATAACGTGTCTTCTTTTGTCATAGTCTTCAATGTGAATATCTTCATATACCACCTTTGACTTCAATGTCTTCATACATTTTTAGGGGTCATCTCT
The DNA here is from genome assembly GCF_003073215.2 of Triticum urartu. Taxonomy (NCBI): domain Eukaryota; kingdom Viridiplantae; phylum Streptophyta; class Magnoliopsida; order Poales; family Poaceae; genus Triticum; species Triticum urartu. The sequence goes on along the minus strand of NC_053024.1, from coordinate 635,576,653 downwards.
GGTAGTAAAACCAAAACAATGAGGGACTTCTACCTGTGTTATCCTGCAATTCTCACAAACACATTAGTCTCTCAACTAGGTTTGTCGTCAATACTCCAAAACCAACTAGGGGTGGCACTAGATGCACTGACAACACAGAACAACGAAACTGCTAAGTCTTCGCGCTCCATAGTCTTCACGCGATGTCTTCTCTTGTCATAGTCTTCAATGTGAATGTCTTCACATACCACCTTTGACTACAATGTCTTCATACATTTTTAGGGGTCATCTCTGGTAGGAAAACCGAATCAATGAGGGACTTCTACCCGTGTTATCCTGCAATTCTCACAAACACATTAGTCCCTCAACCAGGTTTGTCGTCAATACTCCAAAACCAACTAGGGGTGACACTAGATGCACTTACAATCTCCCCCTTTTTGGTGATTGATGACAAACTGGTTGAAGTTTTCAACGGGAAATAAAATATGTGAAATTGTAAAGGATAGGGTATTGTCTTCATAAGTTGCAAGGGCTCCCCCTGAAGATGTGCATATAAGTAATTTGCTTTAGGAATGCAAATGCACATGGCAGGTTGTACTTGTGGAGATCCTCTTCAACCTATGATGACAATTCATTATGCAAGATATGATGTAACGAAGATAATGACATGCATAATGAAAAATGGACGTCTGCAAAATGATCTAAGTGCGGAATTTATCGTCGCACATGAGGAATTTATCATCGCATCACAAAAAAGCAAATAAGTAGCAGACGACCATCGAGTTTGAGTGTTACAACTCAAAGAACCAAATGTATCAAAACACGAGAGTTGTAAACACTAGGCAAAATATAAAACCACCGCCCATATGGACCCGCTTGAAGACTATCAAACTCATATGCTTCTCCCCCTTTTGTCAGTAAGGACCAAAAAGGTTTGAAGACATAGAGCACCTACTCATTCCCATGAGGAGTTGGTGAAGCAGCAGGGTCGTCGGAGTTGGTTGGCGGTGCAGACGAACTCGGTGCAGTGGTGTTTCGCACTGAAGGTGGTGAAGTAGCATCGTCTTCATCATCGATGACACGTGCATTCACTGTTGCAGCAGAGGAGGAGAACTCAGAGTCTTCAAGAGACGGAGTACGCCGCAGCAAGGTCCTTCTTGGAGGTGTTGAGTCAAACTTGAAGCGTTCAGAGAAACCATCATCTTGAAGATCATCTTCAGAACACATAAGCGTCAGCCCTTTCCATGTACGCCGACAAGTTTCATGGGCGACAAAGGCATTCTTGGTGGCAAGGTTGCGAATCCTGTTTATGTCCACCAAGAGGCTTTGCATTTGGCGCTTCAGCCAGTCATGATGCTTATCCTGTTTCTGATGAAGGGCAACCAGAAGCTCTCGGTCATTGAGAACACGAGATCGCTTCTTGGGCCGTTGTGCAATGGTGCTTTTAGTGGCTTCAGTGAGGGCACGATGAGGTGCACGGGTAGTACCAGCCAGAGGATAAACACGAGTGACTGCTGGGTCGCCTTCAATGTGTTGTGAGAAACTTTGCTTATCAGCATTCTGAAGACTAAGGGGCTCCTTGGCAGGCTCTGGATAGATGGCTTCAACTGACATATCGACGTAAGGCAGAAAAATCCGATGATTGCGAGCAGAGGGCTGATAGGTGACAGCTGAGTGTAGTTTGATCAGACGCATAATCCATGGAGCGTAAAACTTCAAGCCAAAGAGATCAGATCCTGATGCAGCAAGTTGGCGAATGAAGAAGTCTTGTGCATTGAAGCTTTTGCCGTGAAGAATATGGAAGACCAAAGTCTTCATTGCACCTTCCAGCTTTGCATGTGGAGAATTTCCTTTGATGGGCCAGAGAGTTCGCCTTATGATGTGATAGATAGTGCATGGCAGATACTCAAGGTCTTCAACAAAGAACTCCTTAGGATATTCAGCATCTGGAGGCAAATGCTTCATCATGCTAAGCATCTGACTCATGTTGGGTTCAGGCTTGTGAAAAATGCTTTCCATAGCAGCACTGTGAAGCTGACAACCAGGTTCATAAAGATCTCCTGGAGTGGGCAGGCCAGTGATCTCAATGATATCAAAGGCTTTGGCTTCATGATGAACATTGCCTGTCATCCACTTAAGGACCCAAGTCTTCGGATCCCTGTTGTAGCCACGAATATGAAGAGTGGCATAGAATTGGAGCAGCAATTCTTCGTTCCAGTGCTCCTTGTTAGTGACGAACTACAACAAGCCAGATTCTCTGAAGCAATCCAGCGCTTCTTCCAAACAGGGCAGACCAGTTATGGCTTCAGTGTCAAGACGCAGATGGGGGAAATGCGACCTTGATTGTACAAGATGCATGAGTAATAACTGCGCTGCTGATAGCTCCAGAACCGATCAGAAGATATTCTTGCCTTAGAGTAGGGGTTCTTGGCGCTATTGAAGAAGGTGTTGTGTGCTTTGAAGCCATTGATATTGAATGATCCGGGTGCAGATGCAGTGCCTGGAAACCTAGGCAGCCTTGGCATTGGCTTCTGAACCTGAGGCCTGCGCTCGACGTGATAGTCATATTGGGGACCAACAGCAGGTGGAGGAACAAGAAGAGGCCATTTGACAGTGATGAGCTGACCATAGTTGTATGCTTGCTCAATAGTATGTGGCCTTGGTGGCGGAACAAGAGCAGTGGCATCAACAGAGGCGTCAAGCTGCACATCTGTTGCAGGTGCATCATTGGCTTCATTGGCTTCTGGCACAGTGTTAGGTGCATGCTCCACACTGTCTTCAGCCATGACCACGTCATTGGCTTCAGTAGTGTTAGTGGTGGCAGCCTCAGGATGCTCAACCTCCACTTGAGGAGCTGGAGGGTCGGGCACTGACACGTTCACTTCAGGAACAACTTCTTTAGTGATGGGGAAAGTAGGGACACGTTCTTCTGCTTGTTTTTCTTCGGCTGATGCAGCCGGATTGTCTTCAGCAACTTTAGCTTCAGACTCGGAGACGTTCACAGTAGGAGTGGCTTCGGGGAACACCTGACGTGCAACAGATTGGTGGTGCACTTCTCCTTCTAAAACGCTCGAAAGAGGGACTTGGGGCCTTGGTCCTTTGCGAAGCCTGCGTAACGCTAGCGACGCCTGTGAAGATGGAGTTGGCTGGGCCTCAAAGTCATCCTCTTCTTCTTGCACTGGTGAGGTGACTTGTTGTAGGGGAGTACTAGGGGTTTCTTGTTGTTGTGGGTGATCAGCCCATGATGCATCCTGAGCAATTGGCGTCAGAGGACGACCAATGCTGATGAGTTTGCTGTTTGTGAGAACAGGCGATGATACCAAGTTGTGCTCGATCTGAGGAAGAACTACATCATCTTCAACATTGTCATGGTGACCAATGTCTTCAGCAGCGGTGGGGTCAACTGCTGGAAAGTCTTCAGCTTCAGGAGCCTCTGTGGAAGCAGGCTCATGAACTATCATCTGTCGTTCTTGATGCGAAGAGTTAGGACGAGCAACCGAGATGGGCTCGACAACAAGGGGCTCTGTGGGAGCAGCCCGATCTTTCTTGGTTTTGCGCTTCTTCTTGGAGGGAGCGACATCAGAAGCGTCAGGATTTTTCCTCTTTCTGGCTTCAGCCTCGGCAACCCTTGTCTTCTTCAGGTCTGAAGCGATGGAAGTGACCTTTGGCTTCGAGCCGGACATGCTGCTTGGGAAGACAATGTGAGGTTCTTCCTGCCTTGAAGGTGCAGATTTGTCAGTCGATGGCTTCTTCTTCTTCTTTGCAGCCATTCTGGGGTCGATAACAGGACGTCCAAGAGCCTTGCGCTTCTCAGCTTCATTGTAGGCTTGCACGCACTTGTCAGCCAGACTCTTCATGCGCTCACGAGAACCTTTAGCTTCTTCTCGTTTCTTGAGAAAGGCTTCCTTGAGCTCGTGCAGCATAACCTTGAAGTTTTTGACATCTTGCATGCTGAGCTTTGCCATGTGCTTCTTGAACTGAGCTTTCTCATAGTCGATCTTTTGCTTCAGTTCAACGATGCGCTGAGCTAGAGCTAGCTCAGAAGCAATGGCGCCCGTGAAAGAGACGCTGAGGCCAATTGGAAGTTGCAGATCGTCAAAGCTGAGATTGGGGGTTTCAAACCACTCATCAATGAAGTTGTGGATGATTGCCACGTCAAAGAGAGGCAAGTCATTGAAGATTTCTGCTTCTTCCTTGCTCTTAATCAGTTGCTCAAGAGCGTCATCTGCAAGATCTTCATCACTAGACAGGTCAATGTGTTCGTCTCGCAGAATGGCAGCAGGGGTCAATGCCTGATTAGTATTCTTTTTCATCTCCGTCTTCTTAGAGATATGTGATAGATCTTCAGACCGCACATTGTCTTTAGGGGGTGCAGTAGCCAGTGGCTTCACACATGAAGCTTTTGGAGGAGCAGTTGACTTTGAAGCTCTAGCCTTCTTTGGCTTCTACGGCTTTGGAGCAGGAGCTGGGGCTTCATCAGTGTCGGCATCATCATCAGAATGATCTACTTTGGCACCTTGAACAGAAATGTGAGTGATAAGATCATCAAGGTTGTAGAAAGGTCCGATGATATTGGGTTCAGCATCGCGTGTGCCGTCAGCCCGTGGAGCAGAAGGACCAGGGTTGAAGTCTAGTCCCAATGACTTCTTGTTTTCCTTAGCTGATGCCTTTGCGTGCTGAAAGTTGCGCTTGAAGAGATTATCGTCACGACACCAGAGCAGTGATGATGGGTCAGCATTGTCAGGCTATGGTCCACGTACCATACAGGGATAGAAACCCTGAGCAATAGCTTCAGCTCTGGTCTTGGGTTGAAGGTTTCGGAAGAGAATGTCACCCCAAGGACTCTTGATGGCATTCTTCTCAGCATACTCCTGGGTCACAAACTTGTATTTGAACCATTGTTCGGCCCAATATCTTCGAATCCATTGGATTCGTGTCTTGCGCTAATTGTAATCCTCTTCTGGATCTGTCTTGTATAGCTCTGAGAGGTCATCAGGCAGATCTCTTGATGTTCCCCCTCGACGCTGTCTGCCACCCTTCCTTGCTGATTTCTCTATAGCCATGAACTTCAAACTGAATGGCTTCAACACTTTCAAAGGCTTCAAAGGCTTCTGCTTGCTGGTCAAACAAGAACTGGCTTCGGGAGAGTTAATGTGATGCTGTAAGAATTCTGCAAATGAATGCAGACTATGAGAACCAAGGGATTCTCCCACGGACATGTACCTGTGACAGCATTAGAGATGCGAGGGAAGGGGAGAGGTCATATGCATTCTTAGAAGATTTTGAAGATAAATCAGTTTGAAGACATTGACCTCATGGTGCGAAGACATTCACTTATGTGTTTGAAGTTGGTTCCAGATTTGTACGAATCCAGGAATAGGTACAAGTGAGGAATCTAACTCATTATGAAGCTTAAGTGAATATACTAGGCATTATATGAGATGCAGACATGATAGATCTAACATCGAGTAGGCATAAACCACTTTTGGTAAACAGGATGATTCTTTTAGGATAAAAAAGATGGCAAAGAGAGAGTTTTATTTACCACACGATGAACTGCTAGATGGGAAGAGTAGGAGACCGAGCAGTTCAATCCACCGTGCCCTAACTTGGCGACGGAGGACACCTACGGCGGCGGCAGAGAGGACGATGACCGCGGCCGGCGTGAGGACGGCGTCGGTGAAGTCGCGGCAGCTAAGCGCTTCGTCGCCAGCGTCGTCGAGAGCTAGCGGTGGCGCTAGGGTTTTGACGAGGTGGAGAGGTGAAAGAAGGTTTTCTTGACCACAGGGGACATGTATTTATAAGGAAGTATGCGGCACATCGTAATTATGCAGGTGCCCCTGGCGGTTCACATCTGAGGGACACGTGGCAAGCATGCAACATACTCGGAGTTGTCCCACGTTCCCACGCCCGCCCGAACTGTCGGATGGCCGTTCCAGCTTCTCCGGATTTCAGGCAGTAAGGATAGAGCATTTAAAACAGACTTAATGTTTGTCTCTGTATCTTCTGCTGACAAGGACGCAGACATTCGATAGTTTCAATAGAATGCATATGATTTGGACAGATAGAGTTTGAGATAGAAAGCATAGAGAGATTAGGGTCTGATCACATTCACTTAGTTCAAAAGATTCAACAAGGAAGACGTAGCCATAAGTGAATGCTGTAGAGGACAGAACACAAATATGTATATATCAGAAGACAATCAAATCAGCATAGTGAAGATAATCATGAAGACAAGTTGAAATTGAAGACAAACCAAATTTTAAGACATAGCAAATGTAACACCATGAGTAAAACACTTCAAACAGAAGAATTTGGTGGTGGCATTACCCATCGTATAGGAAGTATTAGACCCAGACACGGCGCACAATTATCGTGGCGCTCCGAAGTCAAATTCCACGTTAATGTATTCACACTCAGAATGTAAGTCTTCATTGATTGAAGATATACTTTACTTCGTGTGTTGCACATCTATGTCATCAACATGCTTAAGTGTTAGGATGTGTGCCTGATCACAGGACATTTGAGGATTCCAAGATATTTAGCTCACACCGTAACTTGCAAAACCTCTTCTCATCCAAGGGCTTGGTGAACATATCTGCCAATTGCTCTTCAGTGTTGACGTGTATGATATCAATATCTTCCTTCATAACATGATCTCTGAGAAAGTGATGACGAATTTCAATGTGCTTTGTCTTCGAGTGCTGAACTGGGTTGTTGGCAATCTTGATGGCGCTTTCGTTGTCACAGTAGAGTGGCACTTGCTTCAGGTGAATGCCATAGTCTTTGAGTGTTTGCTTCATCCATAGAAGCTGGGCGCAGCAAGATCCAGCAGCAATGTATTCAGATTCAGCAGTGGAGAGAGATACACAATTCTGCTTCTTTGAAGACCAACATACAAGTGATCGTCCCAGAAAATGACATGTGCCTGATGTAGACTTGCGATCCACCTTGTCACCAGCATAATCAGCATCCGAGAATCCAACTAGATCAAACTCTGAGCCCTTTGGATACCATAATCCGAGTGTTGGGGTGTGAGCCAAATATCTTAGAATTCGCTTCACAGCTAAGTGATGTGATTCCTTTGGTGCCGCTTGGAACCGGGCACATATGCAAACACTAAGCATGATATCTGGCCTACATGCACATAAATAAAGCAAGGAACCAATCATGGAGCGGTATACCTTTTGATCGAACTCTTTACCATTGTCGTCGGAACCCAGATGATGTTTGGCTGGCATTGGCGTCGTGAAGCCTTTGCAATCTTGCATCCCAAATTTCTTCAGGCAATCTTTGAGGTATTTCTCTTGAGATATAAAGACGCCATTGCGTTGCTGACGTATTTGAAGACCAAGGAAGAACTTCAGCTCACCCATCATGGACATCTGATATTGCTCTTGCATCATGTATCCAAACTCGTTAGTGTATTTCTGATTTGTGCAGCCGAAGATAATGTCATCCACATATATTTGGTACAAAAATAGTTCACCATCATATGTCTTCATGAAGAGAGTGGGGTCGAGGGAACCAGGTTTGAAGCCTTTGCTATTCAGGAAGTCTTTGAGTGTGTCATACCAAGCCCGAGGAGCTTGTTTGAGGCCATACAGTGCCTTGTTGAGCTTGTACACATGTCAGGATGTTTTGGATCTTCAAAGTCAGGCGGTTGTGCAACATACACTTCTTCGTCAATCTTGCCATTGAGAAAAGCGCTCTTCACATCCATTTGATGCAGAAGAATGTTATGATGATTTGCATAGGCTAGCAGTATGCGTATGGCTTCAAGTCTAGCCACAGGAGCAAATGTTTCATCGAAGTCAATCCCTTCAACTTGAGTGTATCCTTGAGCAACGAGACGAGCTTTGTTTCTGACAACTTGACCATGCTCATCTTGCTTGTTGCGATATATCCATTTAGTGCCTATTATATTGTGCTTACGAGGATCAGGACGCTTAACCAGTTCCCATACATTATTCAGTTCAAACTGTTGAAGCTCTTCTTGCATAGCTTGAATCCATTCAGGTTCCATGAAGGCTTCATCAACTTTCTTGGGTTCAGACATTGAGACGAATGCGAAGTGCCCACAGAAATTTGCTAGCTGTGTTGCCCTTGAACGAGTGAGTGGACCTGGTGCATTGATGGTATCAATTATTCTCTCAATCTGTACTTCATTTGCAACACGAGGATGTACAGGACGAAGATTTTGCTCTTGCTGATCGTTTTCATCATTAGAAAGATTGTCTTCAGGCTGAGCATTGTGTGCAGGTTGAGCATTGTCTTCAGGTTGATCAGGTGCAGAGACGATAAGGTCCTCTTCAGGCTGAGCTTCAGATGGTATGATTTCTCCAGTTCCCATAAGTTTGATTAATTCACTGGATGGAACTTCATCTAGCACATTTGGCAGGTGCTCTCTTTGTGAGCCGTTAGTCTCATCGAACCGCACATCCACAGTTTTAACCACTTTATAGTGAAAGAGGTTGAAGACTCTGTAGGAGTGCGAATCCTTTCCATATCCAAGCATAAAACCTTCATGTGCTTTCGGTGCAAATTTTGAAGTGTGATGTGGATCCTTGATCCAGCACGTGGCACCAAATACTCTGAAGTAACTGACATTTGGCTTCTTGCCAGTAAGGAGCTCATAGGATGTCTTGTTGAGAAGCTTGTGAAGATAAACACAGTTGATGATATGGCATGCAGTATCAATGGCTTTAGGCCAGAATTTTCTTGGAGTCTTGTATTCATCAAGCATCGTCCGGGCCATCTCAATAAGTGTTCTGTTCTTGCGTTCGACGACGCCATTCTGCTGTGGCATGTACGGAGCTGAGAATTCATGAGTGATGCCCAAAGTATCAATATATGTATCTAGCCCAGTGTTCTTGAATTCAGTGCTGTTGTCACTTCTGATGTGCTTTATCTTGACGCCATAGTTGTTCATGGCTCGATTGGCGAAGCGTCTGAAGACATCCCGCACTTCAGTCTTGTAGAGGATTATATGCACCCAAGTATATCTTGAATAATCATCAACAATGACAAAGCCATAGAGACAAGCAGTAGTAGTAAGAGTTGAGTAATGAGTGGGACCGAAAAGGTCCATGTGGAGCAGTTCGAAGGGTTGAGTCGTAGTCATGATTGTCTTCGAGGGATGCTTGGCCCTCGTCATCTTTCCTGCTTCACAGGCACCGCATAAGTGATCCTTCTTGAACTTGACACCCTCGATGCCTATGACACGCTTCTTTCTTGCAAGAGTGTGCAAGTTCCTCATGCCAGCATGCCCTAGCCTTCGATGCCAGAGCCAACATTCTGAAGCTTTTGCTAGAAGACATACGACAAGTTGTGGTCCTGCTGAGAAATCTACCATGTACAAATCATCTTTCCGATACCCTTCAAAAACTAGAGACTTGTCAGATTCCATTAGAACAAGGCAATGATATTTTCCAAACATCACAATCATGTTCAAATCGCAAGCTCCTTTCCAATGTCTTCAGGATCATCAGAACTGCTGTCAGATTCTTCTTCAGATGAGGAGACAGCTTTTGCCTTCAAGGCACGAGTTCACCCATAGTTGGGACCGTAGATGTCTCTTTTCTCAGAAAGCTGAAACTCATGTGTGTTGAGCCTCTCAAGTATGTCAGACGGATCAAGTGTCTTGAAGTCAGGACGTTCTTGAATCATCAGGGTTAGGGTGTCGAACGAGCTGTCAAGTGATCTCAGGAGTGTCTTGACGTCTTCATGCTTGGTGATCTCAGTAGCGCCAAGGGCTTGAAGCTCATTTGTGATGTCAGTGAGTCGATCAAACGTGAGCTGGACATTCTCATTGTCATTTCTCTTGAAGCGGTTGAAGAGGTTGCGAAGGACACTGATTCTCTGATCTCTCTGGGTTGATACGCCTTCGTTGACCTTGGAGAGCCAGTCCCAGACTAGCTTAGATGTTTCCAAAGCACTCACACGGCCATACTGTCCTTTGTTCAGATGACCACAGATGATGTTCTTGGCAGTGGAGTCCAGTTGAACGAACTTCTTGACATCAGCAGTGGTGACACCTTCACCAGCCTTGGGAACGCCATTCTTGATGACATACCATAGGCCGACATCAATGGCTTCAAGATGCATGCGCATCTTATTCTTCCAGTAGGGATATTCAGTTCCATCGAAGACATGGCACGCAGCGGAGACTTTGATTATCCCTGCAGTCGACATAGCTAAAACTCTAGGTGGTTAAACCGAATCACACAGAACAAGGGAGTACCTTGCTCTGATACCAATTGAAAGTGCTAGTGATCGACTAGAGGGGGGGGTGAATAGGCGATTTTTATGAAAGTCTTCAAAACATGGAAGTTTCGAAGACAAACGATAGAAATAAACCTATTACCATGCAGCGGAAGGTAGACTACACTAAGCAAGCCATAGTCAAATATTCAATGAAGGGAAAGCACAATGACTAATAACAGCTAGGCAGTTTAGATCAGATAGGAAGATAGTGTGAAGCCAATCAGAACAAGCAGTCACTCAGTGAAGACCAAAGATAATGCAATCATACAATGACTTCACCAGGGCCAACCGTAAGTAAAGGAGAGGGATGGATGAAACCCGTGACTCGTTGAAGACAATGATTTGTTGGACCAGTTCCAGTTGCTGTGACAACTGTACGTCTGGTTAGGGAGGCTGAGATTCAACTCAGAAGACCGTGTCTTCACCTTATTCCCCTTGAGCTAAGGACACCCAGTCCTCGCCCAATCACTCTGGTAAGTATTCAAGGTAGACTCCCAAACCTTCACAGACTTCGTTCACCGACGATCCACAATGACTCTTGGATGCTCAGAACGCGACGCCTAACCGGCTGGAGGATTCATAGTCCTCAAGTGTAATAAGTCTTCAGATCACACAGACAGGAAGACTTCAGTGATGCCTAACACTCTTTGGCTCTGGGTGGTTAGGGCTTTATCCTCGCAAGGAATTCTCTCTCAAAGGCTTCGAGGTGGGTTGCTCTCAAACGACAAAAGCCGTACACTAACTCTGAGCAGCCAACCGTTTATGGTTGTAGGGGGTGGGCTATTTATAGCCACTAGGCAACCCGACCTGATTTGTCTGAAATGACCCTTGGTCACTAAGGAACTGACATGTGTTCCAACGGTCAGATTTCAAACACACACGGCAACTTTACTTGGGCTACAAGCAAAGCTGACTTATCCAACTCTGGATAAGATTTGCTCTCATTGTCTTCACTCGAAGACATAGGATTTTGGTTAAGCATCACTTCAGTCGTTCTGACTGGTTCTCTTGGACCCCACTTAAAAGTACGGTGGTTCCTATGACTCAACAAAGAAAAACACAGAACAACGAAACTGCTAAGTCTTCGCGCTCCATAGTCTTCACGCGATGTCTTCTCTTGTCATAGTATTCAATGTGAATGTCTTCACATACCATCTTTGACTTCAATGTCTTCATACATTTTTAGGGGTCATCTCTGGTAGGAAAACCGAATCAATGAGGGGCTTCTACCTGTGTTATCCTGCAATTCTCACAAACACATTAGTCCCTCAACCAGGTTTGTCGTCAATACTCCAAAACCAACTAGGGGGGGCACTAGATGCACTTACAGTGATAAGTGTGATTCCTGGCGCTGACGCTGCTATTAGTTGTACTGTCAACTGACGGTGGACGCAACCACACATCACAAGCTGCGCAAGCACGGGTGCTACTCCCTCCGTTCCAAAATAAAAGTCTCTCTAGAGATTCCAATATGGACTACATACGGAGCAAAATGAGTGAATCTACACTCTAAACTATGTCTATATACATCCGTATGTAGTCCATATCGAAATCTCTAGAAAGACTTATATTTAGGAACAGAGGGAGTATATGTAATGGACTGTGTATTGATCAGAAGTGAATCTAGGTTCGGCTGGGACGTGTATCGATCAGAAACGAATCTAGGTCTGGCTGGGCAAATACTTTGTGCTTGTTTCCAAGCGATATAAATTTTGTAGCATAATCGTCTCACATGATATTTGTTCATATTGATGGTCAACATGGTTTTAAGATTCGTGCTAGGCCCCATATATCATCCCTATAAGTCCTACTATGCTTTGGTGCATGATATACAAGAGCATGCCTACATGTTGTTACCATGTGAAGCATCAGAATGGCAATGCCATATTGTTAGTATATGCAATTCATAGGTTTGCTGGCACTGGTAACTTATTCAGGGAAGATACACTTTCATTCCTATGGTTTTAAAGGGCGTGCATTGCCAATTAGCCTGCTATATAATGGAGTAATTTTTTGGGAATGCACTTGATGATCTATTATTACCAATGTGTGTTCACAGGTAACACTCTCCTGCGCAGTGGGTCTTTTGTGCGCCATTCGGAGCATAATTTGATTGCACCACTAGAAAAATATGGCCTATTTGACGAGTCTGGTGCCTGAAGATTCAACTTTTCATTTGGTTTCAATTTTATTGACTTTGGGAGAGGTGAAAAAAGTGCTGGCTGCAGGCAGAGGCAGCAACTGCTTCCATCTCAAACCACAATATAACACTAGTAGCATGTTAGCAATAGGCTTTGTGATTGCGTCGAGATTTCGATTGATTCTGCGTTCTGCATGCGGCCGGTCTGTTGCAAAATAGCCGGCCCCTTTGATTCAGCTGCCTGCTCCGTTCCGTCGGGGTTGAGATACTATTGCTGTTGTGTCGTGGTCAGCTGCCAGTAGTCGCACATTTTTCTTCTTTGTGCACTGATGATGATAGTAGTGTGGTAGAAGCAGTATAATTCCTGGTTGGAATGTGTTGGTTGCGTTGTCAAGTGATACTTGATGGTAAACATGATCACACTTGCAATCTCGGGCAAGCAGGGGCGCAAATGATGTGATCCTATCGGTGTGCGTCACGAGCGAACCTGTGTCAAGCTGTGCACATACTTTGATACTTGGTCTCGGTCGTCATTTCTAGCTAAGCTACTCCCTCCATCTGGATATACAAAGTCTAATACATATTTCGAGATTGCTTTAACCATGAATAAAACCAGTAACACACGAGATGTGTCCCACGAAAAAGTGTACTTGCTGTCTCCATACGTGAAAGGAGTTCCTCGTGATATAACCCTGTCCCGAATTACTTGTCACGAAAATAGATAAGATGCATCATTTCTATGATAAGTAATTTTGGATGGAGGGGGCAGTACTATTTATTTATAGCCCTATATCTTTGATCGAGGGAGCAGTTAAACCTGCCCTATAATTTAGCACAGAAGTAAACAATGGCCAATAGCAAAAAAAGGAAGAGGAAACAAACACTGGCCGTCCATGGTGACGATCAGAATCTGATCTGAGCCTTATTTTATTGTTATTGCTTTCTTCATGACTTATACATATTCCTCTTATTATGAGATTATGCAACTCCCGAATGCCAGAGGAACACCTTGTGTGCTATCAAACGTCACAACGTAACTGGGTGATTATAAAGATGCTCTACAGGTATCTCCGAAGGTGTTTGTTGGGTTGGCATAAATTGAGATTAGGATTTGTCACTCCGAGTATCGGAGAGGTATCTCTGGGCCCTCTCGGTAATGCACATCACCATAAGCCTGGCAAGCAATGTGACAAATGAGTTAGTTGCGGGATGATGTATTATGAAAAGAGTAAAGAGACTTGCCGGTAACGAGATCGAACTAGGTATGATGATATGTAGCGACCGGACCTCAAACAGTTTGATCTCTGTGCTCCGGTGTCATCCCTGGATCAGTAATGCTGACACCACACAGTACTCGGAGGATTTTTAACAGAGTTGCAATCACACACTTATTACATCGAGTGTCTCAAAAGAGAACTTATTACAATAAATATGGCTTAAGGCCATCTAAATATGATAACAGCGGAAGGCTTGGAAGATAAGTGAGTCCATCAACTCCAACGACATCACTGAGTATAGAACCACGACCTAAAAACTCCTTAATCGTCGTCTGAAAAGTCTGCAACATTAATGTTGCAGCCCGAAACGGGTCAGCACATGGAATATGCTGGCAATGTAACACATAGAGAGTAATGGAATGAAACAGCTATACTATATGCATTTTTGGCTGGTGGAAAGCTCTATGGTTACAGTTTTGCATAAAGCCAATTTTTTCCTACTTCAAAGGAATAAAATTTATTTATCTATCATGGTAGTTGTTAAACATTGAGAATGGTTGACAGCATTCTCAATCCCAATTAAGCATCATCATTAAACAAGACCCTACAAGATTAATTTAGAGTAACATGTTGAGATTCACATGAAAATCCAGGTACTAGATACTCAAGATGTCCATAACCGGGGATACGGCTAATCATGATTAGTTTATTACACTCTGCAGAGGTTTGCGCACTTTTCCCCACAAGACTCGATCACCTCCGTTTGGTTTCTCGCACTACAAGGTGTTTGAGAAGACGGATGACCGAGACATAGTCTTTCAGAAGCGCTAGCACCTGACGATCGGGTAGACCGTACAACCTACATCCCCTACATCTGCTAGTCTACCACTGTAAGAGTTCGCACGACTTAGTCAACTATGCTAGAGCCCATAATAGCTTGTGGCTGCACATGGAAGTTTCTAGCATGAATAATCTCATGATCCCTTTGAGCCTGGGTGGCGGTCCAAAAGAAAACAGGCAAGTCCTGGAATACCCAGGTGCCTCAATCCACCCAGATGTGTGTTTAAGTTGCCACCTTAGATAAACCATTAATTAACCAAACTCACATCTGTCATGGATATCACTCACCCAATCCACATCTACTAGCATAGCATGGCATAATAAGCAAACGTAGAAGTAACTCCCAAAGGTTTGATAATAAACAGGTAATAGGTACTACCTCAACTACTTCCCATCCCACAATTTAATTAGATCCTAATCATGCAATGTGTGAGGATTGATCTAATGCAATAAAACTGGGTAGTAGGAAAGGTATGATCAAAGTGTTACTTGCCTTGCCGATGATCCACGAAACCTAGAGATTCGAAATAACAAGCGGCGCACTCCGGGTATTCTATCGCAGACAAACAAACAAGCATACAATAAGTACTCATCTAATGCACGAGTAAAATTCAAATAAGAGATCTAACCAGAAGGTTCAACTTAAGAACTCCGGTTGGCAAAAAGAATCAAATCGAACGAAGCAACGAAAGTCAAACGGCGAAGGAAAACAACTTCATTCTACTAATCTGGATCTAGGGCAAATTTTATAGTAGAAAAATCTTGTTTAAGTTGGTTAAACGGATAGAGGGTTTCGAGACGAAACTCCAGGCGCTTGAATCGCCTGATTCCGATAAATGAGCGAAAAGATATACTAAAACGAAAATCGGATCAGGAACCGCGATCAGAAAAATCGCGGATTTAATCCGAGAAAAAGAAAAACGACGAACATTCGCTAGAACGAACGAACGGATGAACGCCCGCTATTTAAATAAACCGGAAAAACTGATCTATTTAAAAAAACTGAAACTAAAAAAAACGACGGAAAACCGATCGGTTTTAAAAAAAACGGCACGGATTTCGAGGCAGCGGCGAACCTCGGCGAGCGTGCGGGCGGGGCGGCGGCTCCGGCGGGGCGGCGTGTGGGCGGCAGCGGCGGGTGGCGAGCGGCGCGGGCGGGGCGGCGGCTCCGGCGGGCGGCGAGTGGCGTGGCGGGGCGGCGGCGGCGGCGGGGTCGGGCGGGTGGGGCGGCTCGGTGCTAGGGTTCCCCCGGGGCTGGGCCGGCTTATAAAGCCACCTCGGGCTGGAGTCCTAGCCGGACATGGCCCGTAGGTCGGTTCGTTTTTGTATTAACGCGCAGAAGAAAAATAAAAAGAAATACTAAACGGACTCCAAAAATTCCTAAATAAATTTTCACGGGCTTCTAAAATCAAGCCGCACAAGGTGAACATTTATTTGGGACCTAAATGCAATTTTGAAAAACGCACATTTTTCCTAAATTCAAATAAAACACCGAAAAACTCCGAAATAAAATCTTATTTGATTTTATTATTTGATCCTCAATATTTCCTTATTTTGGGAAAGTCATTTTATTCCCTCTCTCGTATTTTTGTAATAGAAATAATAGATGATAAAATAAATAAAATCAAATGATCCTATTCTCAAAATTTGAGAAAACTCAAATATGAAAATAACGAAACCCCCAACTCTCTCCGTGGGTCCTTGAGTTGCTTAGGATTTCTAGGATCAACCAAAATGCAAAATAAAATATGATATGCATAGATGATCTAATGTATAACATTCCAAATTGAAAATTTGGGATGTTACAAACCTACCCCCCTTAAGATGATTCTCGCCCTCGAGATTCGGGTTGGCTAGAAAATAGGTGAGGGTGGTCCTTGAGCAAATCTTCCTCTCGTTCCCAGGTGGCTTCATCCTCCGTGTGGTGGCTCCACTGAACCTTGCAAAACTTGATAACCTTGTTGCGAGTAACTCGGCTGGCAAACTCGAGAATCTTAACTGGTTTCTCCTCATAGGTCAAATTGTTATCCAACTGAATAGTTTCCAATGGCACTGTGTCTCTCAAAGGTATGTCAGCCATCTCCGCGTGGCACTTCTTTAACTGAGAAACGTGGAACACATCATGAACTCCTGACAATCCTTTGGGCAATTCCAACTTGTAGGCCACTTCTCCCATACGCTCCAAAATTCAATATGGTCCTACAAATCGTGGCGCTAACTTCCCTTTAACTCCAAAACGCTTTGTTCCCCGAAGTGGAGATACTCGAAGATAAGCTCTATCTCCGACGTCGTAAACTGTCTCCTTGCATTTAGAATCTGCATAACTTTTCTGCGTGGACTGGGCTATCCTGAGCCTATCGCGAATCAACTTCACCTTCTGTTCAGACTCTTTAATCAAGTCAGGACCAAACAACTGGCGGTCTCCAACTTCGTCCCATGACAACGGTGTCTTGCACCTCCTCCCGTACAGAGCTTCGAAACGGGCCATCTTCAAACTGGTTTGGTAACTGTTGTTGTAAGAGAACTCTGCTATGGCAAATTGTCGTCCCAACTAGATCCATAATCTAGCGCACAAGCTCTCAGCATATCCTCCAAAATCTGATTGACTCTCTCGGTCTGTCCATCTATCTGTGGATGAAAAGATGTACTAAATTCTAGCCTGGTTCCCAAGGTTTCGTGCAACTGCTTCCAGAACTTTGAGGTAAACTGGGTTCCTCTGTCTGATACGATACTCCTTGGAACTCCATGCAAACATACGATCCTGGTCATGTATATCTTTGCCAACTTAGCACTGGTGTAAGTGGTGTTTACCGGGATGAAATGAGCTACTTTTGTCAACCGATCAACTACAACCCAAATTGAGTCATAGCCTGAACGGGTCCTGGGTAATCCCGTGATAAAATCCATGCCTAGCTTATCCCACTTCCATTCGGGTATCAGCAATGGTTGTAACAATCCTGCTGGCTTCGGATGCTCTGCCTTTACTCTCTGGCATACATCACAAATTGCTACGTACTCCGCAATATCCTTCTCCATTCCAGTCCACCAGAAAATATCCTTCAAATCCAAATACATCTTGGTATTTCCTGGGTGAATTGAATATGGTGAATCGTGTGCCTCTTGCAAAATCAACTTCCTGATCTCCAGGTCATTGGGCACATAAACACGGTCTTCAAACCATAGGGTGTCGTGCTCATCCTCACGAAATCCTTTAGCTTTTCCTTTACTAAGTTTCTCCTTTATAGCGGCAATCTCTTTGTCAGTCCTTTGAGCTTCTCTGATTCTATCCATCAAAGTTGACTGAATCTCCAATGCGGCTACATAGCCTCTCGGAACTATTTCCAAACATAGTTCACGAAGATTTTCTGCTAACTCCTTGGGTATTTCTCCCGTCATTAACGTATTGACATGGCTCTTATGGCTTAAGGCGTCAGCTACTACATTAGCCTTTCCGGGATGGTAATGCAATTTCCTATCATAATCCTTGATGAGCTCCAACCATCTCCTTTGCCTGAGATTCAACTCCTTCTGTGTGAAAATGCACTTCAAACTCTTATGATCCGTGTACACCTCACAATGGTTTCCAATGAGGAAATGCCTCCATGTTTTCAAAGCATGCACTACGGCTGCTAACTCCAAATCATGTGTGGCATAATTCAACTCATGAGGCTTCAGTTGTCTTGAGGCATATGAAACAACTCTCCCTTCCTGCATAAGCACTGCTCCAAGTCCTCGACGTGAAGCATCGCAATACACCTCATAATCTTTGGTCTGGTCTGGCAAAATCAACACTGGTGAGGTAACCAAACGTTTCTTCAACTCTTGGAAACTAGCCTCACATTCCTCCGTCCATATGAACTTGGTATCTTTCTTTAACAACTCAGTCATAGGCTTCGCAATCTTTGAGAAATTCTCAATAAATCTCCGGTAGTACCCTACGAGTCCAAGAAAACTCCGGATCTCCCCAACGGTAGTTGGTGCTTCCCACTTGGTCACGGTATCAACTTTAGTAGGATCAACTGCTATACCTTCTCCAGATATAACGTGTCCGAGGAATCCTACTTCCTTCAACCAAAACTCACATTTGCTGAACTTGGCATATAATTGATGTTCTCTGAGCTTTCCAAGTACCAAACGCAAATGTTCCTTATGTTCCTCTTCATTCTTTGAGTAAACCAGGATATCATCAATGAACACCACGACGAACTTATCCAGAAACTCCATAAACACTTTGTTCATCATGTTCATAAAATAGGCAGGTGCGTTAGTCAGACCAAATGACATAACGGTATACTCGTACAGCCCATACCTGGTGGTAAAAGCTGTCTTCGGAATATCCTGTTCTCGAATCTTCAACTGGTGGTATCCTGATCGCAGATCGATCTTGGAAAATACCTTAGCTCCTTGCAATCGATCGAACAGATCATTGATCATCGGTAGTGGGTACTTGTTCTTGATCGTTACTTCATTCAATCCTCGATAATCAACAACCATCCTTAACGATCCATCCTTCTTCTCCACTAGAAGTACTGGCGATCCACAAGGTGAAGAACTTGGGCGAATATATCCCTTATCCAGTAACTCCTTAATCTGCTTTTTAATTTCCACCAGATCCTTTGCTGGCATCCTATATGGTCTCTTTGATATTGGCCCTGTGCCTGGCAATAGCTCAATCAAAAACTCAATATCTCTATCCGGTGGCATGCCTGGCAACTCCTCTGGAAATACTTTAGGGAAATCCCTTACCACTGGTACTTCCTCCTGCACAACTCCTGTTAGGCAATTTACTTGAGTCCTCTTTGGCACATGCCGGGATACATACTTGATCCTTCTCCCTTCTAGGGTGGTAAGCAAAATTGACTTACTATCACATTCAATATTCCCTTCATACTTTGATAACCAATCCATGCCTAATATCACATCCAATCCTTGGGATTCCAATACTATTAGGTCTGAGGGAAAAACATAGTTACCAATCCTTAATGGTAACCGATCACACCATAGACTAGCCATATATTCTGCTCCAGGCGAGGTTACTAACATGGGTGACCTAAGGGCTTGGGTTGATAGGTTATACTTATCCACAAATCCCCTTGAGATATATGAATGCGATGCACCAGTATCAAAAAGAACGAGTGCAGTAAATGACTTAACCAAAAACTTACCTATTACTGCATCAGGCTGAGCTTCAATCTCCTCCACGCTAACGTGGTTCACCTGTCCCCTGTTGAAAGGGTTCGGCTTCTTCCCAAAACTTCCATTGCCATTTTGGCCTTCAGGACATTCATTGGCATAGTGTCCGGTCTTCTGACACTTAAAGCAAGTGACTTGGCTCAGGTCCTTCTTGGCTGGGGTTGATGGGTTGGTGCGATTCTGGCTGTTGCTTCCTCCATTGCCATTACCATTCTTGGTGTCATTGTGATTGTGCGAGCTACCTCCTCCATGGGTATGCTGAAAATGTCCTCCCAGTCTAGGGGTAAAACGTGGCTTCTGCTGAGCTCCTGAAGTGTACTTTCCTTGTCCATACTTCCCCTTGCGATTCTCAATTTGCTGCTGCTTCCCTTCAATCATAAGAGCACGATCTACCAACTCCTGGTAGTTGTTGAAGGTGGCTACCATCAACTGCATGCTCAACTCATCATTCAGTCCTTCCAGAAACTTCTCTTGCTTAGCTGCATCCGTAGCGACGTCATCTGGTGCATAACGTGCTAACTTACTAAAGTCCTCCACATACTGGCCAACTGTCCGTCCTCCTTGGTGCAAGTTGCGAAACTCACGCTTCTTCATGCCATAGCTCCTGCTGAAACATGGGAAGTACGAAAAGCCTGTTGAAACTGGTCCCATGTGATAGTGTCGACAGGGAAAGTGGCTGTGAAATTCTCCCACCATGATGCTGCGGGTCCTTCAAGCTGATGTGCGGCAAACTTCACCTTCTCCGCATCTGTGCATCCTGCTGTGGTCAACCCCCTAGCTGTCTTGCGGAGCCAATCATCTGCTACTATCAGCTCGGTGCTACTAGAAAACACCGGCGGATTCAGCCTAAGAAAATGGGCTAAGTGGTCAACAGGTGGTGGTGGTGGTGGGTTGTTGTTGTTGTTCCCCTGATTCTGATTCTGGACTAGCAACTGCATCAATGTGTTCTGCTGCTGGATCAACTGGGTGAGCTCCGGTGGAAAGGCAAATCCGGGGTCATGTCTCGGAGGCATCTGAGGGGTTTAGAAAAGATGAGATGTAAGAATAGAGGGGGTCTAAAGAGAAAACACTACCCATATGCACATGAGGCAAAAACAAACAGTTCACTTCATTCAATCAAACAAGGGCATACAATCGATCTATCTATCGCAAAAGTGCTCGGACTATTATATTTACATGGTGGACTACTACTACTGATGAGGTGGTCTACTAGAAATATTCTTCGGTTGCAGACTCCATGATATCAGCTCCAGCTTCATCAACATAGTCATCATCGCTACTATCTGGATCCGAGTCGGTGTCGTCAATGATGATGTAGTCTTCCGGGCTAATCTCCTTGGGTTCTTCATCTTCCTCCACTAGTGTAGGGCCTCCCATAAATATTCCAATCTTCTTGATCAGGTCGTCATTCTTCTCCACCAATACTTTAATTTCCTATTCATAATCTTCACGTGTAGCTTTGAGTTCTTCCTCCAATTCCTTGATTCTAGTCTTAGCCTTCTTTAGATCTATCATGTCAGCACACATCTGGTTCTCCTGTCGTCGAATGTGCTGGTTTAACTCCTGGATAAAAGCTGCGATTGATCTATCCTTCCTGGTGCTGATCATCTCCCAGTGCTCATCTCGGCGCCCACAAATCTGGTAGATAGTATCCTTGAGATCCTTGTGGTAGACTTCTCCAATGCGTCCCATGGCGATGTGAGTTGCCATGCTCTTTCCTAGACTCCAAGTTGGTGCATCAAAAGAAAACTCTATGGGCTCAGTGACTGGCATGAACGTCCTTCCTGGAACTTGAACTTGAATCATCCAGTGCTCTTCTTCAGGTAAAGTGGCGTTGTAGGTTCCGGTAAAGCTTGGTACTCCTATATTCATGTATCTAATGACTTCCTTCAAGTGACGTCCAAATGGTGTATCTTCATCCGGTTGTGTGAACTTGTTCCTTCCATCCGCCATCCTAAAGAGTAGAAAAGATGAGAAGTCAGAAGAGAAGAGAGTGAAAAGTGATCTAGGTCTTTTAGCTTAGTGGTCGTGTCCTACAGTCAGCGTGTGCTCTGATACCATCTTTGTAGCGACCAGACCTCAAACAGTCTGATCTCTGTGCTCCGGTGTCATCCCTGGATCAGTAATGCTGACACCACACAGTACTTGGAGGATTTATAAAAGAGTAGCAATCACACACTTATTACATCGAGTGTCTCAAAAGAGAATTTATTACAATAAATATGGCTTAAGGCCATCTAAATATGATAACAGCGGAAGGCGTGGAAGATAAGTGAGTCCATCAACTCCAACGGCATCACTGAGTATAGAACCACGACCTAAAAACTCCTTAATCATCGTCTGAAAAGTCTGCAACATTAACGTTGCAGCCCGAAATGGGTCAGCACATGAAATATGCTGGCAATGTAACACATAGAGAGTAATGGAATGAAACAGCTATACTATATGCATATTTGGCTGGTGGAAAGCTCTATGGTTACAGTTTTGCGTAAAGACAATTTTTCCCCACTTCAAAGGAATAAAATTTATTTATCTATCATGGTAGTTGTTAAACATTGAGAATGGTTGACAGCATTCTCAATCCCAATTAAGCATCATCATTAAACAAAACCCAACAAAATTAATTTAGAGTAACATGTTGAGATTCACATGAAAATCCAGGTACTAGATACTCAAGATGTCCATAACCGGGGACACGGCTAATCATGATTAGTTTATTACACTATGCAGAGGTTTGCGCACTTTTCCCCACAAGACTCGATCGCCTCCGTTTGGTTTCTCGCACTACAAGGTGTTTGAGAAGACGGATGACCGAGACATAGTCTTTCAGAAGCGCTAGCACCTTACGATCGGGTAGACCGTACCACCTACATCCCCTACATCTCCTAGTCTACCACTGTAAGAGTTTGCACGACTTAGTCAACTATGCTAGAGCCCATAATAGCTTGTGGCTGCACACAGAAGTTTCTAGCATGAATAATCTCATGATCCCTTTGAGCCTGGGTGGCGGTCCAAAAGAAAACAGGCAAGTCCTGGAATACCCAGGTGCCTCAATCCACCCAGATGTGTGTTTAAGTTGCCACCTTAGATAAACCATTAATTAACCAAACTCACATATGTCATGGATATCACTCACCCAATCCACGTCTACTAGCATAGCATGGCATAATAAGCAAACATAGAAGTAACTCCCAAATGTTTGATAATAAATAGGTAATAGGTACTACCTCAACTACTTCCCATCCCACAATTTAATTAGATCCTAATCATGCAATGTGTGAGGATTTATCTAATGCAATTAAACTGGGTAGTAGGAAAGGTATGATCAAAGTGTTACTTGCCTTGCTGATGATCCGCGAAACCTAGAGATTCGAAATAACAAGCAGCGCACTCCGGGTATTCTATCGCATACAAACAAACAAGCATACAATAAGTACTCATCTAATGCATGAGTAAAACTCAAATAAGAGATCTAACCAGAAGGTTCAACTTAAGAACTCCGGTTGGCAAAAAGAATCAAATCGAACGAAGCAACGAAAGTCAAACGGCGAAGGAAAACAACTTTGTTCTACTAATCTGGATCTAGGGCAAATTTTATAGTAGCAAAATCTTGTTTAAGTTGGTTAAACGGATAGAGGGTTTTGAGACGAAACTCCAGGCGCTTGAATCGCCTGATTCCGATAAACGAGCGAAAAGATATACTAAAACGAAAATCGGATCAGGAATCGCGATCAAAAAAATCGCGGATTTAATCCGAGAAAAAGAAAAACGACGAACATTCGCTAGAACGAACGAACGGACGAACGCTCGCTATTTAAATAAACCGGAAAAATTGATCTA
Organism: Triticum urartu; assembly: GCF_003073215.2. Taxonomy (NCBI): domain Eukaryota; kingdom Viridiplantae; phylum Streptophyta; class Magnoliopsida; order Poales; family Poaceae; genus Triticum; species Triticum urartu. The sequence goes on along the minus strand of NC_053024.1, from coordinate 635,553,178 downwards.
TTTAAAAAAATCGAAACTAAAAAAACCGACGGAAAAACCGACGAAAAACCGATCGGTTTTCAAAAAAAACGGCACGGATTTCAAGGTGGCGGCGAACCTCGGCGAGCGTGCGGGCGGGGCGGCAGCTCCGGCGGGGCGGCGCGTGGGCGGCGGCTCCGGCGGGGCGGCTCGTGGGCGGCGATGGTGGGCAGCGAGCGGCGGCGGCGGGGTCGGGCGGCTGGGGCGGCTCGGGCGGTGGCGGCGGGGTCGGGCGGCTGGGGCGGCTCGGGGCTAGGGTTCCCCGGGGCTGGGCCGGCTTATAAAGCCACCTCGGGCCGGAGTCCTAGCCGGACACGGCCCGTAGGTCGGTTCGTTTTTTTATTAACGCACAGAAGAAAAATAAAAAGAAATACTAAACGGACTCCAAAAATTCCGAAATAAATTTTCACGGGCTTCTAAAATGAAGCCGCACAAGTTGAACATTTATTTGGGACCTAAATGCAATTTTGAAAAACGCACATTTTTCCTAAATTCAAATAAAACACCGAAAAACTCTGAAATAAAATCTTATTTGATTTTATTATTTGATCCTCAATATTTCTTTATTTTGGGAACGTCATTTTATTCCCCCTCTCATATTTTTGTAATAGAAATAATTGATGATAAAATAAATAAAATCAAATGATCCTATTCTCAAAATTTGAGAAAACTCAAATATGAAAATAACGAAACCCCAACTCTCTCCGTGGGTCCTTGAGTTGCTTAGGATTTCTAGGATCAACTGATGAAGACATGTACCTAGGGTAGGGACACGGACCTGACCAAAGGGTCTCACCCTAGGACACCCCTAGGAGAAGTGACCTTTTCCTCAACTCGAAGGTATCCCACTCGACGGGTTCAAGACACTCGACCAAGAAGCTATCACTCGACCATGAAGCTAGCCACTCGACCGGAGTCACTCCGCAGGCAAACGGTCGAGTATTAAGTAGTCTTTATGGTCATTATAGCACTTTACTAGAGGCGTTACCAGTAACGCCCAACCTTAAATGTACCTTAAACCCTGCATTACTGAGGGCAGGAGAGGGCTGGCGAACTCTATATAAGCCACCCCCTCCTCAGTATGAAGGGTTCGCACCCCTGTATCCATACACGCATAATCCAGTCGATCGCCTCCGGGCTCCGAGACGTAGGGCTATTACTTCCTCTGAGAAGGGCCTTAACTCGTAAAACCTCGCGTGTAACAACTTCCCAATAGCTAAGATCTAGCCTCTCCATATTCAACCCCCTACATCACTGTCAGAGTTAGAACCACGACAGTTGGCGCCCACCGTGGGGCAGCAGTGTTAGCGCCTGATTGGAGAAGTTGCGATTTTTCCGATCCCCTTTGATCATGGTTTCGTGCGGAGTTTTGGTGGAGGGCCGTGAGATCCGTCTCGGCACGCTCACGTTCATCGCCGACGACTTCGCCTGGCTCCAGGAGGCGCCACTCGACATCGACGCGCTCCCCGTCCGTGGTGCGACGCATTTCCGCGCATGCGTTCGTGGCGTCCTCCTGTGGCAACCGTCGAGCCAATATCGGTCGGCCCCCGTATCGTCTCCCCGCTCTGTCTCCCACCGGCGCAAGCGCTCTGGTCGGTCGAGACTTCAGAGGTGGGTGAGACATGCCGTGGCTCGTCAGTCGGCCATCCCGCAAGTCGTGGCGATCGAGCCCGACGGATCCCTCTGCGGCCTGTTCGACCTGTCGACTGGCTCCGCGGAGACCGCATCCGAGTGCGACAGCAGCGACCCAGCGGCTGAGGTTCTGGCGGTCGATGGGACACATAGTCCTCCTGGTTTCCCTCGCGCTGGTGGAGGCGCAGGTGGGGGCGACCCGTCGCATCCCCACGATGAGTATCTCCCCGAACCTCTCACATCATTACAGCGAGAGGAGCTTCGCCGTCGGAACATGGACGCGCTCCACACTCCTATTGTCGGAGAAACCCCCGAGGCCCGGGCCTTGGAGGACGCGCGCTTGGCTAACCTGGCCGAGCGCACTCGACTGGAGAATCTCCAGCGGATACTCGACGAGCAAGCGCGTCAGCGGGCTCCCGAGTCCAGTCGACGTCAGCAAGCTCCCGAGTCCAGTCAGCGTCAGCTCTTCCCGCCGCCGCAGGTATACCGAACCCCAGTTCAGAATTTGGCCGCTGCGGCCCGTATAGCAGAATCAATTCAGCCCTCCCAGTCGGAGGCGGGCAGAGGCTTGTTGCAGATCAGAGCACTGCTCCGGGTGGCGGGAAACCAGAATTCTGCTGTCTCTCAGTCGCGGAACAGGATCCACAGTCGATCCGTCGCAACGGGTACAGTCGAGTCGGCTCACAGCCCGAGATCGCCCCCGAGGCGTGAGGGACGTGGCGACCGGCATGATCTGTACGGGAGGAATGTGCAATATGATCACCGATTCGACCGTGATGATCGACGTCGAGTGCCAACCCCTCCCCCGAGGAGTGGGTCATATGCGCCTCGACGGCAAGATGACAGACGCCCTCATAGTGTCGGGCAGAGGATTCCAGTCGACCCCAGGGACCCAGGCTTTGACGCGAGGTCTGTCCTTGTTCAAGGCTTGGTTGACAGGAACAGGGCTCATCGGGAAGGCCAGAACAGAGATGCGCCCGCCAGCAGCAGAGCACGTGTTTCAGGGCCAGAGTGTTTCAGTCGAGCCATCAGGGCCGCAGTGATTCCTCCCAATTTCAGGCTGGCGACTGGGGTCAGCAAGTTCACCGGTGAATCTAAGCCTGACACTTGGCTCGAAGATTACCGAGTGGCTGTACAGATTGGCGGCGGCAACGATGAGGTGGCCATGAAGCATTTGCCTCTCATGTTAGAGGGCTCAACCAGGGCGTGGCTAAATTAGTTGGCACCTAGCAGCATCTACACCTGGGAGGACCTCTCCCGAGTGTTTGTCACAACCTTTGAAGGAACATCCAAGCGACCTGCGGGCCTTACAGAGTTGCGGTCTTGCGTGCAGAAGCCGAACGAAACCCTGAGGGAATACATCCAGAGGTGGATCACACTGCATCACTCGGTTGAGAATGTGCCAGACCATCAAGCAGCTTGTGCCTTCAAGGAAGGCGTTAAATACAGAGAGTTGAATTTGAAGTTCGGTCGAACTGGAGAGATGTCTTTGAATCGGATGATGGAGATTGCCACCAAGTACGCTAATGGTGAAGACGAAGATCGACTCCGAAGCGGCAAGCTCAAGGCAGTCGCCCAAGAAACCGGAGGAAACTCCAGTCGGAAACAGAAGCGGAAGGCCGAGCCAGCCGCTCCTGGGGAGGCCCTGGCCGTAGCCCAGGGAAACTTCAAGGGAAAACCCAAAGGCCCCTGGAAGCCCAAGAAAGTCAAGGATCAAGATGGAAATGATGTTTTGGATCTGCCGTGCCACATCCACACCAAGAAAGATGAAGAGGGTAATTTCATTTACCCAAAGCATACCACTCGACAGTGTCGACTCCTGATCCAGCAGTTTCAGGGCAAACAGCCCAAAGACAAGGAAAAAGAGTCGGACAGAGTTGAGGACAAGGAAGACAGTGACGATGGATACCCCCAAGTCAATTCCACCCTGATGATTTTTGCCGATGTCGAGAGCAAAAGTCAACTGAAAGTCATCAATCATGAGGTGAATATGGTCGCTCCGGCAACACCCAGTTATCTGAAGTGGTCTCAGACTGCCATCACGTTCGACCAGTCTGATCATCCTACGCACATTGCCACCCCTGGGAGGCAAGCGTTGGTGGTCGACCCAATTGTCGAAGGCACTCGACTGACCAAAGTCTTGATGGATGGTGGCAGTGGTCTGAACATACTGTATGCCGAAACTTTGAAAGGAATGGGCATTCCGATGTCCAGATTGAGTACCAGTAACATGAGCTTCCACGGAGTCATTCCTGGCAAGAAAGCCGAATCACTCGGCCAGATTGCTCTTGATGTGGTTTTCGGTGATTCAAAGAATTACCGCAAGGAAAAGTTGACATTCGAGGTTGTGGACTTCCAAAGTGCTTATCATGCCATTTTGGGCAGGCCAGCTTACGCGCGCTTCATGGCTCGACCATGTTACGTGTACCTCAAACTGAAGATGCCTGGCCCTAAAGGGGTAATCACTGTTACAGGCAATCGGAAGAAGGCAGAAGAGTGCTTTCAGAAAGGCTCAAAGATTGCAGATGCTCAGATGGCAGTGGTCGAGCTGCAAGAGTACCAAAAGACTGCCGATCCGAGTGAATTGCTACGGGCCAAGAAGCCTGCTTCAGAGTCAGCTTTTCAGTCGACCGGTGAAACAAAGACAGCTCACATTCACCCGACCAACCCCGACGCTGCTTTGACTCACATCTCGACGATGCTCGACCCCAAATAGGGAGAAGCGCTCATCCAGTTCCTCCGTGAGAACTGGGACGTCTTCGCATGGAAGCCTTCTGACATGCCTGGAGTTCCCAGGGGGCTGGCTGAGCACCGTCTGTGAGTTGACCCGAAGTTCAAGCCTGTGAAAGAACATCTTCGACGGTCCGCCGTCCAGAAGAGGAAAGCCATTGGCGAGGAGGTGGCTCGGCTCTTAGCAGCGGAGTTCATCCGAGAGATTTACCACTCCGAGTGGCTCGCCAATGTCGTCATGGTCCCCAAGAAGGACAAGTCACTTCGCATGTGCATTGATTTGAAACATATCAATCGGGCCTGCCCGAAAGATAATTTCCCTCTCCCCCGCATCGACCAGATAGTGGACTCGACCGCGGGATGTGAGCGTTTGTCTTTTCTAGATGCTTATTCAGGGTACCATCAGATCCGTCTGTATGGACCTGACGAGATCAAAACGGCTTTCATCACCCCATTTGGGTGCTTTTGTTATGTCACCATGCCCTTCGGCCTCAAGAATGCTGGAGCCACGTTCATGAGGATGATTCAGAAGTGTTTGCTCACTCAGATCAGTCGGAACGTAGAAGCATACATGGATGATATTGTGGTTAAGTCACGGAAAGGTTCCGACCTACTGATTGACCTTGCTGAAACCTTTGCTAACCTCAGGAGATATGATATCAAGCTCAATCCATCAAAATGCACATTCGGAGTTCCAGGTGGAAAGTTACTTGGTTTTCTCGTTTCCGAACGAGGAATCGACGCTAACCCCGAGAAAGTTGGCACCATACTCCGGATGAAGCGCCCCGTGCGTATACACGATGTCCAGAAGCTCACAGGTTGCTTGGCCGCTCTAAGTCGATTCATTTCTCGACTCGGTGAGAAAGCGTTGCCTCTTTGCCGACTGATGAAGAAGTCTGACAAGTTCGAGTGGACTCCAGAAGCTGACGCAGCGTTTGCGGAGCTCAAAGCTCCGCTCTCCACCCAGCCGGTGCTTGCTGCCCCAATCAGCAAAGAGCCTCTGCTGCTGTACATTGCAGCCACGGGACAAGTTGTCAGTACAGTACTCATGGTCGAGCGGGAAGAAGAAGGAAAGGCCTTCAGAGTTCAGCGCCCAGTCTATTATCTGTCTGAAGTTTTGACCCCTTCAAAACAAAGATACCCTCACTACCAGAAGCTTGTATATGGGATTTACATGACCACGAAGAAGGTTGCGCATTACTTCTCTGACCACTCCATTACAGTCGTCAGCGATGCCCCATTGTCAGAGATTCTGCATAACAGAGATGCAATTGGTCGAGTGGCCAAGTGGGCGATTGAACTCCTTCCCTTAGATATCAAGTTTGAAGCAAAGAAGGCTATCAAGTCCCAAGCAATTGCAGATTTCGTCGTTGAGTGGATTGAACAGCAACTTCCGTCTCAAGTTCACTCGGAGCACTAGACCATGTTCTTCGATGGATCTAAGATGCTGAATGGTTCCGGTGCTGGGGTAGTTCTAGTCTCCCCCCGAGGAGATAAGCTCAGATACGTTCTCTAGATTCACTTCGATTCCTCCAACAACGAAGCAAAGTATGAAGCACTTCTGTATGGGTTGCGCATGGCCATCTCACTCGGCGTCCGTCGCCTCATGGTCTATGGCGACTCAGATTTGGTGGTTAATCAGGTGATGAAGGAGTAGGACGTCAGAAGTCCGGCCATGACTGGTTATTGCAATGCAGTGAGAAAGCTAGAAAAGAAATTCGAGGGGTTAGAGCTTCATCACATCCCCCGACTCAAAAATCAAGCAGCTGATGATCTGGCAAAGATAGGCTCCAAGAGAGAAGCCATTCCCAGCAATGTGTTTTTGGAGCACATTCGCTCGCCGTCAGTCCAGGAGGATCCTTTCACAGAAGAAGCCCCACAACCGAAAAGTGCCACAGATCCGACTGAAGTCGAAGTTCCTGCTGTGGTCGACCTAATCATGGAAGTCTTGGCAATCACTCCCGACTAGACGATATCGTACATCGCGTATATCCTAAGGAAAGAGCTCCCAGAGGACGAGGAAGAGGCTCGACAGATCGTCCGCCGATCCAAGGCCTTCACAGTCATAAAGGGGCAGTTGTATAGAGAAAGCGCGACTGGAATCGGTCAGAAGTGCATAACACCAGAAGAAGGTCGGATGATCCTTGATGATATCCACTCGGGGACCTGTGGCCACCATGCGTCCTCTCGGACCATTGTGGCTAAAGCATGCCGAGCGCGATTCTACCGGCCTAGAGCAAATGAGATGGCAAAAGAGATAGTCGACAAGTGTGGAGGGTGCCAGTTCTACTCCAACATGTCACACAAGCCGGCATCAGCCCTGAAGACCATTCCACTCGTCTGGCCCTTTTTTGTTTGGGGACTAGACATGGTTGGTCCGCTGAGAACAGGCAGAAGTGGTTTCACTCATGTGCTTGTGGCAGTCGACAAGTTTACCAAATGGATTGAAGCTAAGCCTATCAAGAATCTTGATGCTTGCACTGCTATCAGTTTCGTCAGAGGGCTAACATTCAGATATGGAGTCCCGCATAGCATCATCACTGACAATGGGTCAAACTTCGATTCGTACAAGTTCAGAGCTTTTTGCGCCTCTCAAGGCACTCGAGTCGACTACGCATCGGTCGCCCACCCCCAGTCGAATGGACAAGCCAAAAGAGCAAATGGTCTGATTCTCAAAGGACTAAAGCCTCGACTGATGCGTGATCTCAAGCACGCGACAGGTGCTTGGGTCGACGAGCTTCTGTCAGTTCTGTGGGGATTGAGGACCACCCCTAACCGGTCGACTGGAAGAACTCCATTCTTTCTGGTTTACGGAGCCGAAGCGGTTCTGCCAAGTGATCTTCTTCACAACGCGCCCCGAGTCGAGCTTTACACCGAAGATGAAGCAGAACAGGCCCGGCAAGACGCAGTCGACCTCCTAGAAGAAGAGAGGGAGATGGGCATGATCAGATCGACCATTTATCAGCAAGACTTGCGTCGATTCCACGCCCGGAATGTGAAGAGTCGAGCCTTCCAAGAAGGAGATTTGGTCCTCCGAGTGGATCAACAGAAACCACACAAGCTTGCTCCTACTTGGGAAGGCCCCTTCATCATCACGAGAGTCCTCCACAATGGAGCGTATCACCTCTACAATGTTGATCGCCAGATCGACGAGCCACGAGCTTGGAATGCGGAATTACTCCGCCCCTTCTACACTTGAGCTCTCCCTTGGACGAGATGTAATAAGAAAAGTTCCTGCAGTTCGTTTTTATCAAAGGCAAGAGTGTTCCATTAATTGTTGTCACTTTTGTTTACATATGAAATCCCCCAGTGGGTGACTTAGCTGCAGCCCAGTGCTCGCCTAAGTGTTGAAAAAATCCTACCGAGTGGATAGCAAACCTCCCACTCGGGGGGCTTAGCTGCAGCCCAGTGCTCGCCTAAGTGTTTAAAAATCCTACCGAGTGAAGAGCAAACCTCCCACTCGGGGGCTTAGCTGCAGCCTAGTGCTCGCCTAAGTGTTGAAAAAATCCTACCGAGTGGAGAGCAAACCTCCCACTCGGGGGGCTTAGCTGCAGCCCAGTGCTCGCCTAAGTGTTTAAAAATCCTACCGAGTGAAGAGCAAACCTCCCACTTGGGGGCTTAGCTGCAGCCCAGTGCTCGCCTAAGTGTTTAAAAATCCTACCGAGTGAAGAGCAAACCTCCCACTCAGGGGCTTAGATGCAGCCCAGTGCTCGCCTAAGTGTTTAAAAATCCTACCGAGTGGAGAGCAAACCTCCCACTCGGGGGCTTAGCTGCAGTCCAGCACTCGCCTAAGTTCTCTCACTTAGAGACTTAGCTGCAGTCCGGCACTCGCCTAAGTTTGAAAAAATCCTACCGAGTGGAGAGCGATCCTCCCACTCGGGGGCTTAGCTGCAGTCCGGCAATCGCCTAAATTCTCTCGCTTAGAGACTTAGCTGCAGTCCGGCACTCGCCTAAGTGTTTAAAAATCCTACCAAGTGGAGAGCAAACCTCCCACTCGGGGGCTTAGCTGCAGCCCAGTGCTCGCCTAAGTTCAAGACTCGACCCAATCTGCGAGTCGACTGCTAACTCCCCCTTCGGAATTGCGCCACAAATACAAGGTCATTCCGAGTGAAGATCAAGTTCCACTCGACGAATCAAACCATGAAGATGCCCAATGAGGAATCGATTTCGGATAAAGCCTAAAAGGTCCCAGACCTCAAAGTACTCGAGCCCGCGGCTCGGCAAAGTTTAATTGTTACAAGTCCACTCGGCATCCCGAGGCAAATTTAAGGCAGAGTTTAACGGTCGCAAATCCACTCGGCATTCCGAGGTAAATTTAAAGTTTTTCACTCCTCAGGAGGAGGACTGGAAGGGGCGACGAACTCATCCAAGTCGATCCCGTCAGCAATGCGGGTGGCGGCGGCGATGAAGGTCTCCATGAAGTCTTGAAAGCTGTGCTTCCTGGTATTTGCAACTTGGATGGCCGCCAGCTTTTCTTCTCGCGCCTCCTTGCAATGGGCGCGGACCAGAGACAGAGCGACATCAGCACCGCATCTAGCAGAAGATTTCTTCCATTCCGCCACTCGACCTGGGACTTCATTAAGTCGAGCCATCAGAGACTCGAGGTCGTTCTGAAGCGTCGTCCCAGGCCAGAGTGACGTGTCGATCCGCGACATTGCAACTTTCAGCCGAGCCAGATAATCAACGACGCTAGTAACACGAGACTCCAACTGGAGCACGTTCATGGCAGCCTCGTCCTTCACGAGAGAATTGGCGGGATCCAAGCCTGGCTCCACTCGACCGGTTTCCTCTTCGAAGTTCTGGCAGAATTCTGCGAACACGATTCAAGAATAAGACAGTGGCCGTACGCGGGCTCGACAACTACAAGACAGTCAGGTTGGAATAATTACCTTCGAGCATGACGAACAGCTTCTTGGCGAGCCCTCCGAGATAAGCCTCCAGATCTTTCGCCTTCCCCGCCAGCTCGCCTGCCTTGTCGTGCAGAGCCATCTTCTCCTTCTTAGTCGACTGGCATCTCGATTAGCCGTCTCAAGAGCAGCTTTCAGTCTGGAGTTCTCCTCTTCAAGAGTCCCGACCGAAGCCAGCTTCTCTTCTGCGAGCTTCGTTTTGCTAGGCCTCCTTCAGCGCTTCTGCAAGGTCTTGATCCTTCTTCTTCAGAGCCTCCTCCAGTTTATCTGCGGTGCGTCGAGTGGAACCAACATCAAGAATGGACAGGAAAGAAAAGCCACCGGTTAAGAATGGAGACCCTCCCCAGCCATACCTTTTGCCTCTTCTTGCGCCTTCTTCAAATTCTCCTGAGCAAGCTGCAAGTTAAGGTTGAGCTGGATCTGCTGATTCTCCAACTCGGTATAGCGAGCTACAAGTTCGCAAGATTTCTGCAAAAAGAAAAATCAGTCGACAGACGTCCAAGATAAGTTGCTTCCGAGTAACTCAGAGACAATGATGACGTTTCTAAGACCACAGCCGAATCAAAAACATTCGACAGTAGTCTCGGGGACTACACCCAGTGGGTGCACTCAGCGTGCCCCCACTGGTTTTTTTAAAAAAAAGAGAGAGAAAAAGTCGACTGCCCGCAGTCGACCGGATACAGTTCCACTCGACCTGGCCCGACCAAACCGAGTGAAGAAATACAGCTACAGCAACACAATGTAAAGACTACAGTCGACTGCCAGCAGTCCACCATAGTCTCGGGGACTACACCCAGTGGGTGCACTTAGCATGCCCCCACTTGTCCAAGGATTGGCAGACACACCCAGTGGGTGTACAGATACAAAGATCTTCGGAAAAGAGACTCTCCAAACAGCATATCATAACAGACCAAGTGTTGAGTCGACTGACCTGGACGTTGCTCTGAAGAGCCGAACTCGCGTCATAGGCTGCTTGGCTGGCCTCCCGAGCCATCTTCACTTGCTCCATCATGATCCCCGCCCGGCGTATAGCCTCCTTTGCAGCAGCCGCTTGGTCCTTAGGGACGGGGTATGTGGCAAAAAGCGAAGACGGATCCGCAGTCGACGACGAGGGCCGCGCACTCGCCAGAGGAACGGCGAAGGTCACTGAAGCCCGAGTGGCGTCACCACCATCCCGAGCCTCGGCCTCGGACGCAGGAGCGGATTGGTGGGGGGTCTCGTCAGTCGACGCCCTCTTGTGCCTCCTCACTCTCAACGGTTCGTTGTCTTCATCGTCCGGGAGGTCGATAACATGAGGAGGAGCTACAAGGAAAACATTCAATTGACCAGAGTCGCGATAAAGGTTCAGTCGACTCAAAGGCAGGACGTCAGCAATCGTACCAGGGTTGGAGGTAACAGCGTCCTCCATCTCTTGGTCGTCGTTCCTGGCGGAGACCTCAGAAGTAGCACCGCTGCAAATCTCGAAAGTCAATCAGTTGGCTTAGTGAATCGACCAAGGATCCGTCCACGGCCGACAAAGGAAAGCAAGTCTTATTATTACCCGGAAATGGTAGGAACAGCTATCTTCATCTTGGGTAGAGCCTTGGGCGGCTTGGATGGCGTCGCTTGTGGATGCTTGGGAGCCCTCCCAGTCGGTGGAGGAGAAGAAGTCCGAGGGCGTTTCGACGACTGCCCAACAGGAGCAGTCGCCTTGCCACGTTCCCGCGCTGGATCGTGGGTGAGCTTGGATCGCCCCTCCGGACGGGGAGGTTCAACCTCCTCCTCCTCCCCTTCGCTGGAGAAGATGTCGTCGCCTCCCTCTCCCTCACTTTCGGACTCCCACTCGCCTTGGTCGTCCCCGCTCTCGCCTCCGCTCGCCTCCCCTTCCTCAGTTGACCCCTGTGCCCCGTTGGGCGTCGAGTACATCTCGGTGGTCGCCTGAAAAACAATAGACAAGACGAAAGTCACTCGACTTATTCAAAAAAGACCAATACAGAAGACAAGATATCAGTCGGGAGCACAAAGACATACCTGGTCCACCTCATACGAGTTGTCGAGTGGGGTTACCCTCCTGGCTCCTCGGGGGTTGTCTTTGTTCCCCGTGATGCTCGACAGCCACCCCTCCACCATCTCGTCGGTGACCTCCTCCGGGTGGACCCGAGTGGTGTCGTCAAGACCCGAATACAGCCACATCGGGTGGTCGCGGGCCTGGAGCGGTTGGATGCGCCTTTGAAGAAAGACCTCCAGCAGGTCCATACTAGTCACGCCCTCGCGGACAAGCTCAACCACTTGACCTGCCAGCACCTTGACTTGGGCCTTTTCCTTCGGCGCGACTTTCAAAGAGGCAGGCTTCTCGGCTCGGTCGAGGGAAAAAGGAGGAAGACCAGTCGACTGTCCGGGGGTCGCCTCGTCCTTGCACTAGAACCAGGTCGACTGCCAGCCACGGACCGACTCCGGGAAGGTGATAGATGGAAAACAACTCTTCCCCCTCGTCTGGATCGCCAGGCCCCCGCACAGCTGGATCACCTGCGTCCTCTCGTCACTCGACTTAGCCTTCTTGACCGATTGAGAACGGCAGGGAAAGATGTGTTTGAAGAGCCCCCAATGGGGTCGACAACCCAAGAAAGCCTCACACATGGAGATGAAAGCAGCAAGGTAGACAATGGAGTTGGGAGTGAAGTGATGGAGCTGCGCTCCGAAGAAATTCAGGAAACTCCGGAAGAAAGGGTGGGGCGGCAGAGAAAACCCTCGGTTAATGTGGGTGGCTAGGAGCACGCACTCACCGTCACGGGGTTGAGGTTCGATCTCTCCCCCCGGAAGACGCGCAGCTTCGTGGGGAATGACTCCCCCCTCGACCATGTCATCGAGATCCTCTTGCCGGAGCACCGACGGCATCCAGTCGCCCTGGATCCAACCTTTGGGCAGAGTGGTCCTGGAGGAAGATCCGCCCCGGGCTGACCTCTTCCCTTTCCCCGCTGCCGCCGCCTTCTTCGAGTGCTCCAGAGCGGAGGTCTTGCTCTTCGTCATCGTCGCCGACGAAGTCTCGCACGGGCCTGCTATGCTGGGGCGGGAACGGAGGTGGCGGAAGGACTTGCGAAGGGAGATAGGCGGAAGAAAGGAGGAGAAGAGAGCGCACTGCTTGGAAACCTTGAGCTGGCGATTTATAAGGGACCGCTTTCGAGTGGCTGACTGGTAGGCCCAGGCTATCCAGTCAAATCCCGCATCAGACGCGTGCACAGTACGTGGCGAAAAAGGCGACGCGGGGATCGAGGAGCTTCCGCTTTACCGCTTCCGATTACTGCGGCCGCTCCCGTCCCGCGCACTTCCCAAAATCCGAATCCTGCGACATCCGCGGGCCACAAAAACGACTTGTCAAAACAGAAGGCCCCGATCGCGCCGGCACTCGGTATGTCACAAACAAAGAAATTCACTCGACGAAAGGCCTGGAATGGATCAAGGCGACTGAAAAAGGTTGGCAACATCATCCGTGATGATTGACCCAAAACAAGGCGCCCACGTAGCCCGAGGAACCAGTCGGAATGATCTCCAACTCTTTCCCCACTCTAACCTCGATCCATTCGGGGGCTAATGATGAAGACATGTACCTAGGGTAGGGACACGGACCTGACCAAAGGGTCTCACCCTAGGACACCCCTAGGAGAAGTGACCTTTTCCTCAACTCGAAGGTATCCCACTCGACGGGTTCAAGACACTCGACCAAGAAGCTATCACTCGACCATGAAGCTAGCCACTCGACCGGAGTCACTCCGCAGGCAAACAGTCGAGTATTAAGTAGTCTTTATGGTCATTATAGCACTTTACTAGAGGCGTTACCAGTAACGCCCAACCTTAAATGTACCTTAAACCCTGCATTACTGAGGGCAGGAGAGGGCCGGCGAACTCTATATAAGCCACCCCCCTCCTCAGTATGAAGGGTTCGCACCCCTGTATCCATACACGCATAATCCAGTCAACCGCCTCCGGGCTCCGAGACGTAGGGCTATTACTTCCTCTGAGAAGGTCCTGAACTCGTAAAACCTTGCGTGTAACAACTTCCCAATAGCTAAGATCTAGCCTCTCCATATTCACCCTCCTACATCACTGTCAGAGTTAGAACCACGACATCAACCAAAATGCAAAATAAAATATGATATGCATAGATGATCTAATGTATAACATTCCAAATTGAAAATTTGGGATGTTACATGATACCGACGATCGAATCTCGGGCAAGTAACATACCAATGACAAAGGGAATGATGTATGTTGTTATGTGGTTTGACCGATAAAGATCTTCATAGAATATGTAGGAACGAATATGAGCATCCAGGTTCCGCTATTGGTTATTGACGGAAGATGTGTCTCAGTCATGTATACATAGTTCTCGAACCCGTAGGGTCCGCACGCTTAAACGTTCGATGACGATTTGTATTATGAGTTATGTGTTTTGGTGACCGAAGTTTGTTCGGAGTCCTGGATGAGATCATGGACATGACGAGGAGTCTCGAAATGGTCGAGAGGTAAAGATTGATTTATTGGAAGATTATATACAGACACCAGAATGGTTCCGAAGAGGTTTGGGGATTTTTTGGAGTACTGGGAGGTTACTGGAACCCCCCCGGAAAGTTAATGGGCCTCATGGGCCATAGTGGAGGAGAGGAGGCAGGCCACGGGAGGTGACGCCCCCTGTCCAATCCAAATTGGACAAGGGGAGGGGGCGCGGCCCGCCCTTTCCTTCTCCTTCTCCCCCGTTTCCCCTTTTCCCCTCTCCGTTGGAAGGAAAGGGGGTGAATCCTACTAGGAGTGGAGTCCTAGTAGGACTCCCTCCCCATGGTGGGCCACCACTACTACAGGATGCTGCTAACGCGACACTACGATCAGAGACCCTTCGACGAAACTATGTGCGATGCCATAATCGCAAACGGTTGTGTAAAAAAATTGTCAAAAAAGGTGCAAAACGTTTGCGATGGAGGATGCATCAAACACGGTTCAGATTTTAGTTGCGTGTGCGATGCAGGGCATACAGTTCAACTCAATTAACTGTTTGCGATGAGGAGGAACAAAAGAAACGGGCAACCAGATGAAGGTGTGTGCGATATACAACATACGGTTCACTCGAATGAACTGTTTGTGATTAGGCAACACAAAAGAAACAGTCAGCCAAATCAAAGGTGTGTGCGATATACGGCATGCGGTTCACTCGGATGAACTGTTTGCGTTGAGACATGAGAACAGAAACAGTTCAACTTAATAAGATATCTGTGATACGCGGCAAACAGGTCTATAATCGGAAACGTGTGCGCAGACCGATAACAACACAGACGATTACTGCTAACAAGCCATGTGTGTTGTGAGCAAACTATTGCTTGTATACAATTGTGAGTGATTGATGAAAACATCACCGACGGGTTCCATTGTTTAGTCCGTGTGCGATGTGATTTTCTTTGTCCGCACAACATCTACGCTCTGCCTACAGAGCATCAACATATATACTTAAAAATACAGCATTGCATAACCAAATTAGTCATAAAATTACACAAGTGACTACACACATAACATTTCCACACACCAAAAGTAAGCAATTACATGCATACTAAAGTAGGTGAAACAAGGATCTAATCATCTACTTATTGTTGTGATGATGGTTGACATTGCTCTGCTTTCGGCTGGATCCCTGGACGTTTTGGGGAAGGAGGCACTTCCTCATGTCAACGATCCGCCTGTACATGTCGTAGCTCGTGTACGCCTCCTTGGCCGCGTACATGATGTGATCTTTGTCGAGTTTCTCCGTCCAGGCCGAGTGCCAGGCACACTTGTCCTTGTTGCACAAATCCTTCCTGTCCCTGTAGTAGGGGTCGATGATGGCCTCGGCGAGATGAACCAGTGAGTTCTTCTCATGCTCCTTGCTTCCTCAGATCTTGTATTGGCCCTGGATGTCGACAAGATTCTAGCAGGCGATGCCCAAATTCTCGAGTGCCTTTACATCATTGGTGATGTCCACCGTAGCGAACATGTAGTGGGGGCTGTTGACAAATCTAGCGAAACGCTCACAAGGCCTTGTGGCCAGGCAGTAGTGGTAAACGAGGACGTGGTGGCGCACGCACATCTAGGCGACGACGACCTTGGGACATGACCCGGCACGAGCGCGGGTGTACTCGAGGTCGAACGTGACCACCTTGTACTTATCCTCGACAAGCAACAGCTCCATGATGTGGATGGAGTGCTCAGACCGGGTCGTTGGTGTACACCACCGAGAGGTCCATGAACCTTATGTGGGTGTCCACCACGACACGCATGGTGAACTGCTGCTTGTCGTCAGCAGCCGCTTAGAGTGCCATTGGAGCCGCGCATGATACCCTCTAAGAATTTCTCGTGGTGGGTGTGCTTCTTGCAATGGTGGGGCACGATCGAAAGGTTGGCCGTTGTAATAAATGGGGGCCGGCTGGCCTGTAATCGTCACGTCTTGTCATGGCGTTCATAGCGGAGGATTCCAGTGCACGCTTGACAACACCGCACCACACGCGTCAAATTTATTGGCAAAAGGCTTTGTAAAAACGGAGTGTGTGGAATGACTTTGGTCATAAGTTTACCCGTGGGTGATAAGGTCAAAATTACACAAAAGGGTGATGATGGACACTCAGGTGCAATAATTAATTCTGTGCTCTACAGGGCACACGGTGGAAGAAACCAATTGTGTGCAATAATGTCAAAGATCGCAATCGAGTTAGCTATACAGATCGTGTGCTGTGAGATCGACAAGGTAAACAGATTTGAGAATGGTTAATAAAATCTAAGACCATTGCATATTAAGGTCAAAATAGTGCTACCAATATACGAGTCTCATACGATGCCATTTCAACGATTGTACCACAAAAGCTCAAAATGTTACAAGGTTCAAATTCCAGAGTTATATGGCTCAAATTTGAAGATTACAAGGTTCAAACTGATATTAGAAATGAAATTCAGCTCATCAGCCGCAAATGCTCGCGCTGATCTGCTGAACATGGATATTAGAGAGGTTCAAACTAATATTGTTGGGGAACGTAGCATAAATTCAAAATTTTCCTACGTGTCTCCAAGATCTATCTATGGAGAGACTAGCAACGAGGGGAAGGAGAGTGCATCTACATACCCTTGTAGATCGCTAAGCGGTAGCGTTCAAGTGAACGGGGTTGATGGAGTCGTACTCGTCGTGATTCAAATCACCGATGATCCTAGTGCCGAACGGACGGCACCTCCGTGTTCAACACACGTACAGCCCGGTGACGTCTCCCATGCCTTGATCCAGCAAGGAGAGAGGGAGAGGTTGAGGAAGACTCCATCCAGCAGCAGCACAACGACGTGGTGGTGGTGGAGGAGCGTGGCAATCCTGCAGGGCTTCGCCAAGCACCACGGGAGAGGAGAAGAACTTGGGAGAGAGGGAGGGGCTGCACCAAAGGCAAAGGTATATTTGAGAGGCCCTCCTACCCCACTATATATAGGGATCCCAAGGGGGTGCGCCAGCCCCTAGGAGATCCAATCTCCAAGGGGGCGGCGGCCAGGGGAGGAGTCCTCCCCCCCAAGGCACCTAGGAGGTGCCTTCCCCTGCTGGGACTCTTCCTTTAGGGTTTCCCCAGGCGCATGGGCCTCTTGGGGCTGGTGCCCTTGGCCCATGTAGGCCAAGGCGCACCCCCTACAGCCCATGTGG
Organism: Triticum urartu; assembly: GCF_003073215.2. NCBI lineage: Eukaryota > Viridiplantae > Streptophyta > Magnoliopsida > Poales > Poaceae > Triticum > Triticum urartu. The sequence goes on along the minus strand of NC_053024.1, from coordinate 635,536,225 downwards.
CCCCCGGGGTAGGTGGCCCCACCCGGTGGGCCCCCGGGACCCTTCCGGTGGTCCCGGTACAATACCGATGACCCCGAAACTTGTCCCGATGGCCGAAATAGCACTTCCTATATATAATTCTTTACCTCCGGACCATTCCGGAACTCCTCGTGACGTCCGGGATCTCATCCGGGACTTCGAACAACATTCGGGTTACCGCATACTAATATCTCTATAACCCTAGCGTCACCGAACCTTAAGTGTGTAGACCCTACGGGTTCGGGAGACATGCAGACATGACCGAGACGTTCTCCGGTCAATAACCAACAGCGGGATCTGGATACCCATGTTGGCTCCCACATGTTCCATGATGATCTCATCGGATGAACCACGATGTCAAGGACTTAAACAATCCCGTATACAATTCCCTTTGTCTAGCGGTACGATACTTGCCCGAGATTCGATCGTCGGTATCCCGATACCTTGTTCGACCTCATTACCGGCAAGTCTCTTTACTCGTTCCGTAACACATCATCCCGTGATCAACTCCTTGATCACATTGTGCACATTATGATGATGTCCTACCGAGTGGGCCCAGAGATACCTCTCCGTTTACACGGAGTGACAAATCCCAGTCTCGATTCGTGCCAACCCAACAGACACTTTCGGAGATACCTGTAGTGTACCTTTATAGCCACCCAGTTACGTTGTGACGTTTGGTACACCCAAAGCATTCCTACGGTATCCGGGAGTTGCACAATCTCATGGTCTAAGGAAATGATACTTGACATTAGAAAAGCTTTAGCATACGAACTACACGATCTTGTGCTATGCTTAGGATTGGGTCTTGTCCATCACATCATTCTCCTAATGATGTGATCCCGTTATCAACGACATCCAATGTCCATGGTCAGGAAACCGTAACCATCTATTGATCAACGAGCTAGTCAACTAGAGGCTTACTAGGGACATGGTGTTGTCTATGTATCCACACATGTATCTGAGTTTCCTATCATACAATTATAGCATGGATAATAAAAGATTATCATGAACAAGGAAATATAAAAATAACTAATTTATTATTGCCTCTAGGGCATATTTCCAACAAATATTACTACTTCTAAGTCTGGTTTCGAAACCTCACAATTTTTGCAAAGGGGTCAACCACTGAGAAGTCATGTATGGGGTTGACACGATGACTTCCGATTACTCTGTCATCTGAAGTTCCAAAATGAAATTCAGCATTTTTGGAGCTTATTCCATTCTGCCGCAGGCGTCGGCGCTGATCAACAACCATTCATTTTTGCGAAATAAATGTAGGGAAAACCTCATTTCCTTCAGCAACCTTGCTCTGAGAACAAAGAACCTGGCGAATATAATCTTCGGTAAGGTCCCTTGGTAGGAGTTCAAAGTAATTTCTGAGAGATGCAAATCTAGGCATTCGACATGATTGTTATATTGTATCACATTGTCCACCACTGGGCCTAATCTTATCTGCAAAAGAAGAAAATGTGTTAGTTCCTACATGCAGTTTTGAACATTACTACAGGCCTATTTGGTTTGCAGGATTTGTAAAATGCACTAACATGCCATGTTCGATCTGACATGATTAACATGGGAATTTGATTACATTCTAGAAAATGTATCCTTCTTCACAAGAGGTTGGAGCGGATGAAAAGTTCCCTAAGACAACTAGTACAGATGAATCCAAAGGAGAGATGCTTATTGATTGTAACCATATGGGGGGGGTGGAACATGTATGTACTGAAATCCTCCAAAAGAATCCTTCAGAAATCGTAGTACATTGTCATTGTTAACTTGAAAAAGGTGTCATAAATTGAACTCCCTTATGGTTAACATTTAACAGGAAAGGAACATCACCTCGATATATAGCTTCTCCAGGCACGGAAAGCATCTTAGGAAACTGACAACTTGCTCCAGGTTGAGACCGATAGATTCTAGTGCCAAGACCTTCACTATGCGCAGTTTCGGGGTCAAGCTTGTCGGAATCATTTTCTGAATGGCAAACGAACAAACATCTTCAAAATTAGAAATAATGTTAATTTGTAGAAGGAGAGGTAGAAGGCGGTTGTTGTACCTGGACGGGTGTGGATCCAATAACAAGTTCGGAGTATTTGTCAGACGAGTAGCCCACCACTATCAATTTTGGTGCAGAAATGACATTGATTCTTGGTGGACCTTCCTGATCAACTACGAGTAATCTCTCAAGTGCAGGTGTGTCCTCAGTGACCGTACCGTGATACACATCTTGTGATGTCTTCCTGCCGCACCAGCAATACACATAAATAGTCCGAGGAGTCATGGAGGTGATGTGGAAGGTACTCAGCCCATTGATCGCCTGAAGACGAAGGTACTCGAGTGTAGTACAGCCATGGAGCAGGCGCTCCATGTCACCGTTTGAGAGGCAGACGGCGACGAGCTCGAGGTGCTTCAGTCGTGGTAGAATAAGAGCGGGCGCGTCATTAAGGGGGGATGGCAATTCCTGAACTTGGCAACATGCAGCGTGGGTGCAAGGCGGAGTGCGGACGTTGGCAGAGACCGCATATGCCCATCATCAAAAGTGAGCTCCTCGAGCTGATCTAGGGTGGGGGATCGGAACCAGTCGTGAAGCTTTGCTCAGTCCTTGCCGTTAGAACGGAACTTGCCCATTCTAAGGCCTCTGGTTAGGCCAAGGTGACTGCCGAGGACCTTGGAGAACGCATCCAAGCTTTTGCAATAGCCATGGCAGAGCTCGTGGGTGTCGATGAGGTCGAGAGGACTGGACTTCCATAGGGGGCGCCACCGCCGGGAAAGGACGGTTGTCCGCGCCCCATATTTGATTGGGAGGAGGGATATGATGATTGTCAACATATCATCGGGGAGGTTGCTGATGAAGTCTAGGCCTGCTAGAGTCGCTTGAGGTTCTAGCTCGCCTCGCCTCCGCTTGTTGGCAGCCCCGTTCTCCACCTCCGGGAGTCTCCTTGTCAGTTGCGCTTTCTGATAGAAATGGGAGTACAGGGAATATTTAGTTAAAGCAGGGCAATAGAAAAGTGTATTGGTAACTAGAAGTTATTGGGTAGGAATATAGTAAGAAAAGGGAATAACAGTTGGTTGCTTAAATACTACACAATTCATTTGACATTGCTGGGTAAGTCAACATGCAGATAGTTGAAAAGAAAACTTACTTCAAACAAAGTATGGACGGATGATTTTGTCGGGGAAGTTAGCATATATCTCATGACCAGGCCCTTTTATGTGCAGTGCAATTTTACTGCCAGCTTTCAGTACATAAAACTTATAAATTTCTTTCCAAAAGCCAGTGCCAAAATAGGAGTCACCACGTTCATCAAGTCTTATAGTAGCAACGATTTTAAATCCATGGTTTGTGTGCAGTATGACATCTGTGAAGTCTTGATCTATGTAAAGGGAAAGATTGTGCACTACATAATCTGTTGCATAGCAAGGGATGCGCTGCAGGAAATGTTAGGATTGTTAAAGAAAATATGGTAACATGCAAATATGGGCCCAAATTGAAAGAACTATACATTAGTTGAAATCAAAGGACAAAAATCTATAATTAAACAGATAGGGTAAACATGATGTCATGGAAATACGAGAGTAATCGAAAGAACAATACATCATTAATTTTCCTAATATAGAAAGAAGAGGGGAAAAATACCCTTTGACGTATATGGTGCATGTGGCACCTTTTATCCAAATGTAGCAATATTTAGAACACATTCAGCAAAGCAGGCCATGCCAACCAATTTAGAGTGAGATTGAACATACCGCGCGCATCCTCAAGTTATCTGGTACGGTGAGATGGAATCTCTGGTGGAGGTCGCAAAGTCATGATGTTTTGGTGCACTGTACATTCTATGAATGAAAGAAAACCCTCAAAACAGCTGAATAAAAATGAATTCACGACGATTTCCGCCAGGTGATTAAAGGAGGTAGATGAACTGGGATAAGAGATGAGATAATATCTTATTAAATTGGTTACCTTGTCGTCCATGAGAAAGAACCCTCAATACAGCAGATTCCCCAACCGAGCAGAGCTGGGTCGACCATGAGCAGCGTCGAGAAAGTCAATGGCGATAGGGGAGGCAAGTGAAAGTGGCGAAATGCGGTGGGCTTTGCCGGCAACCTGGCGGCGGCGGCAGGTGTCAAGCTAAGTGTTTACCGCCGCGATAGGCGGTGCCATGGCATAGAGGCGGAGGAGCTTGTGCAGATGTGTATGGGGGCCAGAGGCGGTGGCGGGCGGGGTGAGGGTTTTTGTGACGTGGGGATGGTGAGGGTTTCTTTTCTTTTTTGAATTGGGTGGTGAGGGCTTTCTGTCCCACAAAGAATTTTGGAGGCGACGGTTTGCTAGAGCGAACCATGTGTGATTGATGCAACATGCAAAATGAAAGTCATTGCACACAGTTCCAATTTTACGAACTGTGTGTGATTGACGTACTACCTTCGTCCTGGTTTATTGGTCCCCTTTGCAATTTTGACCAAATATTTAACTAAGAAATGCTTATGCATGTCACCAAAAATTATATCATTGAATACTATGCTTAAATACCCATCCAACGATATAATTTTTGCTGACCTGCACTAACATTTTTTCAGTTAAACCTTTGGTAAAAATTTCACACAAATTACAAAGGGGACCAATAAACCAAGACGAAGGTTGATTCCATCAACCGAACTGGTTGCATCCATATCCCACGGTTAGACGTAAGTAAACATAGATTAAACATACTCAGACATATATAATAAGCGTACACGTACATAAGCATAGTTCAACCATAAGTACATAGTTCAACCGTCATTAAGCATACTCAAGTGTACATAGTTCGATCCATCCCACATCTCATCTCACATGCCGGAACAATCCTGAAGCTTCTCCAGGTACTCGGCGTACGCGCCGTGCGCCATCCTGCGAGAATACTTTTGCTTGAAGGAGCCAACGACCCGTCCTCTTGCATGCGCCAGAACACTTAGATACGCACCATGAAAATTGTGGTTGCAAAATGGGCATCGATAGCCGTCGTTCCAGGTCCTAATACACCTATTATGCATTCCCGCATGAAGCTCCCTCGGGATTTGCCTCTTGTACCTCCTCTGGACATATTCATCCTCGCTGTCCACATCGTCAGACAACACATATACAAATAGTAAAACAAATTTGGCATCAAATCAATGATTACATGCCGTGAAGTAGGATTAGGAATTTATGGCTATTTATTTATACATATCCAGAGATTATGGTTCAATTTTTAAGCACGGTCATCTATGTACAGACCAATCTTGAAGAAAATAATGGCACAAACATATGTAGGTCATTCAAAAACAATTGTCAAGTTCTGGCTAGGAATTATTAGCACGAACACAAACCTAGTCGGATTACTAGCAGAAATCATTTGCACAGATGAAACAACTAATCACTTATCACTTGTACCATTCAAACAATCAATACAATACACGGATCTAACAAAACTTACTCAGATTTCATGGATTGGGAGAACATAACCATATGATTTCTATTCCAAAAAAAGGGGAGGCAAGAGTAACCAGAGAAATCATATGATCTATTTGACACATAAATGGGTATAGATGACTGACCAGTTGTCCGTCGGAGTCGGAGTCTTCACCAGAGTGGTCGTCGGAGTCGTCGCCAGAGTGGTCGTCGGAGTCATCGCCGGGGTCGTCACCAGAGTCGGTGTGGAACTCCACCTCTTTCTGTGGAAGCTCGACGACGTCAGGGTGCAGCGATAACTCACAGGCGGTGACGGCAACCTCTGTCTCCATCTCCACGACATGCTCTGGTGCTTTAGCAGCCACAACGTCACTACTCCCTCCGATGGGGCGCTTCGGCGGCATCCTCATACACTGACGGCTTTGAGGACTGAGAGCGGCGTCGAGGATGCAAGCGGAGAGATAGGATTGTGTGTGGGTGGCGAGGATGGGGGGTGCGGCCGCTCGGGCGCATCATTAATATGGAGTAGTGGGAGTTGTGGGAGAGAGGCGGGCGGCGGTCAAACCGATGGCTCGCCTCCCTGGTGAGCCTGCGGACCGGACTGCTGGCATGCCTACCAAAGTTTAACACAGCTACTCGCATGCCTCCCGATGACACTGCGCACCGAGCACGCCTCCATCAATTCACACACCTACACGCACGCCTCCCTGTCTGCCTGCACGGCGGACTGCTCGCTTGCGTCTTGTCAACTCACACATGCTCGCACGGCACACGGGTCACGCAGCGGCACGTATATTGTTTTTCTATTTGGATGATTAATGCTACCGCTTTATTGCTTAACCGAAGCATGGCACGTATCCATTGTTGGTCTAACGCTCACGGCTCGAATAAATAATCCGTTTGGGGTATTGGTTCCCAATTATTAATAATCTCCCATTTGTAGCTAGATAAAGATTACATCAAAACTGGTCTCAAATTTGACAAAAAAGTACAATGCCACTTTGTATTGGTGTTCATATGATAACACAATAAGTTTCATGAACTTCAAATAAGTTTTGGATGTACTAGAATTTAAAAATCAAGATTCTCAATGTTTGAAATTTGTTGCACGAGGAGTAAACATGCACCCAGTGAAACATGTGTTTTTGCAATCCATTTAGGTGCACTGTCACGTGTGCATGTAGATCAAATTTGATATTTGCACATTATACCTGTAGAAAATCAATCAATTAATGTACTAAAACATCTTAATGATCTCTGTGATTTTTTTGAAATTAAAACGACCCTCCTTTGGTAACATATGTTCACCGTGGGATAATTAATTTAACATGCATCGTAGTTGCGCTGGATTCGCGGTGTGTGTGTGGTGTGCGTCTGGGGGTGGCGGGTGGCTCGTAGTACACTACGAGTTGCGAGCCGCCGTGTGGGTTGGCCGTTTTGTTAGGCAGGTGATACGTCTCCAATGTGTCTATAATTTTTTATTGTTCCATGCTGTTATATTATCAATCTTGGATGTTTTATAGTCATTTTATATCATTTTTTGGTACTAACCTATTGACATAGTGCAAAGTGCCAATTGTTGTTTTTTACATGTTTTTTACATCACAGAAAAACAATATCAAACGAAGTCCAAATGCCACGAAACTTTACGGAATTTTTATGGGCCAGAAGGAACATAACGGGCCCTGGCTGTGCCTAGGGAGGTGCCCCGAGGGAGGCACAACCCACCAGGGCACGCCAGGAGGCCCAGGCGCACCCTGGTGGGTTGTGCCCACCTCGGGTGCCCCCCGGACCGCCTCTTTGCTCTATAAATACCCCAATATTCCCAAAACCCTCGGGGAGTCGACGAAATATTGATCCAGCCACCGCAGAGTCCAGAACCACCAGATCCAATCTAGACACCATCTCGGATGGGGTTCACCACCTCCATTGGTGCCTCTCTGATGATGCGTGAGTAGTTCTTTGTAGACCTTTAGGTCTGTAGTTAGTAGCTAGATGGCTTCATCTCTCTCTCTCTAGATTCTCAATACAATGGTCTCTTGGAGATCCATATGATGTAATTCTTTTGCAGTGTGTTTGTTGGTGAGGGAGTCCTGGATTAGGGGGTCTCCGGAAAGCCGGACTATATCCTTTGGCCGGACTGTTGGACTATGAAGATACAAGATTGAAGACTTCGTCCCGTGTCCGGATGGGACTCTCCTTGGCGTGGAAGGCAAGCTAGGCAATACGGATATGTATATCTCCTCCTTTATAACCGACCTTGTGTAACCCTAGCCCCCTCCGGTGTCTATATAAACCAGAGGGTTTTAGTCCGTAGGACAACATACAATCATACCATAGGCTAGCTTCTAGGGTTTAGCCTCTTTGATCTCGTGGTAGATCAACTCTTGTACTACTCATATCATCAAGAACAATCAAGCATGACGTAGGGTATTACCTCCATCAAGAGGGCCCGAACCTGGGTAAACATCCTGTCCCCTGCCTCCTGTTACCATCCGCCTTAGACGCACAGTTCGGGACCCCCTACCCGAGATCCGCCGGTTTTGACACCGACATTGGTGCTTTCATTGAGAGTTCCACTGTGTCGTCACCATAAGGCTTGATGGCTCCTTCGATCATCGCTAGCGATGCGGTCTAGGGTGAGGCTTTCCTCCCCGGACATATCTTCATATTCGGCGGCTTCGCACTGCGGGCCAATTCGCTTGGCCATCTAGAGCAGATCGAAAGCTACGCCCCTGGCCATCAGGTCAGATTTGGAAACTTGAACTACACGACCGACATCTGCGGAGAATTGATCTTCGACGGATTCGAGCCCATGCCGGACGCGCCGCACAGTCGCGACGAGCAAGACGTAACGCCGCCGTCGGACAGTGTTCGGGAGATCGCATCCAGAGCTACTCCGGCCGTTAATCCAGAGAAAATCGCGCCATCCGAGAGCGGAGGGATAGACACCTCCATGGAGGCCGCACTCTCAGTGGCGATAGAGCCAAATACTAACTTCACCCCTTACGAGAGCCGTGTCACCGAACCACTGAATTCATCTCCGACCATGGACTCCGAGCCGCTCACATCCGTGCCCGTCGAATCCGACTGGGCGCCGATCATGGAGTTCACCTCTGCGGATATCTTTCAGCACTCACCTTTCGGAGATGTGCTAAATGCATTAAGGTCTCTCTCCCTGTCAGGAGAACCTTGGCCGAACAATGTCCGGCTAGAATGGGATGTGGACGACGAAGAAATTCACTGCCCACCCACCACGCACTTAGTACCACTGTCGACGACTTAATCGACATGCTCGACATCGACTCTGAAGACTTCGACGGTATGGACGACGAAGCCGGAAACGAACAGGAACCACCGTCCTCAGGGCGCTGGACCACCACCTCATCATACGATATATATACATGGTGGACACCCCCAAAGAAGGCAATGGCGACGAGACAGCGGAGGATGACCCCTCCAAGAAGTAACCCAAGCACCGGCATCATTGGCACCTCTCTAAGTCCCACCACAGCCAGAGCAGTGATACCGGCACAGGAGATAATAACACTCCATATAGCGCCGAAGACAACAACAATCCCCTCTAGCATGATGTAGAGCTAGAGGATGAACAAGCTAGCCCTCCAGAGCAGGCAGCAGATGGAGAACCGGAGGAGGACAATTACATGCCTCTCTCCGAAGACGAGGCGAGCCTCGGCGACGACGAGTTCATCGTGCCTGAGGACCCCGTCGAGTAAGAGCGCTTCAAGCGCTGGCTTATGGCCACGGCAAATAGCCTGAATAAAAAACAACAACAACTTCAAGCTGATCAAGACTTGCTAGCAGACAGGTGGACCGAAGTCCTTGCGGCCGAGGAGCATGAACTCGAGCGCCTGTCCAAGAGTTACCCAAAACGTTGGTTGCTACCTCACCTCGAGGAGGAAGCATTGAAACCTCATTCACCAGTGTACGATGCGGCTGAACAGCCACTACGTGGCCGAGCCAGAGAGGCGTTTCAGCCTAAAGTTCAGCCCACACCCCGTTGCCACTCAGTCAAAAACACTAAGGCCCGGGGCAACACAGAGGACCTGCGAGACATATTGGACAGTAAGGCAAAAATCGCAAGGTCAATATACGGGACACAGGCACGTGCCCCCACATGGGACGATGATCGTCGCGTCGGATACACCAAGAGTAAATCCGGCCGGGCCGAATACAGCAGACAAGACTCATACGAACTACATCGGGATATAGCCCGGCACAGAGGTGCCGCACACCCCCTATGCTTCACTGATGAAGTTATGAATCATGAATTCCCGAAGGGTTTCAAACCCGTAAATATCGAATCATACGATGGCACAACATATCCCGCTGTATGGATTGAGGATTTCCTCCTTCACATCCACATGGCTCGCGGTGATGATCTACATGCCATCAACTACCTCCCACTAAAACTCAAAGGACCAGCTCGACATTGGCTGAATAGCTTGCCAGCAGATTCCATCGGCAGTTGGGAGGATCTGGAAGACGCATTTCTTGACAACTTCCAGGGCACTTATGTGCGGCCACCGGATGCTGATGAGTTGAACCACATAACCCAGCAGCCAGGGGAATCGGCCAGACAATTCTGGACACGGTTCTTGACTAAGAAAAATCAAATTGTAGACTGTCCGGATGCATAGGCCCTAGCAGCATTCAAGCATAACATCCGCGACGAGTGGCTCGCCCGCCATCTCGGCAAGGAGAAGCCGAAATCTATGGCAGCCCTCACGACACTCATGACCCGCTTTTGCGCGGGTGAGGACAGCTGGCTGGCTCGCAGCAACAACACATCGAGGAATACGGATACCTCGGATACCAAAGATGTTAACAGTATGCAGCGTCGTAATAGACCAAAGCGCCGCAATAACAGCGATAACACCGAAGATACGGCAGTGAATGCCGGATTCAGAGGCTCTAGATCCGGTCAGCGGCAAAAGCCATTTAAAAGAAATACTCTGGCTCCGTCCAGTCTGGATCACATACTGGATCGCTCGTGTCAAATCCACGGCACCCCCGACAAGCCAGCCAATCACCCCAACAGAGAATGCTGGATGTTCAAGCAGGCCGACAAGTTAAATGCCGAGAACAAGGACAAGGGGCTGCATAGCAATGACGAGGAGGAGCCCCGGCTGCCGAACACAGGAGAACAGAAGGGGTTTCCCCCACAAGTGAAGACGGTGAACATGATATACGCAACCCACATTCCCAAGAGGGAGCGGAAGTGCGCACTAAGGGACGTCTATGCGATGGAGCCTGTCACCCCGAAGTTCAACCCATGGTCTGCTTGTCCGGTCACCTTCGATCGCAGGGACCACCCCACTAGCATCCGTCATGGTGGATCCGCCGCACTGGTCCTAGACCCCATCATTGACGGATTTCACCTCACTCGAGTCCTTATGGACGGCGGCAGCGGCCTGAACCTGCTTTATCAGGATACAGTGCAAAAAATGGGTATCGATCCCTCGAGGATCAAACCCAGCAAAACCACCTTTAAAGGCGTCATCCCAGGTGTAGAGGCCCATTGCATAGGCTCAATCACACTGGAAGTGGTCTTCGGATCACCGAATAACTTCCGAAGCGAAGAGTTAATCTTCGACATCATCCCGTTTCGCAGTGGCTATCATGCACTGCTCGGACGGACATCATTTGCAAAATTCAATGCAGCGCCGCATTACGCATACCTCAAGCTCAAGATGCCAGGACCTCGCGGGGTCATAACAGTAAATGGAAATACAGAACGCTCGCTCCGTATGTAAGAGCACACTGCGGCCCTGGCAGCAGAAGCACAAAGCAGCCTGTTCAGGCAGACCATTCAGTCGGCGTCACGGCCCCCGGACACCTTCAAGCGACTCCGGAACAAGCTGCAACAGGATCGCGTGGCACGATCAGAACTCGCCTAGCAATTCAGCCCCCGTCCCAGTCCCAGTGAAACGACGAAATCCGTGCTGCGCGTACATAACTACACATTGAAAATACCATGGACATAGGCGGGGGCATGATCAGGACACGCCCCGCACTGTGGCTTAACCACACTAGGGGCTGTATACCTTTGACATTCCTTTTCTCTTTCAGGGCCTAACTCTCTGGAAGCCCTTTCCGGCAGTATGATTGTCGGACACATTCTGTAAGCAACAACCAAGGCGGCAAGAAGCTAAGATGAACACGGGAACCGCTAGGTGGTCTCTAGTAATACTTGATATACCCGCTTTTCACTATTTATGCGTAGCTTGCCCTGGGATAGGACATTTTGAATTGTCCTACTTTATGCTTATTGCACTACTTGTACTAGTACGCTTCGACATATTATTCAAATAACAATGCATATCATTAATCTGTCATTGCATTATTTAAGTTTTTCTCTTTCTCTTATATGTCCATTTACGACAATCCGTACCCGCACGGTTCGCTAGGGGTCCTTGTTTACCCCATAATACGGCACAAGAAGTCCGAACACTTTCAACAGTGCGGCACCCTGAACTTATAGCATTATATGCATCAGCTCCGAATCATGTCTTTGGTCAAATGTTGGGTCGCCCGGCTCCCATGCTTTGGTACCTTACGTTCCGCTATATCGGCTAAGGTAGCGGTGGAAGAACTACTGCGATTGTGTCCCGGTTCTTCCGGACGAGCACCTCAGTAGAGAAAGCCAAAAACTGACTGTCATGATAAGGCGAGAGACTGGTCGCTGTTCGAGAGGTCTCAAGTCCTTAAAGACCTTTTCCACTTCGGGCGAGGAGTCGGCCTTGTTCGGCTTATGGCTAAGTGAGAGTGATAAAGCATTATAGTCTGATTGCCTGGTTCGTTGCACTGAACACCTCCCTTGAAGGACCCAAAATTGGGGTAAAGAGTGTTCGGGTTTATCCCGAACACCCCAGTACTAGTTACATGGGGATAGAAGCCGACGACTGGCTAACTCTCAAATTTTATAAATGGCCGCACAGAAGGTAATATTTTAAATTAAGAAAGCATCGCATGGCGCAAACGAACTCGTTTCATATTACATGATCACATGGGCATGTTCATTCAAAAATTACATCCTTGGCACACTCATCTGCCACTAAGAGGGAACCTTTCAGGACACTCTCATAGTAATTATCGGGGCAGCGATGCTCCTTGCCCTCCGGCGGCCCCTCCTTCACCAGCTTCACGGCGTCCAGCTTCACCCAGTGCACCTTCGCCCAGGCAAAATCCCTCCATGCACCGTCGATCCAGACGGACCGCTTGATGACTTCAAGCCGTGGGCAGGCTTCTACAAGCCGCCTCACCAGACCGAAGTAGCTGCCGGATAGGGGCTCGCCAGGCCACATCCGGACTATAAGGCCCCTCATGGCCTGTTCGGCCGCCTTGTGAAGTTCGACCAACTTCTTCAGCTGGTCGCTCAAGGGCACGGGGTGTTCGGTCCCAGTATACTGAGACCATAACAACTTCCCCGTTGAGCTCCCCTCCTCAGCCCGGTAAAACTCCGCGGCATCCAGTACACTGCGGGAAAGATCTGCAAATGCTCCTGGAGAGCTCCAAACTCGGGTAAGAAAAAGGAAAGTCTCCTTCACGTGCTTGCTTTGCATAATGAATGCCTTACCCGCTGCTATTTTGTTCACCGCATCAATCTCTTGGAGGGCCTTGTGGGCTTCGGCCTTGGCGCTCCGGACGCTTTCAAGCGCCTGCGCGAGCTCGGACTCTCGCGTCTTAGAGTCAAGCTCCAAGGACTCGTGCTTTTTGGCGAGAGCCTCGAGCTCTTGCTGCACCTCGCCTACTCGGGCTTCTTGCTTCTCCCGTTCAATGCATTCTTTGGCCGCTTTGTCTTCGGCCTCGAACAACGCCTTCCTCAGGGTCTCCACCTCGGTCGTGGCCCCTGACAAGTCCATGATGATCCTATTACTTTACACCCGAACTTCTTTTTAACCATACAGACAGGGGTATTTCTTACCTTTGCTCTCTTCAAGCTGCCTCTTGGTAAGGCCGAGCTCGTCCTCGGACCGCTTCAGGTCCTGCTTCAGCGCAGAGACCTCCGCAGTACGTGCGGCAGCGGCCAGCAGTGAAGCCTGCACATACACATAGACATAATCTAATTAGACTCCTGAGTCATCATTTGATCCTCTATTCGGCTTTTCTTCGCGAACGCCGAACAGAGCATCAGGGGCTACTATCTATGCGGTAATATTTTCTTATATTTTGATTGCTTACCTCAAAGCCTGTTAGGAGGCTGGTGCAAGCTTCGGTCAGTCCGTGTTTGGCGGACTGAACCTTCTCGACCACCGCACTCATGATAGTGTGGTGCTCTTCTTCGATGGAAGCGTGATAACCCACAAGTATAGGGGATCGCAACAGCTTTCGAGGGTAGAGTATTCAACCCAAATTTATTGATTCGACACAAGGGGAGCCAAAGAATATTCTCAAGTATTAGCAGCTGAGTTGTCAATTCAACCACACCTGGAAACTTAGTATCTGCAGCAAAGTGTTTAGTAGCAAAGTAATATGATAGTGGTGGTAGCAGCAACAAAAGTAAAGACAACAAAAGTAATGTTTTTGGTATTTTGTAGTGATTGTAACAGTAGCAGCGGGAAAGTAAATAAGCATAAACAAGTATATGGAAAACTCGTAGGCACCGGATCAGTGAGGGATAATTATGCCGGATGCGGTTCATCATGTAACAGTCATAACATAGGGTGACACAGAACTAGCTCTAATTCATCAATGTAATGTAGGCATGTATTCCGTATATAGTCATATGTGCTTATGGAAAATAACTTGCATGACATCTTTTGTCCTACCCTCCCGTGGCAGCGGGGTCCTATTGGAAACTAAGGGATATTAAGGCCTCCTTTTAATAGAGAACCAGAACAAAGCATTAGCACATAGTGAATACATGAACTCCTCAAACTATGGTCATCGCCGGGAGTGGTCCCGATTATTGTCACTTCGGGGTTTTTAGATCATAACACATAGTAGGTGACTATAGACTTGCAAGATAGGATCAAGAACTCACATATATTCATGAAAACATAATAGGTTCAGATCTGAAATCATGGCACTCGGGCCCTAGTGACAAGCATTAAGCATAGCAAAGTCATAGCAACATCAATCTCAGAACATAATGGATACTAGGGATCAAACCCTAACAAAACTAACTCGATTACATGATAAATCTCATCCAACCCATCACCGTCCAGCAAGCCTACGATGGAATTACTCACGCACAACGTGAGCATCATGAAATTGGTGATGGAGGATGGTTGATGATGACGACGGCGACGAATCCCCCTCTCCGGAGCCATGAACGGACTCCAGATCAGCCGTCCCAAGAGGTTTTAGGGCTTGGCGGCGGCTTCGTATCGTAAAACACGATGATTTCTTATCTTTGATTTTTTTCTCATCGAAACTCAATATATGGAGGTGGAGTTGGAGTCGGAGACGCAACCGGGGGCCCACGAGGTAGGCGGCGCGCCCTAGGGGGGGACGCCCCACCCTCATGAGAAGGGTGTGGGCCCCCCGGTCTTCATCTTTGGCGAGGATTTTTTATTGATTTTTCTAAGATGTTCCGTGGAGTTTCAGGTCATTCCAAGAATATTTGTTTTCTGCACATAAAACAACACCATGGTAATTCTGCTGAAAACAGCGTCAGTCCGGGTTAGTTCCATTCAAATCATACAAGTTAGAGTCCAAAACAAGGGCAAAGTGTTTGGAAAAGTAGATACGACGGAGACGTATCAACTCCCCCAAGCTTAAACCCTTGCTTGTCCTCAAGCAATTCAGTTGACAAACTAAAAGAAAGAAAGAAAAACTTTTACAAACTCTGTTTGCTCTTGTTGTTGTAACTATGTCAAGCCAGCATTCAAGTTTTCAGCATAGATCATAACTAACCACATTTGCAATAATCTCAGGTCTCATAATTACTCATATCAATAGAATAATCAACTAGCAAGTCATAATAATAAATCTCGGATGACAACACTTTCTCAAAACAATCATAATATGATATAACAAGATGGTATCTCGCTAGGCCTTTCTGAGACCGCAAAACATAAATGCAGAGCACCTTTAAAGATCAAGGACTGACTAGACATTGTAATTCATGGTAAAAGAGATCCAATCATAGTCATACCCAATATAAATTAACAGTGATGAATGCAAATGACGGATGTGCTCCCCAGCTAGTGCTTTTTAATAAGAGGGTGATGACTCAACATAAAAGTAAATGGATAGGCCCTTCGCAGAGGGAAGCAGGGATTTGTAGAGGTGCCAGAGCTCGGTTTTGAAATAGAGATAAATTGTATTTTGAGCGGTATACTTTCATTGTCAACGTAACAACTAAGAGATGGCGATATCTTCCATGCTAAACGCATTATAGGTGGTTCCCAAACAGAATGGTAAAGTTTATACTCCCCCTCCACCAACAAGCATCAATCCATGGCTTGCTCGAAACAACGAGTGCCTCCAACATACATCAGGTCCTAGGGGGAGTTTTGTTTGCAATTAATTTTGATTTAGTTTGCATAAAGCATGGGACTGGGCATCCCGGTGACCAGCCATTTTCTCGTGAGTGAGGAGCGGAGTCCACTCCTCTTGAGAATAACCCGCCTAACACAGAAGATAAGGACATCCTTTGTTGATACATGAGCTATTCAAGCATACAAAACAGAATGTTTATTTGAAGGTTTAGAGTTTGGCACATACAAATTTACTTGGAACGGCAGGTAGATACCGCATATAGGAAGGTATGGTGGACTCATCTGGAATAACTTTGGGGTTTAAGGGATTGGATGCACAAGCAGTATTCCCGCTTAGTACAGGTGAAGGCTAGCAAAAGACTGGGAAGCGACCAACTAGAGAGCGACAACAGCCATGTACATGCATTAAAATTAATAAACATTGGATACAAGCATGAGTAGGATATAATCCACCATGAACATAAATATCGTGAAGGCTATGTTGATTTTGTTTCAACTACATGCGTGAACATGTGCCAAGTCAAGTCACTTAAATCATTCAAAAGAGGATACCACCCTATCATACCACATCATAATCATCTCAATAGCATGTCGGCATACAAGGTAAATCTGTGAGCATTCAATAAACAGGAGAAGACAAGGCAATATGGGCTCTTGGTTAAATCAACAATAATGCATATAAGAGCCACTTCAACAATTTAATTATGGTCTTCTCCTACTGACCCCCAAAGAAAAGAAAAGAAATAAAACTATTTACATGGGAAAGCTCCCAACAAGCAAAAGAAGAACGGGAAATATTTTTGGGTTTTCTTTTTAATTATTACTACTACAGCAGAAAAATAAAATACTACTATTTTTTTGGTTTTTCTTAAGTTTAACAAACACACCAGAAGAAAGCAGGAAAAGGAAAATGAACTAGCATGGATATTACAGTGAAAAAGTATGAGCACCGACATCTAGCAATGAGTGTGTGTGAGCATAAATGTAATGTTGGTGAGAAATACGTACTCCCCCAAGCTTAGGCTTTTGGCCTAAGTTGGTCTATGGCCACGGCTGGCCTGGCGGATATCCATAATAATAGTTGTTGGGGTCGTATTGTGACAAGGAGGAAGACTCTGATTGCCACTGGCTGGCAATCATCTCCGGATCCCAGTGATAGTTAGACTGCTGTGAAGGATCAAATTGTGGTTCCGGTTCTGGCTCCTCGACTGGTGCAGGGTTCCGGTAGGCGTGAATAGCCGTCAACGGAACAAGGTACGTGCCTGCAGTCAAATCAAACAAAGAAGGAGCAAGCAAGTTAATAGTCTCAGGATGATGTTTATTAAAGAACAATTGATATTTAAGCTCCCCTGCCCTATTTTTAACAATAAAATCATGTGCCACCATACTTTTATGATCTAGATAAACACGGGGCAGCACTCCTTCTCAGCATGCCTAATAGGTATGTTAAAATGTGCGGCTAGGCGTGTGGCATAGATGCCTCCAAAGATGGGGCCCTTAGTACGGTTCATATTTAACCGTCTAGCAATAATACCGCCCAAACTAAAAGTGTTATCACTGTATAAACCTTGGAGCAGAATAATTAAATCAGGAATACTCAGGTTTCCAGAATTTCTGCGTCCAATTAAACAACGACTAGCAAATAATGCAAAGTAACGCAAGACAGGAAAATGTATGCTAGTGATTCATGCATCGGAAACCTTCCTGGTTTCTCCTACAGTGATATTATCAATAAAACCAGCCACATCATCATGATGTGGTTCTTTTGTCTTGCCCTCAAAAGGGACTAAACAAATCCGACAGAAATCATAAAGTGACATTTCCTTATGCTCATCATATAAGTGAAACTCCACCGTAGGTGGTGAGTCCCTAGAATGAAAATGAAAGTTTTGCACAAAGGTATTTGTGAATAAGAGATACTGATCGCATTGGTCGTGGAGGAAAGCGGTGAGGCCTGCATTGTGAGCCAATTCATGAAAATCTTCATAGATACTGGCTGCTCTCAAAAAATCATCAGAAGGCCATTCACACGCCCGAATCTCCGCGGTGCGTGGCAAATTATACTTAGGCTTCAGTGCCTTTTCCTTCAAGCTTTGGCTCGATGAGCCCCTCAATAATCTCCTCATCATTTTCTGAAAAATTCTGAAATTTTTAGTAACTTCGAAATAAAAGTGAACCAAACTCAATAAAACTGATAGCAACTACTCCTACAAGTGCCTAGAGCCTATATCAAGCATTACGACTACTTGGAACCATATAAATTTGACATGCAAGCTCAAGAACATGGTCACCTATGCAGCACAAATTTGCAAAGAATAAAGCACTAGAACAAAAACTAATTGGACCAATGGAGGAGTCACATACCAAGGAACAATCTCCCCAAGCAGTTTTGCGAGAGGTGCTTTGAGCAAGGAGATCAAAAATCGCAGCAAAAGTGGCTGGAACTCGTGCTTGAGTTGGTTTTTTGGGTTTGTGTGAGATATAGGAAGAAGATGGGTGCTGGGATAAGTGGAGGGGGGCCATCGTGGGCCCATGAGGCAGGGGGCGCTCCCTATAGGGGGGGCGCCCACCACCCTCGTGGCCAGGTGGCAGCTCCTCCCGCGGTAATTTTTGCACAGTAAATCCTCAAATATTCCCAAAAAATCATATTAAATTGGCATGGCATTCTGAGGACTTTTATTTTCGGGATATTTTTATATTGCACGGATAAGTCAGGAAAAATACTATTTTTACTTTATTTAATATAAATAAAAAAATATAGAGAGGGTATAGAAGTTTGTGCTTCTAGTTTCATCCATCGCATGCTCATCAAAAAGAATCCACTAACAAGGTTGATCAAGTCTTGTTAACAAACTCATTCCGATAATCATGAAACCGGAGAAATTTTGAATAAAACTAAGTTACCTCAACGGGGATATGCACATCCCCAACAATAAGAATATGATATTTCTTCTTGTCAGTAGGAAGAGGAAATTCAAAACCTCCAAATATAATCGATGGAATTTTTCCAATAGAGTTGATACTATGAACTTGAGGATGTTTCCTCGGAAAGTGTACTGTATGCTCATTACCATTAACATGAAAAGTGACATTGCCTTTGTTGCAATCAATAACAGCCCCTGCAGTATTAAGAAAAGGTCTTCCAAGAATAATAGACATACTATCATCCTCGGGAATATCAAGTACAACAAAGTCCGTTAAAATAGTAACGTTTGCAACCACAACGGGCACATCCTCACAAATACCGACAGGTATAGAAGTTGATTTATCAGCCATTTGCAAAGATATTTCAGTAGGTGTCAGCTTATTCAAGTCAAGTCTACGATATAAAGAGAGAGGCATAACACTAACACCGGCTCCAAGATCACATAAAGCAGTTTTAATATAATTTCTTTTAATGGAGCAAGGTATAGTAGGTACTCTGGGGTCTCGATGTTTCTTTGGTATTCCACCCTTAAAAGTGTAATTATCAAGCATGGTGGAAATCTCAGCTTCCGGTATCTTTCTTTTATTAGTAATGATATCCTTCATATATTTAGCATAAGGATTTGTTTTGAGCACATCAGTTAATCTCATACGCAAAAAGATAGGCCTAATCATTTCAGCAAAGCGCTCAAAATCCTCATCATCCTTTTTCTTGGATGGTTTCGGAGGAAAGGGCATGGGTTTCTGAACCCAAGGTTCCCTTTCTTTACCATGTTTCCTAGCAACAAAGTCTCTTTTATCATAACATTGATTCTTTGATTGTGGGTTATCAAGATCAACAACAGGTTCAATTTCTACATCATTATCATTACTAGGTTGAGCATCATCATGAACATCATCATTAATATTTTTACTAGGTTCATGTTCATTACCAGATTGTGTTTCAGCATCAGACATAGAAATATCATTTGGATTATCATGTGGTTCAGCAATAGGTTCACTAGAAGTTTGCACAGTTCTATCATTTTTCTTCTTCTTCTTTTTAGAAGAACTAGGAACATCAATATTATTTCTTTGAGAATCTTGCTCGATTCTCTTAGGGTGGCCTTCAGGATACAAAGGTTCCTGAGTCATTCTACCAGTTCTAGTAGCCACCTTTACAACATAATCATTTTTCTTTCTATTCATTTCATCAAGCACTTCTTTTTGAGCCTTAAGTACTTGTTCTACTTGAGTGGTAACCATAGAAGCATGTTTACTAACAAGTTTAAGTTCACCATTAATATTAGCCATATAATCACCCAAGCGTCTAATCATATAAGCATTTTCTTTTAATTGTCTACCAAAATAAGCATTGAAGTCATCTTGCTTATACATAAAGTTACCAAACTCATCCAAGCATTGACTAGCAATTTTAGTAGGAGGGACTTCAGCTTTATCATATCTATAGAGAGAATTTACCTTTACTACCTGTGTCGGGATATCGGGATCAGGAGGTTCTTCAGTGAATAAATAATTGAGATCATATGTTTCTTTTTCTTTCATAGATTTCTTTGCCTCTTGCATATCTTTGGGACTGAGAAATAGAACACCTCTCTTCTTCGGAGTTGGTTTAGGAATAGGCTCAGTAATTGGAGCAGGAGATGGCTCAGGAGCTGGTTCAGGAGGTGCCCAATTATTTTCATTTGTCAACATATTATTCAATAGAATTTCAGCTTCATCCGGTGTTCTTTCCCTGAAAAGAGAACCAGCACAACTATCCAGGTAATCTCTAGAAGTATCGGTTAGTCCATTATAAAAGATATCAAGTATTTCAGGTTTCTTAAGAGGATGATCAGTCAAAGCATTAAGTAACTTGAGAAGCCTCCCCCAAGCTTGTGGGAGACTCTCTTCTTTAATTTGCACAAAGTTGTATATTTCCCTCAAAGCAGCTTGTTTCTTATGAGCAGGGAAATATTTAGCAGAGAAATAATAAATCATATCCTGGGGACTACTCACACAACCAGCTTCAAGAGAATTAAACCATATCTTAGCATCACCCTTTAATGAGAATGGAAATATTTTGAGTATATAAAGGTAACGCGATCTCTCATCATTAGTAAACAGGGCAGCTATATCATTTAACTTAGTAAGATGTGCCACAACAGTTTCAGATTCATACCGTAAAACAGATCAGATTCAACCAAAGTAATTATATCAGGATCAACAAAGAATTCATAATCTTTATCAGGAACACATATAGGTGAAGTAGCAAAAGCAGGGTCGGGTCTCATTTTATCTCTAAGTGATTCTTTGTTCCATTTAATTAATAACCTCTTAAGCTCATATCTATCTTTGCAAGAAAAAATAGCGGCAGAAGATTCCTTATCAAAAAGATAACCTTCAGGAATAATAGGCATATTTTCATCATCACTATCATCATCGTATTCAGATTCAATAATTTCTTTTTCTCTAGCCCTAGCAATTTGTTCATCAAGAAATTCACCAAGGGGCACAGTAGTATCAGGCATAGAAGCAGTTTCATCTAAGTATCATGCATAGCAGAAGTGGCATCATCAATAACATGCGACATATCAGAACGAATAGTAGAAGCAGGTGTAGGTGTCGCAAATTTACTCATAATAGAAGGTGAATCAAGTGCAGAGCTAGATGACAGTTCCTTATCTCCCCTCGTAGTTGAGGGATAGATCTTAGTTTTTGGATCTCTCAAATTCTTCATAGTGTCTAGCAGATATAAATCCCAAGTGACTCAAAGAACAGAGCTATGCTCCCCGGCAACGGCGCCAGAAATTAGTCTTGATAACCCACAAGTATAGGGGATCGCAACAGCTTTCAAGGGTAGAGTATTCAACCCAAATTTATTGATTCGACAGAAGGGGAGCCAAAGAATATTCTCAAGTATTAGCAGCTGAGTTGTCAATTCAACCACACCTGGAAACTTAGTATCTGCAGCAAAGTGTTTAGTAGCAAAGTAATATGATAGTGGTGGTAGCAGCAACAAAAGTAAAGACAACAAAAGTAATGTTTTTGGTATTTTGTAGTGATTGTAACAGTAGCAGCGGGAAAGTAAATAAGCGTAAACAAGTATATGGAAAACTCGTAGGCACCGGATCAGTGAGGGATAATTATGCCGGATGCGGTTCATCATGTAACAGTCATAACATAGGGTGACACAGAACTAGCTCTAATTCATCAATGTAATGTAGGCATGTATTCCGTATATAGTCATAACGTGCTTATGGAAAAGAACTTGCATGACATCTTTTGTCCTACCCTCCCGTGGCAGCGGGGGCCTATTGGAAACTAAGGGATATTAAGGCCTCCTTTTAATAGAGAACCGGAACAAAGCATTAGCACATAGTGAATACATGAACTCCTCAAACTATGGTCATCACCAGTAAGTATCCCGATTATTGTCACTTCGGGGTTTTTAGATCATAACACATAGTAGGTGACTATAGACTTGCAAGATAGGATCAAGAACTCACATATATTCATGAAAACATAATAGGTTCAGATCTGAAATCATGGCACTCGGGCCCTAGTGACAAGCATTAAGCATAGCAAAGTCATAGCAACATCAATCTCAGAACATAATGGATACTAGGGATCAAACCCTAACAAAACTAACTCGATTACATGATAAATCTCATCCAACCCATCACCGTCCAGCAAGCCTACGATGGAATTACTCACGCACAACGTGAGCATCATGAAATTGGTGATGGAGGATGGTTGATGATGACGACGGCGACGAATCCCCCTCTCCGGAGCCATGAACGGACTCCAGATCAGCCCTCCCAAGAGGTTTTAGGGCTTGGCGGCGGCTCCGTATCGTAAAACACGATGATTTCTTCTCTTTGATTTTTTTCTCATCGAAACTCAATATATGGAGGTGGAGTTGGAGTCGGAGACGCAACCGGGGGCCCACGAGGTAGGCGGCGCGCCCTAGGGGGGGACGCCCCACCCTCATGAGAAGGGTGTGGGCCCCCCGGTCTTCATCTTTGGCGAGGATTTTTTATTGATTTTTCTAAGATGTTCCGTGGAGTTTCAGGTCATTCCAAGAATATTTGTTTTCTGCACATAAAACAACACCATGGTAATTCTGCTGAAAACAGCGTCAGTCCGGGTTAGTTCCATTCAAATCATACAAGTTAGAGTCCAAAACAAGGGCAAAAGTGTTTGGAAAAGTAGATAGGATGGAGACGTATCAAAGCGTTGCGAAGCGCTTCCAGCAGGTTGCCCGGTGCCTCTGGTTGGAGAGAGGACACCGGCACGGATGGTTGGCCCCCTTGACGGGGGACCGCCTGCCGTAGTCCGGAACCATCGAAGGTTCCAGCGCATTGTCCGACTGGGGCCCAAACTCGAAGCCCGTAGGAGCCTCGCTCCCTTGGTACCCAGGGTCTGAGAAGTCGCCGTGAGGCGCCCCCAGGACCACCTCCCCTTGGCTCGGTGCCTTTTGAGACAACACCTCGGTGTTGTCCGTAGGGCGAGGGGTGGAAGCGGTCGGAAGAGAACCGATGTTCATATCCGACGAGTCCAAAGAGCCGCTCGACGAGGGTACGTCGAGATGAGCTCGGGACGGACTGCATAATCATGTTCGACATGAGGAGAGGCAGTGCAATAAAACATACCATGAAGTATTGTGGTGTGCATACACTTACGACTGTGCCAGGGGCTTGTCCCTGGGTAGCCACTCGTCGCCGCTGTCAGCGGCCGTCGTGGCACAGTCCGGAGGGAGGGTCCTTCCCTTCTTGGACCCTTCGGCCTCCCCGGATGGGTCGGCCTTCCTTTTCTTTTCTCCCCCAGCTGGGGGGGGGACTTTTCTCCTCCTCCTCCTTGTTTTCGTGGGAGGAGTGCGTGTCGGAGTCATCGGACAATGAGTCTGATACAACCTTGCGCCGGAGACCCTTTTGGGTCCCCGTGGCCTTCTTCTTGGCCTTCTTTGCCGACACCTCGTAAGGTGCCGGAGTCAGCATCTTCGTTAGAAGAGTGTCTGTAGGATCTTCGGGCAGGGGGCTTGACAGTCAAGCTGCTCCGCTGTCTCTATCCAGTCATGTTAATGACATGGAAGCTTAGATCCAGCACATAACTAAAGCGGGGCAAATAAATACCCTGAGAGATATAAAAGCCTACCGGATTGGCGCGACGCTTTGCGCTGAGTCCGTGATCCTCGGTGAGGGAGAGAGGCATCTCGGCGCTCTTAAACAGCACCCTCCAGACGTCCTCGTGCGTCATGTCATAGAGCTCTCGCAGCGTCTGGTGCTTGGCCGAGTCGAACTCCCACAAATTGAATGCCCGTCTTTGGCACGAAAGGATCCGGCGGAAGAGCATAACCTGGATCACATTGACAAGCTTGATTTTTCTGCTCGTCATGTTCTAGATGCAGGTCTGGAGTCTGGTCAACTCTACTGAAGAGCCCCAGGACATGCCCTTCTTTTTCCACAAGGTGAGCCGCGTGGGGATTCCGGATCGAAATTTGGGGGCCGCCACCCAGTTGGAGTCGCGCGGCTCGGTGACGTAGAACCACCCCGATTGCCACCCCTTTATGGTATCCACATAGGTGCCCTCTAGCCAGGTGACATTAGGCATCTTGCCCACCATGGATCCTCCGCACTCTGCTTGCTGGCCACCCACTACCTTCGGTTTAATATTGAAGGTTTTCAGCCATAAGCCGAAGTGGGGCCTGATGCGGAGGAAGGCCTCGCACACAACGATAAACGCCGAGATGTTGAGGATGAAGTTGGGGGCCAGATCATGAAAATCCAGTCCATAGTAGAACATGAGCCCGTGGACGAACGGGTGGAGAGGAAATCCCAGTTCGCAGACAAAATGGGTAAGAAAAACTACCCTCTCATGGGGTTCGGGCATTGGGACGATCTGCCCCGCATTGGGCAGCCGGTGCGCGATATTCGCAGCCAGGTATCCGGCTTCCCATAACTCTTTGATGTTCTCCTCCGTGACGAAGGAGACCATCCACTTGCCTCCTGCTCCGGACATGCTTGGAGTGGTTTGAGAAGAAGAACGCGAGCTTGGGCACTAGAGCTCGAGTGTGCGGGAATGGGTAAGCGAGGAGGAAGAAGGCGTGGGTGAAAAAAGTAAATCTTTGTCCCTTTATAAGGGCGGAAGAGGCGATGTGTCTCCCCACTTGCTTGGCAAAACCGCTTATTCCCCAGGCGCCATAATTGATGGCGCGGTTGGGTTACCCACGTCCGTATTGATGAGAATCCCGTGATAAGGGGAACACGATCTCTGCTTTGACAAGACGTGTCAAGAAAACTGCCTCGTGATATGTGCGGAGCTGGTTGAGAAAAGTGGTTCGAATAATAACCGGGCCATGGCGTGATGCCATGCTATCAAAACATGTCAACAGATTAGATTTGTGGAAATATTATTCTCTCTACGGTGGTATGTGGAACTTATTTTGCAGGGTCGGACACTGTCCTTGTATTCAAACTCTTCCATGGTGTATTCGAAGGAGGAACCCGCCTTGCAATGCCGAAGACAACACTGCGTGTCGGACTCATCGTCATTGAAGCCTGGTTCAGGGGCTACTGAGGGAGTCCTGGATTAGGGGGTCTCCGGACAGCCGGACTATATCCTTTGGCCGGACTATTGGACTATGAAGATACAAGATTGAAGACTTCGTCCCGTGTTCGGATGGGACTCTCCTTGGCGTGGAAGGCAAGCTAGGCAATACGGCTATGTATATCTCCTCCTTTGTAACCGACCTTGTGTAACCCTAGCCCCCTCTGGTGTCTATATAAACAGGAGGGTTTTAGTCCGTAGGACAATATACAATCATACCATAGGCTAGCCTCTAGGGTTTAGCCTCTTTGATCTCGTGGTAGATCAACTCTTGTACTACTCATATCATCAAGAACAATCAAGCAGGACATAGGGTATTACCTCCATCAAGAAGGCCCGAACCTAGGTAAACATCGTGTCCCCTGCCTCCTGTTACCATCCGCCTTAGATGCACAGTTCGGGACCCCCTACCCGAGATCCGCCGGTTTTGACACCGACAGCTGGGATCGATGAACTTTGAGTTTATGATCAGATCTATCTTTTTATATCCATGAAAGTATTTGAGTTTCTTTGATCTCTTTTATGCATGATCTCTTATAGCCTCGTATTTCTTCTCCGATATTTGAGTTTTGTTTGGCCAACTTGATCTATTTATCTTGCAATGGGAAGAGGTGCTTTGTAGTGGGTTCGATCTTACGGTGCTTGATCCCAATGATAGAAAGGGAACTGACACATACGTATCGTTGCTACTAAGGATAAAATGATGGGGTCTATCTCTACATAGATAGATCTTGTCTACATCATGTCATCGTTATTATTGCATTACTCTGTTTCTCCATGAACTAATACACTAGATGCATGCTGGATAGCGGTCGATGTGTGGAGTAATAGTAGTAGATGCAGGCAGGAGTCGGTCTACTAATCTTGGACGTGATGCCTATGTAATGATCATTGTATGGGTATCGTCGTGAGTATTTGAAGTTCTATCAATTGCCCAACAGTAATTTGTTCACCCACCGCTTTGCTATTTTTCTTGAGAGAAGCCACTAGTGAAATCTACGGCCCTTGGGTCTCTTTCTCATATTATTTACCTTTGCGATATACTTTTATTTGCTTTTATTTTCAGATCTATTAATCCAAAAATACAAAAATACTTTGCTGCACTTTATTTTATTTGTGATCTATTTATCCAATCTATTACAACCTTTTTCCCATCACGCACCAATTTCTTGCATAGTTACCCAAAAGGGATTGACAACCCCTTTAACACGCCGGGTTGCGAGGATTTGTTATCTGTGTGCAGGGGCTGTTTACATTATGTTGCTTGGTTCTCCTACTGGTTTGATAACCTTGGTTTCATATCTGAGGGAAATACCTACCGCTGCTGTGCTGCATCATCCCTTCCTCTTTGGGGAAATACCGACGTAGCTTCACGCGACATCAAAAGGAATTTCTCGCGCCGTTGCCATGGAGGATCTTCAACATATACCAAGTTCCGAATCACAATCTCATCTCCTTGCAATTTACATTATTTTCCATTTGCCTCTCATTTTCCTGTCGCCACTTCACAAAAATTTGCCGTTTTATTTGCCCCTCTTTTTCGTTCGCCGTTTTCTTGTTAGATCTATCCTTTGCTTGCAAACATGAGTGATTTCGGTATGGCACCAACAGATGATGACCTAACTCCTAAAATTGGACGTATGGGCAATGCTAAAACCTTTATCTTGGGGCAAGGGAACGTTATGGGAAAAGAACGTATCCAAGAATTTTTCAGTTGTGTTGGGAAGCTAACTCTTGATGATGCCCCTATACTTAAGGCTACTAGATCTTATGCGGATGCTATTTCAGCACTAGTTCTGAAACTTGAAAGTCAATTTTTACGTACCCATCCTACTTTGCAAAGATTGTTTTTTGAGCTTCCCGATATAAAGAATCCTAGGGCTAAAAAGTTGGCCACTCTCGTTCTTATGAATGAGTTTGACTACATAATACGGGAAGCTAGGGAATCTTTGATTTTTATGGTATGAATCGTGAAAAGCCTGTGATAGATGAAATTCTTTACAATAGTGACTATGCTTTAATACATTTGCTTGGGGATAATAAAATCTTTGATGAGAATATTAAAAAGGAAGTCCCCGTTTTAGATATAATCCAACAAGTTTTCAATAATGTTAATCAACATTACTCTTGGATTGTTGCGGGAAATCAAAGAGGTTATCATGAACACCAACTTAGGAATGCTAAGGTTTCTATGGATAATATGTTTTATGTTGTGTTTACAAAACCCCATGATGAAAACACCTCTATGAAGGTTAATAAGAAAGATGACAAAACTTAGATCCTTGTTTATGCCTCGCTAAGGGTGTAAAACTATAGCGCTTGTTGGGAGGCAACCCAATGAATAAAATTTATTTTTGCTTTTTGTTTCCTGTTTTTGAGTGTTAGCACAATTATGCTACTATTACGATTGTGTTTTTTATATTTTAATTAGTGTTTGTGCCAAGTAAAGCCTTTAGGATCTTCTTGGGTGATAGTTGTTTGATCTTGTTGAAAAAAACAGAAACTTTTACGCTCAAAAAATAATTATCATTTTTACCAGAGAGTGATAAAATACCCATTCCACTTGCAGTAGATAAATATACAAATTTCTCAGATCTTCCTAATTTTGCAGAATTTTTGGAGTTAGAAAAGTATTTGAAATAGTCAGATTTCTACAGACTGTTCTGTTTTGACATATTCTGTTTTCTTTGTGTTGTGTGCTTATTTTGATGGCTCTATGGTTTTCTTTGATGAGTTTTTTCCATAGAAAAGTTGGAATATAATAGATATAATATAACAACAAAATATGAATTGGTTTGATACAACACTTATAGTAGTGATTTATTATTCTTACACTAACGAATCTCACGAAGGTTTTGTTGAGTTTTGTGTGATTGAAGTTTTCAAGTTTTGGGTAATCATACGATGGATGAGGAAATAAGGAGTAGAAGATCCTAAGCTTGGGGATGCCCTAACATCCCAAGCTATTATC
Organism: Triticum urartu; assembly: GCF_003073215.2. Taxonomy (NCBI): domain Eukaryota; kingdom Viridiplantae; phylum Streptophyta; class Magnoliopsida; order Poales; family Poaceae; genus Triticum; species Triticum urartu. The sequence goes on along the minus strand of NC_053024.1, from coordinate 635,507,826 downwards.
CAAAGATGAGCAACCAAGTAAGCTTGGGGATGCCCCCCGAGTGGCATCCCCTCTTTCTTCTAACGACCATCAGTATTTTACTCAAAACTATATTTTTATTCGTCACATACTATGTGTTTTGCTTGGAGCGTCTTGTATGATATGAGTCTGTGCTTGTTTTATTTTGTGTTTTAAGTCTTGATCCCTTGCTGGACACACCTATTTGGGAGAGCCAAAATTATGTCATGACTTGTTAAAATTGCTCTCTATGCTTCACTTAAATTTTTATGAGCTATGGAATTTCTCTAGTGCTTCACTTGTATCATTTTGAGCACGGTGTGCTTTATTATTTTTGAAGAAATGCTCTCTTGCTTCGCTTAGATTTATTTGAGAGTTAGTAAAATTTTCAAGAAATTCTCTCTTGCTTCACTTAAATTAATTTGAGAGAAAGAAATATTATGCTCATGATCTTCACTTATATTTGTTTGAGCTTGTAAAAATCAACACATGAAAATTAGTCCCAAAGTGATAGATATCCAAGAAGGATATAATAAAAACTTTCATCAAGATCATTAGACAAAATAAGCTTGATTCTTAGTAATACTTTTGAGATATGATGATGTGATATGTGATTTATGTTGATGAGTAAATATGCTTTAGTAAGAATATTGGTGTTAAGGTTTGTGATTCCCTATGCAAGCACGAAAGTTAATAGTTATGCAATGAAATTATATCCTACTTATGGTGCATTATTCGGTGTTAGTTATGCTTAATGCTCGCTTATGATATTATTCGTTTCTTGGTTGGTCGCTTCCCAATCTTTTGCTAGCCTTTATTTTGCACTAAGTATGATCACTACTTCTGCATCCAAAAACCTTTAACCCAGTTTTGCCATATGAGTCCACTATATCTACCTATATGCGGTATTCTTTTGGCATTCTAAGCAAATTTGCATGTGCCATCTCTAATTTTCAAAAATAAACTTCTCTTTTTTGTGTTTGCTTCGCTCGCAGAGCGGTGAGGGGTGGCTAATATTTTCCATGCTAGATGTGTTATTCTCAAGATGAGTGTTTATTCACTTGTCATTACACGAGAGTAAGGCAAAGGTATTAGGGATGCCCAGTCTCAAAATGAAAAAAATCAATTTACTTTATGTTGTCAAATAATAAATTCCTTGGAAAGTGTTGGTATGGAGGGCACCTGTGGATAAGGTTAGCCATGGAAAGTGAAAGTATGGTGGAAAAAGGAATAAACTTTATTTTCTGTTCGGGAACGGCCTATGACATATCTAAGCATGGAAACTATTGGGAACTCTAAGTCATTTTAGTTGGTGGGATGGATACACCTCCCAAAAAAATTATCTCTAAGTTTTTCTCTTTGAGCTCTCGCACCTCTACAAATCCCTACTTCCCTCTACGAAGAGCCTATCTTTTACTTTATGCAATTTTTATTTTTGAATTTGAGTCCCCATCTTCTCTTAAAAAAGCACCAACTATGAGGCAATATGATCGTACTTGAGTATTGGACATAGCTAATATGCGAGTGTGTTTCATGAATGGATCAATGGTTGAGCATGATGGGCTAGGGATAACTTGTTTTAGCGTTGATATTTTGAAAGACATGGTTGCTTGTTGATATGCTTGAGTATCTAAATTATCATGTCAAAACTAGACAATTGCTTTGAACAATATAGAAGTCCAAATGTCCATGCTATAAAGAAAGAAATATGATATGACATGTTAGGCAGCATTCCACATCAAAAAATCTGTTTTTATCAATTCCCTACTCGAGGACGAGTGGGAGTTAAGCTTGGGGATGTTGATACGTCTCCAACGTATCTACAATTTTTTATTGTTCCATGTTGTTATATTATCAACCTTGGATGTTTTATAATCATTTTATAGTCATTTTATATCATTTTTTGGTACTAACCTATTGACATAGTGCCAAGTGCCAGTTACTGTTTTTTCCATGTTTTTACATCAGAAAATCAATATCAAACGGAGTCCAAATGCCATGATACTTTACGGAAAAATTTTATGGGCCATAAGGAACACAACGGGCCCTAGCTGCGCCTAGGGGGTTGCCCCGAGGGAGGCACAACCCACCAGGGCGCGCCAGGAGGCCCAGGCGTGCCCTGGTAGGTTGTGCCCACCTCGGGTGCCCCCGGACGGCCTATTTGCTCTATAAATACCCCAATATTCCCAAAACCCTAAGGGAGTCGACGAAATATTGATCCAGCCACCGCAGAGTCCAGATTCACCAGATCCAATCTAGACACCATCTCGGATGGGGTTCACCGCCTCCATTGGTGCCTCTCCAATGATGCGTGAGTAGTTCTTTGTAGACCTTTGGGTCCGTAGTTAGTAGCTAGAGGGCTTCATCTCTCTCTCTCTCTCTTGATTCTCAATACAATGGTCTCTTGGAGATCCATATGATGTAACTCTTTTGCGATGTGTTTGTTGGGATCGATGAACTTTGAGTTTATGATCATATCTATCTTTTTATATCCATGAAAGTTTTTGAGTTTCTTTGATCTCTTTTACGCATGATCTCTTATAGCCTCGTATTTATTCTCTAATATTTGGGTTTTGTTTGGCCAACTCGATCTATTTATCTTGCAATGGGAATAGGTGCTTTGTAGTGGGTTCGATCTTACAGTGCTTGATCCCGGTGATAGAAAGGGAACCGACACGTATGTATCGTTGCTACTAAGGATAAAACGATGGGGTCTATCTCTACATAGATAGATCTTGTCTACTTCATGTCATCATTCTTATTGCATTACTCCGTTTCTCCATAAACTTAATACACTAGATGCATGCTGGATAGCGGTCGATGTGTGGAGTAATAGTAGTAGATGCAGGCAGGAGTCGGTCTACTAATCTTGGACGTTGTGCCTATGTAATGATCATTGCCTGGATATCGTCATGATTATTTGAAGTTCTATCAATTTCCTAATAGTAATTTGTTCACCCACCACTTTGCTATTTTTCCGGAGAGAAGCCACTAGTGAAATCTAAGGCCCCCGGGTCTCTTTCTCATATTATTTACCTTTGCGATATACTTTTATTTGCTTTTATTTTCAGATCTATTAGTACAAAAATACAAAAATACTTTGCTGCACTTTATTTTATTTGGATCTATTTATCCAATCTATTACAACTTTTTTCCCGTCACGCACCAATTTCTGGCACCGTTACCCGAAATGGATTGGCAACCCCTTTAACACGTCGGGTTGCGAGGATTTTTTATCTGTGTGTAGGGGTTGTTTACGTTGTGTTTCTTGGTTCTCCTACTGGTTCGATAACCTTGGTTTCATATCTAAGGGAAATACCTACCGCCGCTGTGATGCATCATCCCTTCCTCTTTGGGGAAATACCGACGTAGCTTCAAGCGACATCAGCAGGCCGGTGCCACATCAGAGTCATGAAATCATTATTTAGAACATTACACAACCCTTTCATACATACATGTTTTGGCCACATGCAGTCGATGGTTATCCTACACGACACTCGATACTCGTGTGTGACGTTTTCTGTGGGCCCTCGAGGTCGTCGTCCATCACTTTGATGAACAGCCGGCAGTGAGGTTAATTTGACCACCAAGGTAGAATCTTTTTTGTTTGTGTTATGGTGGTATATAGTACGCGTCAAAGAGGTGGGAGGGGACTAGCATATATACTATACATACGCGTCCGTGAACAAGTACACCTCACTCTGTGTTGGGACTTTTTGGTTTTTGAGGCATGTGCCACATCAAAATTGTGAAATTGGCTATTCAAACATCACACAACACCTCTTTGGGCCACATGCATGCACGCGGTGGTTATCCTAGCTAGGACACTCACGTGTGACGCTTCCTTCTGTGGGCCCACGAGGCCATCTTCGATGCATGCATGCATCATTGACCAACATCATGAGAGGTTACTTAATTTCATCATCGATGAGGATTCTTTTAGGTTGTACATATTACGGCACGAGCATATAGTATGCGGTGAAGAGGGGGGAAGGGGACCATCATATGTAGTACGCTCATGAACCTCGCTTTGTGTGAGTGCATGGTTTACAATTTTTGAGGCATGTGGCACATAAAAGTCGTGCATTTTGGGTATTCAACACATATATGTTTGACCCGCATGCAATGCGGTGGTGGTTGTCCTCTCGCACCCACTTAAGCGGTTATCAGCGATATCGACGCTTTCCATCTGTGGGCCCGCTTGGTCCATCACTACTTTTTGCCTGACAACAAGAGATGTCAATTTGGCTTAGGAGGAGATTATTATTTTTGCTTGTAATATGGTATATATAGGTCATGCTCTGGGATGATATGCATGATACAGTTTGAGCACACACATGCATGTGTACGCATGAATCCCTCCCATCGAGTCGAAGTGGCTAGTACAACGACACGTCATGAACCGATCTCGCTCTGTGTGGAGCTAGTTTACGATTTTTGACGCACGCACCACATCAATGTTGTGAAATGGTATTCAAACATGCATGCACGCATCACCTGCATACATATGCATGCAGTGGTTGCCTTCGAACGGTACACTCCCTCACGTGGTTATCGGTGACAAGCCTATATATTCATGGGCCCGTGTGGACATCCATGATCACATTGACCAACAACAAGATAGGTTACAATGGAGGATTCTTCATTTGGTTCGTGTTATCGTAGTATAGGTCATGGTGAGATTCAGACCTTAAGTTTGAGCGCATATACTATGCAGGCGTGTATGCATGAATCCTTGTCATTGGCTTGAAGTGTGGTGTAACATACATATGCATTATCAACCTAACCCTCACTCAGTGTGGGGATTTCTAGTTCGAATCACGGTGCCACATCAAAGTTGTTCCATTGTTACTCAAAAACACACCTCTCCATACATATGTTTGGGCCACACGCATGCGGTGGTTGTCTTCGGGGACTAGCTACTTGTGTGATTATTGGCGAGCTAGCCCATCTCCCGGGTCGCATGGACGGCCATCACTTCGACCAACAACAAGATAGAGGTTGTACGACCAAGGTGGATTATTCTTGGTCCGTTTTACGATCCATCTTGGTGAGATATGCCTCTCTGGCCCGCCGACTGAAAGTGTGTGTGTGTGGGGGGGGGGGTTGCTACTTCACACTTTGCTAGGTAAACCTCAGTTGGGGGAGGGCATGCATTCATAGCTGAGGATTCCCTTCGTGGTGACACGAGGGGGGCCTGCTAGCTACTTCGCACTTTGCTAGGTGAACCTCGGATGGGGGGCATGCATTCATAGCTTAGGATTCCCTTCATGCCGACATGAGGGAGGGGGCTGCTAGCTACTTTGCACTTTGCTAGGGCGAACCTTGGTTGGGGGGCATGCATTCATAGCTTAAGATTCCCTTCGTGCTGACACGAGGGAGGGGGGCTGCTAGCTACTTCGCACTTTGCTAGGTGAACCTCGGTTGGGGGAGGGCATGCATTCATAGTTTAGGATTCCCTTTGTGCCGACACGAGGGGGGCTGCTAGCTACTTCGCACTTTGCTAGGTGAACCTCGGTTGGGAGGGCATGCATTCATACCTTAGGATTCCCTTCGTGCCGACACGAGGGAGGAGGGGGGCTGCTAGCTACTTCGCACTTTGCTAGGTGAACCTCGGTTGGGGGAAGGGGCATGCAATACCGTGCGCTTTGCGAGATAGGTGCCACATCGAAGTTGCATTTGGTATTTGAAAATCAAACCACCCTTTTCATACATAAATTTGGTCCACATGCAAGTGTGTTCATGTTCTGACCCTCTCCCGCGTCATTTTTCGCCAAATTTATGAACATTAGACAAGTAGGATGACACAACAGACACGGTTCACTCAAACTAACCGTGTGCCACGACGGTGCCCCTGTCACGCACACATCCGCATAGTACATTGGGCTCCATGAGGCTCCCCCTCTCAAAAATATCTGCCCGCATCGAGGGTTTTTCTGTTTCATAACAGACGGTTGTTATCTCTGGACCGTGTGCGATGTTTCTTGTTCCCAATCCCGCCTGCATCCCTAGAAAATATCTGCCCGCCTCGAGGGTTTTTCTGTTCATAACACACGGTTGTTATCTCCGGACCGTGTGCGATGTTTCTTGTTCCCAATCCCGCCTGCATCCCTAGAAAATATATGCCCGGCTTGAGGGTTTTTCTGTTTCATAACACACGGTTGTTATCTCCGGACCGCGTGCGATGTTCCTTATTCCCAATCCCGTATGCATCCCTAGAAAATATCTGCCCGCCTCGAGGGTTTTTCTGTTTCATAACACACGGTTGTTATCTATGGACCGTGTGTGATGCACTATCATCAAAATTTTCAATAGCCCCTGCATTTCACTCCCGAGTTTGACTCCCACGTAGTAAAATTTTCAGTACCCATGTCATTTCCTCAAACACCCCCCTCCACACACACACACACCAAAACCTCCACGGGCGTGCGCGCGCACACACCCCTCCTCCCTCGCTCTAAACCCTAGCAAGGTCCCCGCCGCCGCCGCCACAAGGCCTCCATTGTCAACATCTGCCGGTTTGCCCGTGCAGCTTACCGAACGATCTCCATACCCAGGCCGCCCTGAGTTTCTTAGATGACGCCTGCCAAACGCCCCCTTTCCCATAGATACCCATCCCCATCCCCATCCCCCACTCCATAGCATCATAGCCTAAGCCCGGCTATGCTTCCCATGGAGCTCTAGGAGCGACTAGCCCAAAATAGGTGTATCGCGGTCTTTTCTCCGACGTCGCCGAGGAAGCTGACGACCATTACTGGCGGCAGGCACTCGAGCAGCGGTCTAGAGTATGCGGGCATGACTCGGCCGCCGGCTACGACATTGAGGTCATCAACAGCGACGGCCTTAGGCGGGCTATGTCATAGGTTAAGTGGCCCACCCCAACCCCTTGGGTTCAACCGCCGTCGATCTCATCCATGGCCCCGCCGCTAATCTCCTCTGGCTCACTGTCTACAATTTCCATCCTACATCGCCATCGAGCCCCTTTTGTCTTTTCTGAAGGACATGTTTTGCGACGCTGGCTTGGGATCCACAGCTTCCAAGTCAGACATCATTGATGGTGACCACGAGGAGGGCACCCTCTCCGGCTCTTCCAAGGGGGAAGAGACCATCTGCTCTTCCAAGGGGAAAGCGCCCATCTGCGACATCAGGGAGGGCACCCTATAGTCGTGCTCTTCCAAGGGGAAGGAGCCCATCTGCGACAACATGGAGCGCATCCAGGGTCCTTGCTCTTCCCACGGGAACGAGCCCATCCGTGACAAGTGAGGAAACCCATGACTTGTTTTGCCATGCCTCTTCACAGGGGGAAACCCATGATTTGTTTTGTCGAGTCCCTTTTGTAGTGTAGTGAGAATATGTCCAGTTTTAATTGTATATCTGGTTGTTTGCAGTATGCCTTGTTTATTTCAGTTGTTCATAATGTGATGCTCTATATGTGCAATTATTTACTATGCAGTACATTTCATCAATCTAGTTTTAAACATATCTATAGGAATGCATATATTTGCTTGCTATTAAGCCTGTTATAGCTAGCATATGACTCTTTTAAAGTTTTTTGATTGTTCGGTGATACGTCTCCAACGTATCTATAAATTTTGATTGTTCCATGCTATTATATTATCAATCTTGGATGTTTTATATGCATTTATATGCTATTTCATATGATTTTTGGGACTAACCTATGAACCTAGAGCCTAGTTTTTGTTTTTTTCCTTGTTTTTGAGTATCGCAGAAAAGGAATACCAAACGGAGTCCAATTGACTTGAAAATTCACAGAGATTGTTTTTGGACCAGAAGAAGCCCACGGAGTACTGGAGATGGACTAGAAGAGTCCCGAGGCCACCACGAGGGTGGGGCGTGCCCTACCCCCTGGGTGTGCCCCCCTACCTCGTGGCCGCCTTGTGGACCCCCTGACTTGTTCCCGACGCCAACGCCTCTTATATATCCCCAAACTTCTAGAAAGAAACCTAGATCGGGAGTTCCGCCGCCGCAAGCCTCTGTAGCCACCAAAAACCAATCGGGACCCCGTTCCGGCAACCTGCCGGACGGGGGATCCATCATCGGTGGCCATCTTCATCATCCCGGTGCTCTCCATGACGAGGAGGGAGTAGTTCACCCTCGGGGCTGAGGGTATGTACCAGTAGTTATGTGTTTTATCTCTTTCTCTCTCTCTCGTTTTCTTGATTCGGCATGAGCTTGATGTATCGCGAGCTTTGCTATTATAGTTGGATCTTATGATGTTTCTCCCCCTCTACTCTCTAGTAATGGATTGAGTTTTCCCTATGAAGTTATCTTATTGGATAGAGTCTTTAAGGATTTGAGAACACTTGATGTATGTCTTGCTTGTGCTTATCGGTGGTGACAATGGGATATTCACGTGATCCACTTGATGTATGTTTTGGTGATCAACTTGCGAGTTCCGTGACCTCGTGAACTTATGCATAGGGGTTGGCACACGTTTTTGTCTTGACTCTTCGGTAGAAACTTTGGGACACTCTTTGAAGTTCTTTGTGTTGGTTGAATAGATGAATCTGAGATTGTGTGATGCATATCGTATAATCATACCCATGGATACTTGAGGTGACATTGGAGTATCTAGGTGACATTAGGGTTTTGGTTGATTTGTGCCTTAAGGTGTTATTCTAGTATGAACTCTAGGATACATCAAACGAAAAGAATAGCTTCGTGTTATTTTACTACAGACTCTTGAATAGATCGCTCAGAAAGAATAACTTTGACGTGGTTTCGTACCCTACAATAATCTCTTCGTTTGTTCTCCGCTATTAGTGACTTTGGAGCGAATCTTTGTTGCATGTTGAGGGATTGTTATATGATCCAATTATGTTATTATTGTCAAGAGAACTTGCACTAGTGAAAGTATGAACCCTAGGCCTTGTTTCAACGCATTGCAATACCGTTTTCGCTCACTTTTATCATTAGTTACCTTGCTGTTTTTATATTTTCAGATTACAAAAACCTATATCTACCATCCATATTGCACTTGTATCACCATCTCTTCGCCGAACTAGTGCACCTATATAATTTACCATTGTGTTGGGTGTGTTGGGGACACAAGAGACTCTTTGTTATTTGGATGCAGGGTTGTTTGAGAGAGACCATCTTCATCCTACGCCTCCCATAGATTGATAAACCTTAGGTCATCCACTTGAGGGAAATTTGGTACTGTCCTACGAACCTTTGCACTTGGAGGCCCAATAACGTCTACAAGAAAAAGGTTGTGTAGTAGACATCAAGCTCTTTTCTGGCGCCGTTGCCGGGAGGTTAGTGCTTGAAGGTATATCTTTAGATCTTGCAATCGAATCTTTTTGTTTCTTGTTTTATCACTAGTTTAGTCTATAAAAGAAAACTACAAAAAAATGGAATTGAGGGTGCCTCATATGCTTCATCTTTTTAATGTCTTTCGTGAAAATAAGGATTCCGATAATTGTGCCAAAGTGTTAGAAGAAGAATGCATTAAAATGTTTGGCACTAAATATTTGAATGATGAGCATGATTGCAATGTTGTTAGTATGAACTCTTTGAATATCCATAGTACTAATGATGATTGCACTAGTCAATTTTTGTGGAGTGCATAGAGTTTGCAAGTACACACCAAATAGGGAAGATAGATTTTGCAAGAGGCATAAGTATTTAGAAACTAAATGGTTGCAAGAAAGGCTAGATGTTTGTGCTAAAAATTTAAATTTTCTTAACCATCCTTGTGAACTTTGCAATGAACGTGGTCATTTAAATATCCAATGCAAATTGTTTCATGATCGAATCGTGTCCAAAAATTGTGATGACTTGATTTCCCTTGCGCATCATAATGAACTTAGTTTGCTTATGGGTTATGAAGAAATGAAACGTATAACTAAGGATATTCCAGAATTTGCCCTTGATAAAGTTCTTGATTTCGATCTAGAGGAAATTTATATGTATTGTGCGGTGAATTGCATTGAAATCCTTATATTGCCAATTACATAAAGACAAGAAAACAAATAGAAGATGAAGATAATACTAATGAAAGGGAAGAGATTTCCCAATATCCTCCTATTCTTTCTTATGATGAATCTGGTAACGAGGGGAGTCTTCTATTCAACCAATCTCATTAATAAGGAGCTCAAAAAGGAGGGTTAAACTCACACTTAATGTGAAGAAGAAAAAGAAAATATGTATAAGCAAAGGTAAAAAGGTATCCCTGCCAAGTGATGTTGCTCCTATTACTCATTATGATGATGATAATTGCTATACTATTGGTGCTATCCATACTATTAATGATGAGAGTGATTATGCTTATGATATGCAAAGGCCCAAGCTTGGGGATGCTATGTTTGATGAGAATGGCATGTTTGAGAATTTATTTGCTGCAATTAATGTTTGTCCCAAGCTTGGGGATGCTATGTTTAATGAAGATGATATTTTTAGTCTCCCAAATTTTGATGAGCAAATTTATTATGATGATAGCATGCCTCCTATTTATGATGATTATATTGATGAAAGTGGGTTTGGAAGAGTGTCAACTTTAGGAAGTAATGATCTCACTATTCTGGAGGATGTTGAATCTCATTGTAATAATTATAAAAGTGGATTTGGAGAGGTCATGACTTTATTTAGTAATGATTCCACTATCTTGGAAGAGGTTTCAGTTGATTATGATGAGAACAAAGTTTCTACTTATGATGGTTATTGTGATGATACTTATGTTATAAAAAGTAGTGATGATTATATTTACAAAACTTCTCATGATTATGATTATCCTTTTTCTAAACATTACTCTTTTAATGTGGAAACAATTTATAGTATTCGAGTTTCTTATGATACTCCCACTATTCCGAATGAGAAGAATTTTGCTTATGTGGAGAGTGATAAAAAATCTATGCTTATGGCTCATGAAAATAATGCTTTATGTGATAGTTATATTGTTGAATTCATTCATGACGATACTGAAAATTATTATGAGGGAGGAATATATGCTTGTAGGAATTGCAATAATATCAAGTTTCATCTCTATGTGCTTAAAGTTTTAAAGTTATGCTTGTTTTACCTTCCTATGCAAGTTGATTCTTGTTCCCACTAGTTGTTTGCTCACAAAATCCCTATGCATAGGAAGTGGTTTAGACTTAAATGTAATTGTCATATGCTTCATGATGCTCCCGTTATGTTTCAATTCTTATCTTTTATGTGAGCATCATTGAAATTATCATGCCTAGCTAGAAAGGCATTAAAGAAAAGCGCTTGTTGGGAGACAACCCAATTTTTACCCCTACTGTTTTTGTGTGTTCACATGATTAAACTATTGTAGTAATCATGTTTTATATCTTTTGTTTCAATAAAGTTCCAAGTAAAGCCTTTAGGATCTTCTTGGGTGATTGTTGTTTGATCTTGCTGATAAAAACAGAAAGTACGCGCTCACGAAAATAATAATAATAATTTACCAGAGAGCGATAAAATACAAATTACAAGTGCGGTAGATCAATATACTTTTTATACTGGTCGTATGATTTTTTCAGAATGTTTGGAATTACAAAAGTATTTGAGAGTTGCAGATTACGATAGACTGTTCTATTTTTGACAGATTCTGTTTTCATTTTGTTGTTTGCTTGTTTTGATGAATCTATGAGTAGTATCGGAGGGTATGAACCATAGAGAAGTTGGAATACAGTAGATGTTACACCAATATGAATTTAGAATGAGTTCGCAACAGACCTAAGTGGTGATTTATTTTCTTATACTAACGGAGCTTATAAGTTTTCTGTTAAGTTTTGTGTTGTGAAGTTTTCAAGTTTTGGGTAAAGATTCGATGGACTAAGGAATAAGGAGTGGCAAGAACCTAACCTTGGGGATGCCCAAGGCACCCCAAGGTAATATTAAGGACAACCAAGAGCCTAAGCTTGGGGATGCCCCGAAAGGCATCCCCTCTTTCGTCTTCGTTCATCGGTAACTTTACTTGAGGCTATATTTTTATTCACCACATGATATGTGTTTTGCTTGGAGCGTCATTTTATTTTGTTTTGTTTTGCTTGTTGTTTGAATAAAATACCAAGATCTGAAATTCTTAAATGTTAGAGAGTCTTCACATAGATGCATAATTATTCAACTACTCATTGATCTTCACATATATCTTTCGGAGTAGTTTGTCGTTTGCTCTAGTGCTTCACTTATATCTTTTAGAGAACGACTGTGGTTTTATTTTGAAGAAATTAATGAACTCTCGTGCTTCACTTATATTATTTTGAGAGTCTTTTAGAACAACATGGTAATTTTCTTTGGTTATAAAATTAGTCCTAATATGATGGGCATTCAAGATGGGTATAATAAAAACTTTCATATAGAGTGCATTGAATACTATGAGAAGTTTGATACTTGATTGTTTTGAGACATGAAGATGGTGATATTAGAGTCATGCTAGTTGAGTAATTGTGAAATTGAGAAATACTTGTGTTGAGGTTTGCAAGTCTCGTAGCATGCACGTATCGTAACCGTTGTGTGACAAATTTGAAGCATGAGGTGTTTCTTTGATTGCCTTCCTTATGAGTGGCGGTCGGGGACGAGCGATGGTCTTTTCCTACCAATCTATCCCCCTAGGAGCATGCACGTAGTGCTTGGTTTTGATGACTTGTAGATTTTTGCAATAAGTATGTGAGTTCTTTATGACTAATGTTGAGTCCATGGATTATACACACTCTCACCCTTCCATCATTGCTAGCCTCTTCGGTACCGTGCATTGCCCTTTCTCACCTCGAGAGTTGGTGCAAACTTCGCCGGTGCATCCAAACCCCGTGATATGATACGCTGTATCACACATAAACCTCCTTATATCTTCCTCAAAACAGCCACCATACCTACCTATTATGGCATTTTCATAGCCATTCTGAGATATATTGCCATGCAACTTTCCACCGTTACGTTTATTATGACACGCTCCATCATTGTCATATTGCCTTGCATGATCATGTAGTTGACATTGTATTTGTGGCAAATCCACCGCTCATAATTTTTATACATGTCACTCTTGAATCATTGCACATCCCGGTACACCGTCGGAGGCATTCATGTAGAGTCATATTTTGTTCTAGTATCGAGTTGTAATTTTTGAGTTGTAAACAAATAGAAGTGTGATGATCGTCATTATTAGAGCATTGTCCCGTGTGAGGAAATAAAAAAGGATAAAGGCCAAATAGAAAAAATATAAAGGCCAAATTAAAAAAGTGAAGGCCCAAAAAAATGAGAGAAAAAGAGAGAAGGGACAATGTTACTATCCTTTTTCCACACTTGTGCTTCAAACTAGCACCATGATCTTCATGATAGAGAGTCTCTTATTTTGTCACTTTCATATACTAGTGGGAATTTTCATTATAGAACTTGGCTTGTATATTCTAACAATGGGCTTCCTCAAAATGCCCTAGGTCTTCGTGAGCAAGCAAGTGGGATGCACACCCACTTAGTTTCTTTTGTTGAGCTTTCATACATTTATAGCTCTAGTGCATCTGTTGCATGGCAATCCCTACTCCTCGCATTGACATCAATTGATGGGCATATCCATAGCCCGTTGATTAGCCGCGTCGATGTGAGACTTTATCCTTTTTTGTCTTCTCCACACAACCTCCATCATCATATTCTGTTCCACCTATAGTGCTATGTCTGTCGGTGTCAAAACCGGCGGATCTCGCGTAGGGGGTCCCGAACTGTGCGTCTATGGCGGATGGTAATAGGAGGCAGGGGACACGATGTTTACCCAGGTTCGGGCCCTCTTGAAGGAGGTAATACCCTACGTCCTGCTTGATTGTTCTTGATGATATGAGTATTACAAGAGTTGATCTACCACGAGATCGTAGAGGCTAAACCCTAGAAGCTAGCCTATGGTATGATTGTATGTTGTCCTACGGACTAAACCCTCCAGTTTATATAGACACCGGAGGGGGCTAGGGTTACACAGAGTCGGTTACAAGGGAGGAGATCTACATATCCGTATTGCCAAGCTTGCCTTCCATGCCAAGGAGAGTCCCAACCGGACACGAGACGAACTCTTCAATCTTGTATCTTCATAGTCCAACAGTCCGGCCAAAGGATATAGTCCGGCTGTCCGGAGACCCCCTAATCCAGGACTCCCTCAGTAGCCCCTAAACCAGGCTTCAATGACGATGAGTCCGGCGCACAGTTTTGTCTTCGGCATTGCAAGGCGGGTTCCTCCTCCGAATACTCCATAGAAGATTTTGAACACAAGAATAGTGTCCGGCTCTGCAAAACAAGTTCCACATACCACCGTAGAGAGAATAATATTTCCACAAATCTAATATGCTGACACGTTTTGACAGCACGACATCATGTCATGGCCCGGTCATTATCCGAACCGTTTTTCCCAACCAGCACTGCACATATTGCGAGGCGGTTTTCTTGACACGTCTTGTCGAAGCAGAGATCGTGTCCCGCTTATTAGAAGATTCTCATCAATACTAATGTGGGTAACCCACTCGTGCCCGTTGGTATGACTCCTTGATTTTAGGCAAGTCCAAAACGGCCACGAGGAGGACGCTTGATATTCACCCTCTTTATAAAGAGGCCAAGGCCTGTCCTTTTTTCCTCTCGTGCTCAATCGAATCCTTCCCCCGCCTCGAGTTCCAACACCCAAGGCTCAGGTCAGGCGCTTCGGACCTTCAACCATATCCGGATCCTACCTGCAAGGTCGGTGGATGCCTTCCTCTGTCACAGAGGAGGACATCAAGAAGCTGAGAGAGGCCAGGTATCTGACCGCCGAAATCTCGCACAGGTTGCCCGCCCGAGGGCAGGTCATCCCCACTCCCGAACCCAACGAGAGTGTTAAGTTCATCTCTCACTTCCTCCGAGGGCTAGGCCTTGCTCTGGATCCCTTTATTAGGGGGCTCATGTTCTATTATGGGCTGGATTTCCATGATCTGGCCCCGGATTCCCTTCTTCACATCTCGTCGTTCATCGTCGTGTGTGAGGCCTTCCTCCGCATTACCCCACACTTCGGCTTGTGGGTCAAGACCTTCAATGTGAAGCCGAAGATGATCGAGGGGCGGCACGCAGAGTGCGGAGGTGCCGTAATAAGCAAAAGCGCTGATGCTCCATGGCCAGAGGGTTCCTTCCCAGAGGTGTCCTGTTTGTGGCAGCGGGAGTGGTTTTATATCACAGCTCCCCGAAGTGCCAAGTGGATAGCCGCCCCAGCCTTTCGCTCAGGCCCCCCACCACAACTGACGTCATGGATCAGCAAGTGGCTGAACTGGGGTCCAGTAAATGATGTGCCGATATTGTAGAGTCGCATCCAAGATCTCCTGGAGAGAGACGTCAGCCTGGTTATGGTAATGCAAGTCATGCTAGTTCGTCGAGTCCAGCCTTGCAAATGTCGACCCCTCCGTATGTGGGAATTCAACCCGGAAGGACCGCGAACTATTCAACACTTCCTCGGCATGACGCTCGAAGAGATGTACAAATTGTTCTTCGGACCCCAAATAGAGTGTCCGGACACCACCGAGGATGCGGGTCTGAGTTGTAACCACCCTGATACCCAAGTAAGTGATGACCCACAAGTATAGGGGATCTATCGTAGTCCTTTCGATAAGTAAGAGTGTTGAACCCAACGAGGAGCAGAAGGAAATGATAAGCGGTTTTCAGCAAGGTATTCTCTGCAAGTACTGAAATAAGTGATAACAGATAGTTTTGTGATAAGGTAATTTGTAACGAGCAACAAGTAACAAAAGTAAATAAAGTGCAGCAAGGTGGCCCAATCCTTTTTGTAGCAAAGGACAAGCCCGGACAAACTCTTATATAAGGAAAAGGGCTCCTGAGGACACATGGGAATATCGTCAAGCTAGTTTTCATCACGTTCATATGATTCGCGTTCGGTACTTTGATAATTTGACATGTGGGTGGACCGGTGCTTGGGTGTTGTTCTTACTTGAACAAGCATCCCACTTATGATTAACGTCTATTGCAAGCATCCGCAACTACAACAAATGTATTAAGGTAAACCTAACCATAGCATAAAACATATGGATCCAAATCAGCCCCTTACGAAGCAACGCATAAACTAGGGTTTAAGATTCTGTCACTCTAGCAACCCATCATCTACTTATTACTTCCCAATGCCTTCCTCTAGGCCCAAATAATGGTGAAGTGTTATGTAGTCGACGTTCACATAACACCACTAGAGGCTAGACAACATACATCTCATCAAAATATCGAACGAATACCAAATTCACATGACTACTAATAGCAAGACTTCTCCCTTGTCCTCAGGAACAAAAGTAACTACTCACAAATCATATCCATATTCATAATCAGAGGGGTAATAATATGCATAAAGGATCTGAACATATGATCTTCCACCAATTAAACCAACTAGCATCGACTACAAGGAGTAATTAACACTACTAGAAACCTACTAGCACCAATATCGGACTTGGAGACAAGAATTGGATACAAGAGATGAACTAGGGTTTTGAGATGAGATGGTGCTGATGAAGAGGTTGATGGAGATTGCCCTCTCCCAATGAGAGGAGCGTTGGTGATGACGATGGCGATGATTTCCCCCTCCGGGAGGGAAGTTTCCCCGGCAGAACAGCTCTGTCGGAGCCCTAGATTGGTTCCGCCAAGGTCCTGCCTCGTGGCGGCGGAGTTTCATCCTGAAAGGTTGCTTCTTATTTTTTTCTCGACGAAAGACTTCATATAGGAGAAGATGGTCATCGGAGAGCCACCAGGGGGCCCACGAGGTAGGGGGCGCCCCCTAGGGCGCCCCCACCCTCGTGGAAAGGGTGTGGGCCCCCTGGTCTTCATCTTTGGCGAGGATTTTTCATTATTTATTATAAGGTATTCCGTGGAGTTTCAGGACTTTTGGAGTTGTGCAGAATAGGTCTCTAATATTTGCTCCTTTTCCAGCCTAGAATTCCAGCTGCCGGCATTCTTCCTCCTTATGTAAACCTTGTAAAATAAGAGAGAATAGCCATAAGTATTGTGACATAATGTGAAATAACAACCCATAATGCAATAAATGTCGATATAAAAGCATGATGCAAAATGGACGTATCAACTCCCCCAAGCTTAGACCTCGCTTGTCCTCAAGCAAAATCCGATAACAATAAATATGTCCCCATGTTTAGAGGTAGAGGCATCGATAAAAATAAAATACGGACATGAGGGCATCATGATTATTCTCGTAACAACAACATACATAGATATTGTCATATGATTACTTATGTTCAAGTGATGATCTATTCACAATGCAAAAGTATGACTCATAAACCTTATTGAGAACCAACAAACTATAACCTCAGTCATTGAAGCAATTGCAATTTATCATAACATCAGAAAGAGTCTATGTCAGAGCTAAAAAGCAAGTCCACATACTCAACTATCATCTAGTCCTTCATAATTGCTAACACTCGCGCAATACTTGTGGTTACGGAGTTTTAGTCGGACACAGAGAAAGATAGGGGCTTATAGTTTCACCCCACAACCTTTTACCTCAAGGGTAATGTCAACAATAATAACTCATGCCCCCCTACATCCAATTAGATACACACACACACACACACACACACATATATATATATATATATATATCAGGTTCTTTCCAACATGCTGGGCTTGCCAAAGGATAAAATTAAAAAGGGAGAGGTGAAGATCACCATGACACTTGCATAAGGTAGAAGATAATAATAAAAGATAGGCCCTTCGCAGAGGGAAGCAGAGGTTGCCATGCGCTTTTATGGTTGTATGCACAAAATCTTAATGCGAAAGAACGTCACTTTATATTTCCCCTTGTGATGTGAACCTTTATTATGCAGTCCGTCGCTTTTATTACTTCCACATCACAAGATCGTATAAAGCTTATTTCTCCCACACTAATCATACATATTTAGAGCAATTTTGTTTTCTTTGCACCGATGACAACTTACTTGAAGGATCTTACTCAATCCATAGGTAGATATGGTGGACTCTCATGGCAAAACTGGTTTAAGGGTATTTGGAAGCACAAGTAGTATCTCTACTTGGTGCTGAGAATTTGGCTAGCATGAGGGGGAAAGGCAAGCTCAACATGTTGGATGATCCATAACAACGTACTTTATCTCAGATATAAGAAAACATAACCCATTACGTTGTCTTCCTTGTCCAACATCAACTCTTTAGCATGTCATATTTTGATGAGTGCTCCCAATCATAAAAGATGTCAGTAATAGTATATTTATATGTGAAACCTCTCTTTCCTTATTACTTCCTATTAATTGCAATGATGACCAAAGCTATGTCTGCCAACTCCCAACAACTTTTAATCATCACACTCTTTCTATGTGAAGTCATTACTATCAATAAGATCAATATGAACTTTTGTTTCTTCTTATTCTTTTTCTCTTTTCTTTTATTCACCCAAGATCATAGCAAGAAAATCAAGCCCTTGACTCAACACTAATCTTTATTATATAGCTCACGGACTCGATTACATAGAGAGATCATAAGGCAAAACTCAAAACTAGATCATGCCATAAACTTTATTCTACTAGATCAAAATACTACTAATAGGATTGAACTAAGGAAAACGGTAAAGATAGGAGTTGTGATTGTGATACGATACCGGGGCACCTCCCCCAAGCTTGGCAGTTGCTAAGGGGAGTGCCCATACCCATGTGATTATATCTCCTTGGTTGATGTAGAAGGTGGAGGTGTTGTTGACTTAGTTGATGGCATAGACTTCTCCCTTAATTTACGCTTGAGGATGGAATTTTGATCCCTCAGATCATCAATCTCCCACTCCAGGGTTAATATCTTTTTGCATAGGTCCTGCTTATTTTCCTGCAAGAGACGAAAAGTGATAAACTCAAATTTTGGTTTCTTTACCCTATCAGGGAGACTTAACTTTTTGAACTCCACATGCATATCCCCAGGTTGAGGTAATGGGGCTTCATCATCTGAGCTCGTCTCCTCCTTCCCATTGGGTTCATAGTCCTCTTCTTCCTCCATGGTCCAACCATCGTGCTCCACATCTCCATAGACCTTAGGATTAGCTAAGTAATCATCCACATAGCTTTCTCCTTCCGAATCCTGGGAAGACATGTTGATCTAATCTGCAGCGGGACAGCTCGAAACAAAAACAGAGGATAATTGCGTGATACGGGAGTCAAAACCTTCGGAAGAATATATAATGAATTTTTACCGACCAAAATACGTACCGTGCAAGAAAATGGAGTCCGGAAGGCACACGAGGTGCTCACGAGGTAGGGGGCGCGCCCAGGGGGTAGGGCGCGCCCTCCACCCTCGTGGGGCCCTCGCGTCCTTCCCGGACTGCTACTTAATTTTCTATTTTTCTAAATATTCCAAAACGGAGAAATATTGCCTTAAAAACTATTTTGGAATCGGTTTACTTACCGTACCACATACCTATTCCTTTTCGGAGTCTGAAACATTCTGGAAAGTGTCCCTTATGTATTCCTCCATGGTTAATAATATTGGTTTCAACATTTATGGGATTACGTGAGATATAATGTTTGATTCTTTGACCGTTTACCACCTTCGGATTTGTGCCTTCGAAGTTGTTGATTTTTATGGCACCGGAACGATAGACCTCCTCGATAACATAGGGGCCTTCCCATTTAGGGAGAAGTTTTCCTGCAAAAAATCTGAAACGAGAGTTGTATAGCAATACATAATCACCTACATTAAACTCACGCTTTTGTATCCTTTTGTCATGCCATCTTTTAACCTTTTCTTTAAACAACTTGGCATTTTCATAAGCTTGGGTTCTCCATTCATCAAGTGAGCTAATATCAAATAACCTCTTTTCACCGGCAAGTTTGAAATCATAGTTGAGCTCTTTAATAGCCCAATATGCCTTATGTTCTAGTTCAAGAGGTAAGTGACATGCTTTTCCATATACCATTTTATACGGAGACATACCCATAGGATTTTTATATGCAGTTCTATAGGCCCATAATGCATCATCAAGTTTCTTGGACCAATTCTTTCTAGACCTATTGACAGTCTTTTGCAAAATTAATTTGAGTTCTCTATTACTCAATTCTACTTGACCACTAGACTGTGGGTGATACGGAGATGCAATTCTATGATTGACGTCATATTTAGCAAGCATTTTACGGAAAGCACCATGAATAAAATGTGAACCACCATCAGTCATTAAATATCTAGGGACTCCAAACCTCAGAAAAATAACTTCTTTGAGCATTTTAATAGAAGTGCTATGATCAACACTACTAGTTGGAATAGCTTCTACCCACTTAGTAACGTAATCAACAGCAACTAAAATATGTGTATATCCATTAGAGGCAGGAAAAGGTCCCATATAATCAAAGCCCCAAACATCAAACGGTTCAATAACAAGTGAATAATTCATAGGCATTTCTTGACGTCTACTAATATTACCAATTCTTTGACATTCATCACAAGATAGGACAAACTTACGGGCATCCTTGAAGAGAGTAGGCCAATAAAAACCGGATTGCAATACCTTATGTGCAGTTCTATCTCCCGCGTGGTGTCCTCCATAAGTTTCGGAGTGGCACTTGCGTAGGATCTGTTCCTGTTCATGCTCAGGTACACAACGTCTAATAACACCATCCACTCCTTCTTTATAGATGTGGGTAATGCCAAAAGTAATGTCTCAAATCATAGAAGAACTTTTTCTTTTGTTGGTATGTGAAGCTAGGTGGTATAAATTTAGCAACTATGTAATTAGCATAATCAGCATACCAAGGGGTACTACAAGAAGTACTTATGACATTTAATTGTTCATCAAGAAAGCTATCATGAATAGGTAGTGGGTCATCAAGAACGTTCTCTAACCTAGATAAGTTGTCTGCAACGGGGTTCTCAGCTCATTTTCTATCAACAATATGCAAATCAAATTCTTGTAGCAAGAGAACCCATCTAATAAGTCTAGGTTTAGCATCTTTCTTCTCCATAAGATATTTAATAGCAGCATGATCAGTGTGAATAGTTACTTTAGAATCAACAATATAAGGTCTGAACTTATCACAAGCAAATACAACTGCTAAAAGTTCTTTTTCAGTACTAGCATAATTTCTTTGAGCATTGTCTAGTGTCTTACTAGCATAATGGATAACATTTAATTTCTTATCAACTCTTTGCCCTAGAATAGCACCTACAGCATAATCGCTAGCATCACACATAATTTCATAGGGTAAATTCCAATCAGGTGGCTGAACAACAGGTGCGGAGACTAATGCTTTCTTAAGTATTTCAAATGCTTCTACACAAGCATCATCAAAGACAAATGGTATATCTTTTTGTAATAAATTAGTCAGAGGCCGAGAAATTTTTGGGACCTCCTATAAAATCCGGCGTGACCAAGGAAACTTATTATACCTTTGATGTCCTTGGGACATGGCATCTTTTCAATAGCATCAACCTTGGCTTTATCAACTTCAATACCTCTTTCAGAAACTTTATGCCCCAAGACAATACCCTCATTAACCATAAAGTGGCACTTTTCCCAATTCAAGACAAGATTAGTTTCTTCACATCTCTGCAAAACTCGATCAAGATTGCTCAAGCAATCATCAAAATAAGATCCATAGACGGAAAAGTCGTCCATGAAAACCTCACAAATCTTTTCACAAAAGTCAGAGAATATAGCCATCATGCATCTTTGAAAGGTAGCAGGTGCATTACATAAACCAAAAGGCATACGTCTATAAGCAAAAGTACCAAAAGGGCATGTAAAAGTAGTCTTTGATTGATCTTTAGCCGACACAGGTATTTGAGAGAAACCAGAATAACCATCTAGAAAGCAGTAATGTGTATGTTTGCATAATCTTTCTAGCATTTGATCGATAAAAGGTAAGGGGTAATGATCTTTCTTAGTAACCTTATTTAATTTGCGGAAATCAATTACCATCCTATAACCTATAATAACTCTTTGTGGAATCAATTCATCTTTATCATTAGGAACAACAGTAATACCTCCCTTCTTAGGGACACAATGAACAGGACTTACCCACTGACTATCAGCAACGGGATAAATTATACCTGCCTCCAGAAGCTTTAGTATTTCTTTTCTTACCACTTCTTTCATTTTAGGATTCATACGTTGTTGAGGATCACGAACTGGTTTGGCATCTGCTTCCAAATTTATTTTATGTTGACATAGAGTGGGACTAATGCCCTTAAGATCATCAAGAGTATATCCAATAGCAGCACGGTGCTTCTTGATACGTCTCCAACGTATCTATAATTTGTGATTGCTCCATGCTATATTATCTACTATTTTGGACTATATTGGGCTTTATTTTCCACTTTTATATTATTTTTGGGACTAACCTATTAACCGGAGGCCCAACCCAGAATTGCTGTTTTTTGCCTATTTCAGTGTTTCGGATAAACGGAATATCAAACGGAGTCCAAACAGAATAAAATCTTCGGAAACGTGATTTTCTCACCGAACGTGATCCAGGAGACTTGGACCCTACTGCAAGGGATCAACGAGGTGGTCACGACGGTGGGGGCGCCCCCCTAGGGCGCGCCCCCTGCCTTGTGGGCCCCTCGGTGCTCCACCAACGTACTCCTTCCTCCTATATATACACACGTACCCCCAAACGATCAGAAGAGGAGCCAAAAACCTAATTCCACCGCCACAACTTTTTGTATCCACGAGATCCCATCTTGGGGCCTGTTCCGGAGCTCTGCCGGAAGAGGGCCATCATCACGGAGGGCTTCTACATCATCCTAGCCCCTCCGATGAAGTGTGAGTAGTTTACCTCAGACCTTCGAGTCCATAGTTAGTAGCTAGATGGCCTCTTCTCTCTCTTTGAATCTCAATACAAAGTTCTCCCCCTCTCTTGTGGAGATCTATTCGATGTAATCTTCTTTTTGTGGTGTGTTTGTTGAGACCGATGAATTTTGGGTTTATGATCAAGTCTATCTATGAATAATATTTGAATCTTCTCTGAATTATTTTATGCATGATTGGTTATCTTTGCAAGTCTCTTCGAATTATCCGTTTGGTTTGGCCAACTAGATTGGTACTTCTTGCCATGGGAGAAGTGCTTAGCTTTGGGTTCGATCTTGCGGTGTCCTTACCCAGTGACAGAAGGGGCAGCAAGGCACGTATTGTATCGTTGCCATCGAGGATAACAAGATGGGGTTTATTTCATATTGCATGAATTTATCTCTCTACATCATGTCATCTTGCTTAAGGCGTTACTCTATTTTTAACTTAATACTCTAGATGCATGCTGGATAGCAGTCGATGAGTGGAGTAATAGTAGTAGATGCAGAATCGTTTCAATCTACTTGTCACGGACGTGATGCCTATATACATGATCATGCCTAGATATTCTCAAAATTATGCTCAATTCTATCAATTGCTGAACAGTAATTTGTTCACCCACCGTAGAATACTTATGCTCTTGAGAGAAGCCACTAGTGAAACCTATGGCCCCCGGGTCTATTCTCATCATATCAATCTCCATCACTTTTATATTGTTTTGCTATTTATTTGCTTTTACTTTTTTACTTTGCATCTTTATATCAAAAATACCAAAAAATATTCTATCTATCAGATCTCACTCTCGTAAGTGACCGCGAAGGGCTTGACAACCCCTAATCGCGTTGGTTGCGAGTAGCTATCGCTTTGTGCAGGTACGAGGGACTTGAGCGTGGGCTCCTACTGGATTGATACCTTGGTTCTCAAAAACTGAGGGAAATACTTACGCTACTCTGCTGCGTCATCCCTTCCTCTTTGGGGAAAACCAACGCAAGCTCAAGACGTAGCAATAAGGATTTCTGGCGCCGTTGCCGGGGAGTCTACGCAAAAAGTCATATACCAAGTACCCATCACAATCCCTATCTCTCGCATTACATTATTTGCCATTTGCCTCTCATTTTCCTCTCCCCCCAATTCACCCTTGCCGTTTTATTCGCCCTCTCTCTCTATCCTCCCTCTCTGTTTGCCTCTTTTGTCCGCTTGCTTTTTGTTTTCTCGTGTGTTAGATTGCTTGTTTGTAGCGATGGCTCAAGATAGTACTAAATTGTGCGACTTCACCAATACCAATAATAATGATTTCATTAGCACTCCGATTGCTCCTCTTACCGATGCTGAATCTTGTTATGAAAGACCAATTCACCGGCCTTCCTAGTGAAGATGCCGCTACTCACCTGAATAGCTTCGTTGATTTATGTGATATGCAAAAGAAAAAAGATGTCAATAATGATGTCATTAAATTGAAGCTATTTCCTTTTTCTCTTAGAGATCGTGCTAAAGCTTGGTTTTCGTCTTTGCCTAAGAATAGTATAGATTCATGGAACAAGTGCAAAGATGCTTTTATCTCTAAGTATTTTTCCTCCCGCTAAGATCATCTCTCTTAGAAACGATATAATGAACTTTAAACAACTTGATCATGAACATGTTGCACAAGCTTGGGAGAGAATGAAATTAATGATATGTAATTGCCCTACTCATGGTTTGAATTTGTGGATGATTATATAAAACTTTTATGCCGGATTGAATTTTGCTTCTAGAAATCTTTTAGATTCGGCCGCGGGAGGCACTTTTATGGAAATCACTTTAGGAGATGTTACTAAACTCTTAGATAATATTATGGTTAATTATTCTCAATGGCATACTGAAAGAACTTCTAATAAAAAAGTGCATGCGATAGAAGAAATTAATGTGTTGAGTAGAAAGATGGATGAACTTATGAAATTATTTTCTACTAAGAGTGTTTCTTCTGATCCTAATGATATGCCTTTGTCTACTTCTATTGAGAATAATAATGAATCTATGGATGTGAATTTTGTTGGTAGGAATAATTTTGGTAACAACGCTTATAGAGGGAATTTTAATCCTAGGCCATATCCTAGTAATCCTTCTAATAATTATGGGAATTCCTACAACAACTCTTATGGAAATTATAATAAGATGCCCTCTGATTTTGAATCTAATATTAAAGAATTTATTTCTTCGCAAAAGAATTTTAATACTATGATTGAAGAAAAATTGCTTAAGATTGATGATTTGGCTAGAAACGTTGATAGAATTGCTCTTGATGTTGATGCTTTGAAACTTAGATATATTCCACCTAAGCATGATATTAATGAGTCTCTAAAAGCCATGAGAATTTCAATTGATGAGTGTAAGGAAAGAACCGCTAGGATGCGTGCTTCCAAAGATGCCTTTATTAAAGCGTGTTCTTCCAATTCCTATGAAAATCAAGATGAAGATCTAAAAGTTATTGATGTGTCTCCAGTTAAATCTTTATTTTGCAATATGAATCTTGATAAACTGAATATGATCTTCCTTTACCTAGAAGGCGTTCTAAAAATTCGGAGTATTTAGATTTTAATGATGAAATTGATGAAAGTGGGATTGAAAGAAATAAAAATCTAGATGTTGCTAAACCCACTATATTGGATTTCAAGGAATTTAATTATGAAAGTTGCTCTTTGATTGATTGTATTTCCTTGTTGCAATCCATGCTAAATTCTCCACATGCTTATAATCGAAATAAAGCCTTCACCGAACATATTGTTGATGCCTTGATGCAATCTTATGAAGAAAAAATTGAATTGAAAGTTTCTATCCCTAGAAAACTCTATGATGAGTGGGAACCAACTATTAAAATTAAAATTAAAGATCATGAGTTTTATGCTTTGTGTGATTTGGGTGCTAGTGTCTCTACAATTCCCAAGACTTTGTGTGATTTACTAGATTTCTGTAACTTTGATGATTGCTCTCTAAACTTGCATCTTGCGGATTCCACTATTAAGAAACCTATGGTAAGGATTAATGCTGTTCTTATTGTTGTGAATAGGAATTATGTGCCCTTAGATTTCATTGTTCTTGATATAGATTGCAATCCTTCTTGCCCTATTATTCTTGGTAGACCTTTCCTTAGAACGGTTGGTGCGATTATTGATATGAAGGAAGGGAATATTAGATTTCAATTTCCATTAAAAAAGGGCATGGAACACTTTACAAGAAAGAAAATAAAATTACCATATGAAACTATCATGAGAGCCACTTATGGATTGCCTACCAAAGATGGCAATGCCTAGATCTATTCTTGCTCGTTATGCCTAGCTGGGGGCGTTAAACGATAGCGCTTGTTGGGAGGCAACCCAATTTTATTTTTATTCCTTGATTTTTGCTCCTGTTTAGTAATAAATAAATTATTTAGCCTCTGTTTTGGTTGTGTTTTTTGTGTTTAATTAGTGTTTGTGCCAAGTAGAACCGTTGGGAAGACTTGGGGAAAGTCTTGTTGAACTTGCTGTAAAAAACAGAAACTTTAGCGCTCACGAGAACAGCTGTCATTTTTATTTGAAGAGTGATATTTAGTTAATTCTTTTTGCATATGATTAATAGATAAATTCCTCACGTCCATCAATTTATTTTATAATTTTTGGGGTTCCAGATCTTGCGGTAGCTACATATTACTACAGACTGTTCTGTTTTTGACAGATTCTGTTTTTCGTGTGTTGTTTGCTTATTTTGATGAATCTATGGCTAGTAAAATAGTTTATAATCCATAGATAAGTTGTAATACAGTAGGTTTAACACCAATATAAATAAAGAATGAGTTCATTACAGTACCTTGAAGTGGTCTTTTGTTTTCTTTCGCTAACGGAGCTCACGAGTTTTCTATTTTGAGTTTTGTGTTGTGAAGTTTTCAAGTTTTGGGTGAATTCTTTTGATGGATCATGGAACAAGGAGTGGCAAGAGCCTAAGCTTGGGGATGCCCATAGAACCCCCAAGATAATCCAAGGACACCAAAAAGTCAAAGCTTGGGGATGCCCCCGGAAGGCATCCCCTCTTTCGTCCACTTCCATTGGCAATTTACTTGGAGCTATATTTTTATTCACCAACATGATATGTGTTTTGCTTGGAGCGTCTTGTATTATTTGTGTCTTTGTTTGTTAGTATGCCACAATCATCCTTGCTGTACACACCTTTTGAGAGAGCCATACATGAATTAAAATTTGATAGAATACTCTATGTGCTTCACTTATATCTTTTGAGCTAAGTAGTTTTGCGCTATGTGCTTCACTTATATCTATTGAGCTAAGTAGTTTTGCTCTATGTGCTTCACTTATATCCTTTAAGCTAGATAATTTTGCTCTATGTGCTTCACTTATATCTTTTGAGCATTATAATTTTGCTCTATGTGCTTCACTTAGATCTTTTAGAGCACGGTGGTGGATATGTTTTAAAGAAACTATTGATCTCTCATGCTTCACTTAAATTAATTTGAGAGTCTCTTAATAGCGTGGTAATTTGCCTAATAATAATATGCTTGGTATTCAAGATTTGTGAAACTCTCTTTTGATTGTGTTGAATACTAAGAAAAGATTGAAGCATGATAATTGTTTTGAGTTATGGAGGTGATAATATTAAAGTCATGCTAGTTGAGTAGTTGTGAATTTAAAGAATACTTGTGTTAAAGTTTGTGATTCCCGTAGCATGCACGTATGGTGAACCGTTTTGTGATGAAGTCAGAGCATGATTTATTTATTGATTGTCTTCCTTATGAGTGGCGGTCGGGGACGAGCGATGGTCTTTTCCTACCAATCTATCCCCCCTAGGAGCATGCGCATAATACTTTGCTTTGATAACTTCTAGATTTTTGCAATAAGTATATGAGTTCTTTATGACTAATGTTGAGTCCATGGATTATATGCACTCTCACCCTTCCACCTTTGCTAGCCTCTCTAATACCGCGCAACTTTCGCCAGTATCATACACCTACCATATACCTTCCTCAAAACAGCCACCATACCTACCTATTATGGCATTTCCATAGCCATTCCGAGATATATTGCCATGCAACTTTCCACCATCTAGTTCATCATGACACACTTCATCATTGTCATATTGCATATCCCGGCACACCGCCGGATGCATTCACATAGAGTCATATTTTGTTCTAAGTATCGAGTTGTAATTGTTGAGTTATAAGAAAAATAAAAGTGTGATGATCATCATTATTAGAGCATTGTCCCAGTGAGGAAAGAATGATGGAGACTATGATACCCCCATAAGTCGGGATGAGACTCCGGACGAAAAAATAAATAAAAAAAGAGGCCACAAAAAAGAGAAAAGGCCCAAACAAAAAAATGATGAGAGAAAAAGAGAGAAGGGACAATGTTACTATCCTTTTACCACACTTGTGCTTCAAAGTAGCACCATGATCTTCATAGTAGAGAGTCTCTCATGTTATCACTTTCATATACTAGTGGGAATTTTTCATTATAGAACTTGGCTTGTATATTCCAATGATGGGCTTCCGCAAATTTCCCTAGGTCTTCATGAGCAAGCAAGTTGGATGCACACCCACTTAGTTTCTTTTTGAGCTTTCATATACTTATAGCTCTTGTGCATCCATTGCATGGCAATCCCTACTCACTCACACTGATATCTATTGATGGGCATCTCCATAGCCCGTTGATACGCCTAGTTGATGTGAGACTATCTTCTCCTTTTTGTCTTCTCCACAACCACCATTCTATTCCACCTATAGTGCTATATCCATGGCTCATGCTCATGTATTGCGTGAAGATTGAAAAAGTTTTGAAAAAGTTAGAGTATGAAACAATTGCTTGGCTTGAAATCAGGGTTGTGCATGATTTAAATACTTTGTGTGGGGAAGATGGAGCATAGCCAGACTATATGATTTTGTAGGGATAACTTTCTTTGGCCATGTTATTTTGAGAAGACATAATTGCTTTGTTAGTATGCTTGAAGTATTATTATTTTCTATGTCAATATAAACTTTTATCTTGAATCTTTCTAATCTTAATATTCATACCAAAATTAAGAAGATTTGCATTGAAATTATGCCAAGTAGCACTCCGCATCAAAAATTCTCTTTTTATCATTTACCTACTCGAGGACGAGCAGGAATTAAGCTTGGGGATGCCTGATACGTCTCCAATGTATCTATAATTTTTGATTGCTCCATGATATATTATCTACTATTTTGGACTATATTGGGCTTTATTTTCCACTTTTATATTATTTTTGGGACTAACCTATTAACTGGAGGCCCAGCCCAGAATTGCTGTTTTTTGCCTATTTCAGTGTTTCGGATAAACGAAATATCAAACAGAGTCCAAACAGAATAAAATCTTCGGAAACGTGATTTTCTCACCGAACGTGATCCAGGAGACTTGGACCCTACTATAGGGGATCAACGAGGTGGTCACGAGGGTGGGGTGAGCCCCCCCTAGGGCGCGCCCCCCTGCCTCGTGGGCCCCTCGGTGCTCCACCGACGTACTCCTTCTTCCTATATATACACACGTACACCCAAACAATCAGAAGAGGAGACAAAAACCTAATTCCACCGCCGCAACTTTCTGTATCCACGAGATCCCATCTTGGGGCCTGTTCCGGAGCTCCGCCGGAAGAGGGCCGTCATCACGGAGGGCTTCTACATCATCCTAGCCCCTCCGATGAAGTGTGAGTAGTTTACCTCAGACCTTCGGGTCCATAGTTAGTAGCTAGATGGCTTCTTCTCTCTCTTTGAATCTCAATACAAAGTTCTCCCCCTCTCTTGTGGAGATCTATTCGATGTAATCTTCTTTTTGCGGTGTGTTTGTTGAGACCGATGAATTGTGGGTTTATGATCAAGTCTATCTATGAATAATATTTGAATCTTCTCTGAATTCTTTTATGCATGATTGGTTATCTTTGCAAGTCTCTTCGAATTATCCGTTTGGTTTAGCCAACTAGATTGGTAGTTCTTGACATGGGAGAAGTGCTTAGCTTTGGGTTCTATCTTGTGGTGTCCTTACCCAGTGACAGAAGGGGCAGCAAGGCACATATTGTATCGTTGCCATCGAGGATAACAAGATGGGTTTTATTTCATATTGCATGAGTTTATCTCTCTACATCATGTCATCTTGCTTAAGGCGTTACTCTGTTTTTAACTTAATACTCTAGATGCATGCTGGACAGCGATCGATGAGTGGAGTAATAGTAGTAGATGCAGAATCGTTTCGATCTACTTGTCACGGATGTGATGCCTATATACATGATCATGCCTAGATATTCTCAAAATTATGCTCAATTCTATCAATTGCTCTACAGTAATTTGTTCACCCACCGTAGAATACTTATGCTCTTGAGAGAAGCCACTAGTGAAACCTATGGCCCCCGGGTCTATTCTCATCATATCAATCTCCATCACTTTTATATTGTTTTGCTATTTATTTTTCTTTTACTTTTTACTTTGCATCTTTATATCAAAAATACCAAAAATATTCTATCTATGAGATCTCACTCTCGTAAGTGACCGTGAAGGGCTTGACAACCCCTAACCGCGTTGGTTGCGAGTAGCTATCGCTTTGTGCAGGTACGAGGGACTTGAGCGTGGGCTCCTACTGGATTGATACCTTGGTTCTCAAAAACTGAGGGAAATACTTATGCTACTCTGCTGCATCATCCCTTCCTCTTCAGGGAAAACCAACGCAAGCTCAAGACGTAGCACTTCTTCAGAGTTTTCAATAATCTTTCTTATTCATGCTCTGAAAGGTTAGCACTAATAATAACAGGATATATCTTATTTTCATCAAGATAAGCATATTTAAGATTATCAGGCAACAGTTTAAGCTCAAACACAGGATCACCCTTAGGTGGAGGAGGATCCCCTAGGATTTCAACAGGAAAATTGCGTTTCAGCATAGGTTCCTGTTTAAAGAATACTTCATCTATTTCCCTTCTTTCATTCATAAACATATCATTCTCATGGTCTTGCAAATATTGTTCTAAAGGATCACTAGGAGGTACGGCAATAGAAGCAAGACCAATAATTTCATCCTTACTAGGAAATTCTTCTTCACGGTGTTGTTTACTAAATTTAGAGAAATTAAATTCATGAGTCATATCATCCAAGCCAATGGTAACAACATTCTTTTCGCAGTCTATCTTAGCATTAACAGTGTTCAAGAAGGGTCTACCAAATATAATGGGACAAAAGCTATCTTGTGGGGAACTAAGAACAAGAAAATTAGCAGGATATTTAGTTTTCCCACACAAGACTTCAACATCTCTAACAATTCCCACTGCTGAAATAATATCTCTATTAGCAAGTTTAATTGTGACATCAATATCTTCTGACTCAGTATGTGCAATTTCGTGCTTGATTTCCTTATACAAGTCATAAGGTATAACACTAGCACTAGCACCCATATCACATAAGCCATGATAACAATGTTCTCCTATTTTAACAGAAATAACAGGCACGCCTACCACATGTCTATGTTTCTCTTTAGCACAAGGTTTAGCAATTCTAGCAGTTTCACCGCAGAACTGAATAACATGCCCATCAATATTATCAGACAAGAGATCTTTAACAATAGCAATATTAGGTTCTACTTTAACTTGCTCAGGAGGTGTATATGTTTTAATATTGCTTTTACGAACCACAGTTGAAGCTTTAGCATGATCCTTTATCCTAACAGGGAAAGGTGGTTTCTCAACATAACAAGTAGGAACAAAAGGATCATTATAAGTGATAGTCTTTTCTTCAACTTTAATTGTTGTAGCTACTTTTACTTCTATGGGAGGATGATATTTAAACCACTTCTCCTTAGGGAGATCAACATAAGTAGCAAAAGATTCACAGAAAGAAGCTACTATCTCAGAATCAAGTCCATATTTAGTGCTAAACTTACGGAAAATATTGGTATCCATAAAAGATTTAACACAATCAAACTTAGGTGTCATACCTGACTCCTTACCTTTGTCGAGATCCCAATCATCAGAGTTGCGTTTAATTCTATCCAATAAATCCCATCTAAATTCAACAGTCTTCATCATAAAAGAGCCAGCACAAGAAGTATCGAGCATGGTGCGATTATTTTCAGAAAGCCGAGCATAAATTTTTTGAAGAATTGTTTCTCTTGGGAGCTCATGATTGGGGCATGAATATAACATTTATTTAAGCCTCCCCCAAGATTGAGTGATGCTTTATCCTTCGGGAGGCCAAAAATTATATATATAATTGCGGTCACGATGAACAAGATGTATAGGGTAATACTTTTGATGAAATTCCAATTTCAATCTTCTATAGTTCCATGATCTCGTATCATCACATAGCCTATACCATGTCAATGTGTCTCCCTTCAAAGATAAAGAGAAGACCTACTTCTTAGCAACATTATCGGGTATACCCGTAAGCTTAAATAATCCACAAACTTCATCCACATATATTAGGTGTTCATCAGGATGCTTTGTTCCATCTCCTGTAAAAGGATTAGCTAGCAGTTTTTCTATCATACCCGAAGGATACTCATAAGGAATTTCATATTCAATAGGTTCAGTAGGTTGAGGAGCAACTCTTTGCTCTACTGGTCGGGGTGAAGATACCCCGAACAAGCCCCTTAGAGGATTACTTTCCATAGTAACAAGTGACAGTAAATTTCAGCACACTATATAAATTTTTTCCTTACCAAATTCCACCTATCAAAGGCGCTTCACTCCCCGGCAACCACGCTAGAAAAGAGTCTTGATGACCCACAAGTATAGGGGACCTATCGTAGTCCTTTCGATAAGTAAGAGTGTCGAACCCAACGAGGAGCAGAAGGAAATGATAAGCGGTTTTCAGCAAGGTATTCTCTGCAAGTACTGAAATAGGTGATAATAGATAGTTTTATGATAAGGTAATTGGTAACGAGCAACAAGTAACAAAAGTAAATAAAGTGCAGCAAGGTGGCCCAATCCTCTTTGTAGCAAAGGACAAGCCTGGGCAAACTCTTATATAAGGAAAAACGCTCCCGAGGACACATGGGAATATCGTCAAGCTAGTTTTCATCACGTTCATATGATTCGCGTTCGGTACTTTGATAATTTGACATGTGGGTGGACCGGTGCTTGGGTGCTGTTCTTACTTGAACAAGCATCCCACTTATGATTAACCTCTATTGCAAGCATCCGCAACTACAACAAAAGTATTAAGGTAAACCTAACCATAGCATGAAACATATGGATCCAAATCAGCCCCTTACGAAGCAATGCATAAACTAGGGTTTAAGCTTCTGTCACTCTAGCAACCCATCATCTACTTATTACTTCCCAATGCCTTCCTCTAGGCCCAAATAATGGTGAAGTGTTATGTAGTCGACGTTCACATAAC
Source organism: Triticum urartu (assembly GCF_003073215.2). Lineage (NCBI taxonomy): Eukaryota > Viridiplantae > Streptophyta > Magnoliopsida > Poales > Poaceae > Triticum > Triticum urartu. The sequence continues at coordinate 635,474,716 of NC_053024.1, read as the reverse complement.
ACCACTAGAGGCTAGACAACATACATCTCATCAAAATATTGAACGAATACCAAATTCACATGACTACTAATAGCAAGACTTCTCCCTTGTCCTCGGGAACAAAAGTAACTACTCACAAAGCATATTCATATTCATAATCAGAGGGTAATAATATGCATAAAGGATCTGAACATATGATCTTCCACCAATTAAACCAACTAGCATCAACTACAAGGAGTAATTAACACTACTAGCAACCTACTAGCACCAATCCCAGACTTGGAGACAAGAATTGGATACAAGAGATGAACTAGGGTTTTGAGATGAGATGGTGCTGATGAAGATGTTGATGGAGATTGCCCTCTCCCGATGAGAGGAGCGTTGGTGATGACGATGGCGATGATTTCCCCCTCCGGGAGGGAAGTTTCCCCGGCAGAACAGCTCTGCCGGAGCCCTAGATTGGTTCTGCCTCGTGGCGGCAGAGTTTCGTCCTGAAAGGTTGCTTCTTATTTTTTTTCTCGACGAAAGACTTCATATAGGAGAAGATGGTCATCGGAGAGCCACCAGGGGGCCCACGAGGTAGGCGGGCGCGCCCCCACCCTCGTGGAAAGGGTGTGGGCCCCCTGGTCTTCATCTTTGGCGAGGATTTTTCATTATTTATTATAAGGTATTCCGTGGAGTTTCAGGACTTTTGGAGTTGTGCAGAATAGGTCTCTAATATTTGCTCCTTTTCTAGCCCATATTTCCAGCTGCCGGCATTCTCCCTCCTTATGTAAACCTTGTAAAATAAGAGAGAATAGCCATAAGTATTGTGACATAATGTGAAAAAACAACCCATAATGCAATAAATATCGATATAAAAGCATGATGCAAAATGGACGTATCAGTAAGTAATCCCACGGCCGAACACGGTGTCCTTTTATTTATCATGACATCATTCTGAAAAGTCGTTCTTTGACTAGGACTGGATTACAAAGGCGAAGATGATCAGGTGTTCGGCCCCCCTTCCCGAAGGCTTGGCCAATCCAGTGCTAGACAGGATGCTCGAGCCGGCGCCTTATCAGGTTCTGTCGGTGTCAAAACCGGCGGATCTCGGGTAGGGGGTCCCGAACTGTGCGTCTAGGCGGATGGTAACAGGAGGCAGGGGACACGATGTTTTACCCAGGTTCGGGCCCTCTTGATGGAGGTAAAACCCTACGTCCTGCTTGATTAATATTGATGATATGGGTAGTACAAGAGTAGATCTACCACGAGATCAGAGAGGCTAAACCCTAGAAGCTAGCCTATGGTATGATTGTTGTTCCTCCTATGGACTAAAACCCTCCGGTTTATATAGACACTGGAGAGGGCTAGGGTTACACAGAGTCGGTTACAATGGCAGGAGATCTACATATCCGTATCGCCAAGCTTGCCTTCCACGCCAAGGAAAGTCCCTTCAGGACATGGGACGAAGTCTTCAATCTTGTATCTTCATAGTCCAGGAGTCCGGCCGAAGGTATATTCCGGCTATCCGGACACCCCCTAATCTAGGACTCCCTCAGTAGCCCCTGAACCAGGCTTTAATGACGACGAGTCCGGCGCGCAGATTGTCTTCGGCATTGCAAGGCGGGTTCCTCCTCGAAGTACTTCATAGAATATTTTGAACACAAAGGTAGTGTCTAGCTCTGTAAAATAAGTTTCCACATATTGCCATAGAGAGAATAATATTTACACAAATCTAATCTGCTGACGTATTCCGTAGCGTGACATCACACTACGGCCAATTCTTTATTCGAATCGTTTTACTGTCCCACCTCAGCGCGTTTAGCGAGGCGGTTTCCTTGGCACGTCTTGTTAAAGCAGAGATCGTGTCCCCTTATTCCGGGATTCTCATCAATACGGGCGTGGGTAACCCAGTCGTACCCGTTGGTATGTTTTCTCGATCAAAGGCGAGTCACAAACGGTCATGGGGAGGGCCCTTGGTATTCAACCTCTTATAAAGAGACCAAGGCCTTACTCCTTTCTTTCAATCTCAAACGAGTTTGCCCTTCGCCTCGAGTTCCAACACCCAAGGCTTCAGATTTCAGGCGCTTCGGACCTTCAACAATGTCTGGTTCCGACCTTCGAGGCTGATGGATGCCCTCCTCCTTCATGGAGGAGGACGTGCTGAAGTTGAGAGAGGCCAGGTTCTTGACCGGCGAAATCTGGCATAGGCTGCCTGCTCAAGGGCAGGTCATTCCCACTCCCAAGCCTGGTGAGAGTGTGGTGTTCATGTCTCACTTCCTTCGGGGGCTAGGCTTCCCGACGGATCCCTTCGTGAGGGGGCTCATGTATTATTATGGGATGGAATTTCACGACTTAGCCCCGGAGTCCATCCTCCATATTTCCTCATTCATCGTCGTGTGTGAAGCCTTCCTCCGTATCACTCCTCACTTCGGACTATGGCTCAAGACCTTCAAAGTAGAGCCGAAGATGATCGAGGGACGGCACGCGGAGTGCGGAGGTGCTTTTATAAGCAAGAATGCTGGTGCTCCATGGCCCGAGGGCTCTTTTCAAGAGGAGTCTAGCTTATGGCAACGAGAGTGGTTTTATATTACCGCTCCCAGGGGCCCCAAGTGGGTGGCGCCACCTGCCTTTTGCCCGGGTCCCCCACCACAGCTGGCGTCATGGGTTAATAAAGGACTGGACTGGGGGGCCGTCCAAGGACGTGCCCTTGTTGCCGGGCCGCATTCGAGATCTCCTAGAAAGAGATATCAGTCTGGTCGTGGCAACACAGGTTATGCTGATTCGCCGAGCTTTGCCCTGCAAACGTCGCCCCCTCCTCCTGTGGGAGTTCAATCCGGAGGGACCATGAGCTCTCCAACATTTTATGGGCGCGACGCCCGTGGAGATGTACAAATTGTTCTTCGGATCACAAGCAATGTGTCCGGACTTGACCGAGGACGTGGGTCTGAGCTGCAACCGCCCGAATACTCAAGTAAGTAGCCCCGTGCCCGGACTCGCAATCCGCATATTTATCATAAAATTGCCCTTAAAAGAGCTGTCCTTTAAACAAGAGTGGATAGCGAAAGCAAAGCTAATCAGGTGTCCGGCCCCCCTCCCCGAGACCACGCCAGGTCCCGTGCTAGTCAGGATGTTGGAGGTTGTGCCTTCGGAGGAAAGCGAGGGAGGGGACAAGGAAGCTATGGCCTCCTCGAAGGAGGCTGTATGGAAGGGAGGAATGGAAAATTCCTCTCCTCAGGGGAAGAAGAGGACCGCCTCTGAAGACCCGGAGACCATGGCCTCAAAGCGGGGGAAGAAATCTTCGCCAGAGGGTCCTGTGCTGGGGGATGCTTCGGCCAAATTATGCCCTCAAGGGGATCAGCCCTCCACCGAGCCGTAAGCAGAGAGGAGTTTTTCTTTTTAAGAGATGAGAGAAATCCTTGCTTTATATCTGAGGAAAGTAATCGAAAATTTACCTTGTAGCTCGGACCTTAGCAATTCTCAGCAGAGCTCGTCTTCGGGGGATCTTCTTCCGGAACTGATGGAGAGCGGAATGCCTCCCCCTGCCGTACCGCCTTGCGAGGCGAGCGACCCTGAGGTATCGTCGCGGAGGGTTTCTCCGAATCCGGCAGGGCCGGAAGGTAGTCATATGGCGCCCCCCAAAGCCCTCCACGTCCGGCCTTCGAAAAGGGTCATCGGACGAGTCCGGCACCGTCTGGTGCGCGGTCTGAGGAGTTGAAGGATCTGCTAGGGCGAGCATCTATCTCAGAGGAGCACCGTGCATTGATGGGTACGGTGATTGAGAGGATTTCATCCACGGAGAGCGGATTGGATGAGGCCGTCAGGAGTTTACTGACAGGTTTTGAGGTACGCGAAATAATGTACCCTTTTTGGACAGTTGCGCATAAATAAGATGCGCCCTGTGTAGATAGTAGCCCCTGAGACTCTATGCATTGTCAAAAGTGATGGCGCGCAGAGGATCATAATCCCAGGTCTAACATGCCGCCTTCATACGTAGGTGGCGAAGTGTCTGGTGGCCAGCCGGACTGATGAATTTGCCGAGCTAAAGCGGCAACTTAACGTGGTAGATGTCGACATCGCGCTTGTCAACAAGCGGCTTGACGAGGCACAAGATATGCAATTCCTCCGGCGGCACCTGGTAAGAGGAGCTTTATGCCAGTATCTTACAATGTGTGTGCTTGATGCAGATGGTGCTGCTGCCATGGAGAATCTTCGGGCGGAACTTGCCCGAGCCAAGGAGCAAGCCAGGAAAAGTGATGCGGCTGCCGGAAAGGCAATTGAAGAGTTGAAAGCCGAACAGGCTGCTCACTGCCGAAGCAAGAAGGAAATGGCCGAGATGGACGTGAAGCTGAAGAACGCTGCTGACCGTTGCAAGCTTCTTGAAAAAGAAGATCGGGCGGAAGAGATGGACCTGAAGAAGGCCGTTGTCGATGCCAAGGATGCTCGCTCTGCCATGAGAGCTATGAAGGAGGAGCTGCATCAGGCCGGAGAGATCGCGGCTGGAAAGCCCTTTATGCTCCGGAGGAAGTTCTGTGATCCTAAACATGCTTCGTTAGACCAGATGTGGAGTACGGCGGACACCTATCTGGATTTAGCAGCAAGTGCCGCGGATGCGGCCGAACACTTCCGAGATCAAGAAGATCGCGAAGTGGAAAAGCTCTTCTGGTCGCAGTTCCACAATCCAGAGCATCCACTGTCATTAGCCGATCGTTTGGACGAATGGGCCGAGCTAAATAGGTTGTCCGGACTCGCCATGAAGTATGTCATGAGTCATCTGTGGCCAGAGAGGCCAGAGCCGAAAAGTTATTTCAACTTGGTGCAGCAGTTCCTTGGTGCGGCCGCATATCAATGCGATGAAGAGGTCAGCGTGCATAGAGGGTGCGCGGATGGCTCTTGCCCGTGTCAAGACATACTGGGCGGAAATGGAAGCCACCGCTGTTGCATCCCCGGACTCCGATGGAAGCCGAGTACCTGCCGAGCACTATTTTCAGGAAGTTCTGCAAGGCACTCGTTTAATAGAGACGCAGTGCTCGAAGGATACTATATTCGAATAGCATATATTATTGTAAAACAGTATTATGATAAATTGTAGAAGCTTTTTATACTTGTGCCTGCAAGTATTATGATACCTCCTGTGCGGCCATTTAACATATATGTATATATAATCTGAAAGATGGCAGTCGTCGGCTTCAGCCCCCACGCACATAATGCGGGGGTGTTCGCAGAAGGCGCATTTTCACACTTGATCCAACATCTTGGTCCTACAAAGGAGGTGATAGCGCAGCGAACTAGGCAATCGGACTATGATGCTTTATCACTTTCACTTAGCCATAGGAGTTTAACAGTGAGGCTACTTATATAGCCCCTGGTGGCGCCTGCGCTCGCCCGAACTCGGGGCGCGTATGTGCCTGGCTGGGAAACTGCCCTTCGTTAATGCGGATGAATCCTAAAGATTCTGGCAAGTCATCGAGTGGTTGACCAGTCTCACGCTATATCATGACAGTCAGTTTTCGGCTTTCTCTACTGAGGTGCTCGCCTGGCCGAACCGGGGCACAATCGCAGTAGTTCTCCTGGTGCCGCCTTAGCCGATAGAGTGGAACGTAATATAGCAAAACACAGGAGCAAGGCAAACCCAACATTTGACCAAAGACATGATTCGGAGCTGATGCATATAAGGCCAAACTCACGACGCCGAACACTCCCGAAGGTATTCGGTCTTTATGAGGGCGGGCGGGATAACGCCCTTAGTAATAAGCCCCTAGTGTCCAGGTACGTGCAAAACTCTGACGTGGCCACATGAAAAAACGCTAGCCTCCTCCTTGGTTATACCAAGAAACCAGCGGATGTGTATCAACAAGAGACAGTAAAAAAGGTTTACGCAGGGTCTTAATCTGAAAAGAATCCTTGGAACGGGTCCCTGCTACACGTCTGCGCCTGTGTCTCCGTTGTGCCCTATCCTGGACGGGCGTAGCACGGTGTTCATCTGTAAAAAGAGAGGAACTTAGTTGAAGAAAGATCGTGCCGAACATAAGTTATACTAAATAAACAAAGTATAAATCAAAATGGGTAAAATTGAGCTTTATTGTCTCTTGTTTTATATGCGCGGAGCCCCTAGTACAGGGGTATACGGCTATTAAGCCTTTAACAATTATATGTTTATGCCGGACTCGTCTAGCCGTGTCTGTGGTCTTGACGACCTGTTTAGGTGCTTTGGCTGGTGAAGCCGCTTTATTGTGGGGCTGTCAAGGCAGCCGCACTGTCTTCCGCGCGAGAGGAACACTCAATGTTTTCCTTTTAATGAGATGATGCCTCGTGGACCGGGCATCTTAAGCGTAAGAGATGCATAATGCGGTATTGCGTTAAAGCGAGCGAAAGCTTTGCGTCCTGAGGGAGTCCTGGATTAGGGGGTGTCCGGATGGCCGGACTATACCTTCAGACGGACTCCTGGACTATGAAGATACAAGATTGAAGACTCCGTCCCGCGTCCGGAAGGGACTTTCCTTGGCATGGAAGGCAAGCTTGGCGATACGGATACGAAGATCTCCTACCATTGTAACCGACTCTATGTAACCCTAACCCTATCTGGTGTCTATATAAACCGGAGGGTTTTAGTCCATAGGACAACATACACATCAACAATCATACCGTAGGCTAGCTTCTAGGGTTTAGCCTCCTCGATCTCGTGGTAGATCTACTCTTGTACTACCCATATCATCAATATTAATCAAGCAGGACGTAGGGTTTTACCTACATTGAGAGGGCCCGAACCTGGGTAAAACTTCGTGTCCCTTGTCTCCTATTACCATCCGGCCTAGATGCACAGTTCGGGACCCCCTACCCGAGATCCGCCGGTTTTGACACCGACATTGGTGCTTTCATTGAGGGTTCCTCTGTGTCGTCGCCGTCAGGCTCGATGGCTCCTACGATCATCGATAGCGATGCAGTCCAGGGTGAGACCTTCCTCCCTGGACAGATCTTCGTCTTCCGCGGCTTCGCACTACGGGCCAATTCGCTTGGCCATCTGGAGCAGATCAAAAGCTACGCCCCTGGCCGTCAGGTCAGATTCGGAAATTTAAACTACACGGCTGACATCCGCGGGGACTTGATCTTCGACGGATTCGAGCCACTGCCGAGCGCACCGCACTGTCACGACGAGCATGCTCTAGCTCTGCCGCCGAACAGTGCCCTGGAGGCCGCATCCGCATCGGCTCCGACCCTTAATTCGGAGCCAACTACGCCGCTCGAGGATGGGCGGTTGGACACCACCTCGGGGGCAGCAACCCCAACGGCGATTGATCCAAGCACCAGCCCCGTACTCTGCGAGACCCGTGACTCCAAGGAGCCGGACTCCTCTCCGGACTCCGAGCCCCCCGCACCCCTGCCGATCGAATCTGATTGGGGGCCGACCATGGAGTTTACCGCCGCGGACATCTTTCAGCACTCGCCTTTTGGCGATATCCTGAAGTCACTGAAGTCTCTCTCTTTATCAGGAGAGCCCTGGCCGGACTACGGTCAGCAAGGTTGGGGTACGGACGATGAAGAAATTCAAAGCCCACCCACCACCCACTTTGTAGCCACTGTCGACGACTTAACCGACATGCTCGACTTCGACTCCGAAGATATCGACGGTATGGACACCGATGAAGGAGATGATGAAGAACCAGCGCCTACTAGGCCCTGGAAAGCCACCTCGTCATATGACATATACATGGTGGACACCCCAAAAGAGGGAGATGGCGATGGAACAGCGGAGGATGACCCCTCCAAGAAACAGCCTAAGCGCCGGCGTCAGCGGCGCCGCTCAAAATCCCGCCAAAACAAACACGGTGATTCCAGCACAGGAGATAATAATACTCTGGAAAGCGCCGAAGAAAACCCCCTCCAGCAAGATTTAGCACAGGAGGATGGAGAAACCAGCCCTCACGAGAGAGCGGCAGACAGAGAGGTCGAGAACGATAATTATATGCCTCCCTCCGAAGACGAGGCCAGCCTCGACGACGACGAATTCGTCGTGCCAGAGGATCCCGTCGAGCAAAAGCGTTTTCAACGCAGGCTTATGGCCACGGCAAGAAGCCTTAAGAAAAAACAGCAACAGCTTAGGGCTGATCGAGATTTGCTAGTCGACAGATGGACCGAAGTCCTTGCGGACGAAGAGAATAAAATCGAACGCCCCTCCAAGAGCTACCCAAAGCGCAGGTTGCTACCCCGATTAGAGGAGGAAGCACTTGATGCGGCCGACCGGCCACCTCGTGGTCGCGACAGAGAGGCCTCTCGGCCCTCCACTCAAGCCGCACCCCGTACCAAGACGCGGGAATATGCGCCGGACTTACGAGACATGTTGGAGGACAAGGCAAGGCAAACAAGATCGATATACGGATTGCGTGGGCGCCCCACGGCTCGAGACGGTAACCATCACGCCGGCCACAAATTCGGCGGGGCCGAACACAGTAGACAAGGCTCATTGGAGCTACATCACGATATAGCCCAGTACGGAGGCGCCGCACACCCACTCTGCTTTACAGACGAAATAATGGATCATCAAATCCCCGAGGGTTTCAAACCCGTAAACATCGAATCATATGATGGCACAACAGATCCTGCGGTATGGATCGAGGATTATCTCCTTCACATCCACATGGCCCGCGGTGATGATTTCCACGCCATCAAATACCTCCCACTCAAGCTTAAAGGACCAGCTCGGCATTGGCTTAACAGCTTGCCAACAGGATCAATCAGTTGTTGGGAGGACCTGGAAGCCGCATTCCTCGACAATTTCCAGGGCACTTATGTGCGACCCCCAGACGCCGATGACCTAAGTCACGTAATTCAGCGGCCAGAGGGATCGGCCAGGCAATTCTGGACACGGTTCCTAACAAAGGAAAATCAAATAGTCGACTGTCCGGACGTTGAGGCCCTAGTAGCCTTCAAGCACAATATCCGTGACGAGTGGCTGGCCCGGCACCTTGGACAGGAAAAGCCGAAATCTATGGCAGCACTCATGACACTCATGACCCGCTTTTACACGGGAGAAGATAGCTGGCTTGCTCATAGCAACAATATGACCAAGGACCCTGGTAATTCGGACACCAGGGACAATAGTGGCAGGTTGCGTTGCAACAAGCAGAAGCGCCGCATGAACGGCGACAATGCTGAGGATACGGCAGTTAATGCCGAATTCAGAGGCTCTAAATCCGGTCAGCGGAAAAAGCCATTCAAAAGGAATCCTAGGGGCCCGTCTAGTTTGGACTGTATACTCGACCGCTTGTGGCAGATACATGGCACCCTCGAAAAGCCGGCCAATCACACCAACAGGGATTGTTGGGTGTTCAAGCAGGCAGGCAAGTTAAATGCCGAAAATGAAGACAAGGGGCTGCATAGCGATGACGACGAGGAGCCCCAGCCGCCGAACAATAGTGGACAGAAGGGTTTCCCCCCACAAGTGCGGACGGTGAACATGATATACGCAACCCACGTCCCCAAAAGGGAGCGGAAGCGCGCGTTAAGGGACGTATACGCGGTAGAGCCAGTCGCCCCAAAGTTCAACCCATGGTCCTCCTGCCCGATCACCTTTGATCGAAGGGACCATCCCACTAGCATCCGTCATGGCGGATTCGCCGCATTGGTTCTAGACCCAATTATTGACGGATTTCATCTCACTAGAGTCCTTATGGACGGTGGCAGTAGCCTGAACCTGCTTTACCAGGATACAGTGCGGAAAATGGGCATAGATCCCTCGAGGATTAAGCCCACCAAAACGACCTTTAAAGGCGTAATACCAGGTGTAGAGGCCACCTGTACAGGCTCATTCACACTTGAAGTGGTCTTCGGATCTCCGGATAATTTCTGAAGCGAGGAGTTAATCTTCGACATAGTCCCATTCCGCAGTGGCTATCACGCACTGCTCGGACGAACCGCGTTCGCTAAGTTCAATGCGGTACCACATTACACATACCTTAAGCTCAAGATGCCAGGCCCTCGAGGAGTAATTACGGTCAATGGAAACACCGAACGCTCCCTCCGAACGGAGGAGCACATGGCGGCCCTTGCAGCGAAAGTTCAATGCAGCCTCTCCAGGTGCCTGGTCTCTAGTCCGGCCACTAAACGACCAGACACCGTCAAGCGCACCCGAGTAACCTACAACAAGACCGCCTGGCACGATCCGAGCAGGCATAGCAATGCGGCCCCAACCCCAACCCTCGCAAAAAGGCGACGCCAGTACTTCGCGTACATAACTACGCTCTAGAGATACCATGGGCACAGTGGGAGGGGCACCATCACGGCACGCCCAAAACACGGCTTAAACCGTACCAGGGGCTGCCGATTTTTTAATTTTCTCTTACTTTTAGGACTTCATCCTTCGGAAGGCCTGTTCGGCAGTCCAATTACCGCACAAACGATGCAAGAACCAGGGAAGCAGACAAGCCACGCCGCACTACGGAACTCCCAGGTGGTCTCTATCACGAGCAGTATACCCGTTCCGCATACTATTCCGCAGCTTGCCCCTGGAACGGACATGTTAACTAGTCCAACCTTCCACTTATCGCATTATTTGTACCGTTCTGCTTTGATCGCAGCCCTTTTTAATAAACAATGCATAGCTTTCGTCTATTTTTGCATTACCTTTTTTCTTTATATATGTTCCTTAACAACATGTTGCACCCGTACATGTTGGTACGGCCAAAATACGCCAGGGGCTTTAGTACCCCTCAATATGGTGTGAGAAGTCCAAACACTTTAACAAGTGCGGCACCCCGAACTTATAGCATTATATGCATCGGCTCTGAATCATGTCTTGGGTCAATAGTTGGGTTTGCCCGGCTCCTATGTTTTGGTGCCTTACGTTCCGCTATATCGGCTAAGGTAGCACTAGGAGAACCACTGCGATTGTGCCCCGATTGAGCTGGGTCGAGCACCTCAGTGGAGAAAGCTAAAACTGACTGTCATGATGAAGTGAGAGCTGGTCGCTGTTCGAGAGGTTTTTCCGAGTCCCTAAAGACTTATGCCGCTTAGGGCGAGGAGCCGGCTCTGTCCGGCCAAGGCGTGGATAGCGCCCCGAACTCGGTCTTCCGAATACCAGGGGCTTCGCCGAAATTTAAAATTATAGAATTCTATGGCTAAGTGAGAGTGTTCACGCATTATAGTCTGATTGCCTTGTTCGTTGGGCTGAGCGCCTCCCTCGAATGACCCAAACATGGGAAAAAGAGCGCTTAGGTTTATCCCCGAACACCCGAGCACTAGCGGCACGGGGGCAGAAGCCGACGACTCGCCATCTCTCAGAATTGATAAACAGCCGCACAGAAGGTAATATTTTAAATTCTAACAGCATTGCTTAGCGCATATCAACAAGTTTTCAGCGCACAATACAAAACGAGCAAGTTTCACTCAAAAATTACATCCCTAGAACATTCATCCGCCACAAGGTGGGCACCCTTCAGAACATCCTTATAGTAATTCTTGGGCTTGCGATGCTCTTTCCCCGGCGGTGGCCCGTCCTTCACCAGCTTCTCAGCATCCAGCTTGCCCCAGTGCACCTTAGCACGGGCAAGGGCCCTACGGGCACCTTCAATGCAGATGGAGCGCTTGATGACTTCAAGCCTTGGACAGGCCTCCACCAACCGCCGCACCAGCCCGAAATAGCTCCCAGGCAGGGCCACTCCAGGCCACAGCCGAACAATGAGGCCCTTCATGGCCTGTTCGGCCGCCTTGTGGAGCTCGACCAGTTGCTTCGGCTGGTCGCTCAGGGGCATGGGGTGTCCGGCCTCAGCGTACTGAGACCAGAACACCTTCTCCGTCGAGCTGCCCTCCTCGGCTCGATAGAATGCGGCGGCATCAGATACACTCCAGGGAAGATCTGCGAACGCTCCTGGAGAGCTCCGGATTCGGGTAAGTAACAAGTAACTCACGTTTATGTGTTTGCTTTGCATAAAGAATGCCTTACCCGCCGCTATCTTCTTCACCTCATCCAACTCCTGGAGGGTCTTCTGGGATTCGGCCTTGGCAGACTTGGCATTTTCAATAGCCACCGCGAGCTCGGACGCTCGCGTCTTTGAGTCAAGCTCCAAACTCTCATGCTTTTCCATGAGAGCCTGGAGCTCTTGCCGCACCTTGCCAACTTCGGCCTCATACTTCTCCCGCTCGGTGCGCTCTGAGGCCGCCCTCTTCTCGGCCTCGACCAGCGCTTGCTTAAGGGTCGCCACTTCAGAAGTGGCCCCTACAATAGCCATGATAATCCTGTCATTCTTTGCAATTGCACCTTTTTATATATATTTTTAACAAGGTATTTCTTACCTTCGTTGTCCTCGAGCTGCTTCTTGGCACGTTTGAGCTCTTTCTCGGACCGCTCGAGGTTCTGCTTTAGCGTTTCCACTTCCGCAGTCAGTGCGGTGGACTCAAGCAGGGAAGCCTGCATATGCATATTGACTCATTTTTGTTAGACTCCTGCGAATTCTATTTGATCCTCTATTCGGCTTTTCTTCCCGAACGTCAAACAGAGCATCAGGGGCCACTGTCTATGCGGTACTATTATTTACACATTCTTTACTTACCTCAAAGCCCGTTAAAAGGCTAGTACAAGCTTCAGTCAGTCCGCTCTTGGCGGACTGGACCTTCTGGACCACGACACTCATAATAGCGCGGTGCTCCTCGTCGATGGAGGCGCCTTGGAGCGCCTCCAACATATTGTCCGGCGCCTCCGGTTGGACGGGGGCCACCGGCACGGCGGACTTGCTCCTCTTGGAAGGAGGTCCCCCGCCGGACTCTGGAACCTTTGAAGGTTCTGGAGCGGTGTCCGGCCTAGAGCTGGACTTGGAGCCCCGGGGGGTTTCATCCCCTTTACTCCTGGAGTCCGGGAGGTCGCCTTGCGGCGCCTCCAGGACCACCTCCTCCCGGCCTAGAACCTATTGGGACAACACTTCGGTGTCGTCCGTAGGGTGGGGGGAGTAAGCCGTCGGAAGCGAGTTCACATCCGACGAGTCCAGTGAGCCGCTCGACGACGCGTCGAGCCGGTCTTTGGGCGGGCTGCATAAACATATTCAACATAAGGAAAGCTGTGCAATAAACGAATACTATGAATTACTCTGGTATCCGGATACTTACGATTTGGCCAGGGGCTTGGCCCTAGGCGCCCATTCCTCTCCGCCGCCATCGGCGTCGGTGGAGCAGTCCGGAGGAAGGATTTTCCCCTTCTTGGACCCTTCGGCCTCCCCAGTTGGGGCGGCCTTCCTTTTCTTCCCTTCCCCCGCTGGAGGGGGAGGGGTCTCTTCTTCCTCCTCCTTGTCTTCGCGGGAGGAGTGCGTCTTGGATTCGTCAGATGATGAATCCGACACCTCCGGGCGTCGGGCACTCTTTCGAGTCCCCGAGTCCTTCTTCTTGACCTTCTTCTCCGGCACCACATAGGGTGCCGGAACCAGCAGCTTCGCCAAGCGAGCATCCGCTGGGCCTTCGAGCAAAGGAGCCGGACAGTTGATCTGTCCGGAGGTCACCTGCCAATCCTGTCAAAGGTAAAGGGAGTTTAGATCCCGCATGGAGTTAGACTATGAAAAACTGATACCCTGTAAAAGAAAAATAACAAGCTTACCGCGAGAGCGTGATGCTGCGCACTGAATCCGCGATCCTCAGTAGTGGATGCCGGAGCCTCGGCGCCCTTGAAAAGCACCTTCCAGGCATCTTCGTACGTCGTGTCGAAGAGCCTGCTCAGAGTTTGGTGCCGTGCCGGGTCGAACTCCCATAGGTTGAAAGCCCGTTGTTGGCATGGGAGGATCAAGCGGATGAGCATAACCTGGACTACGTTGACAAGTTTGAGCTTCTTGTCCACCAGGGTTTTGACGCATGTTTGGAGTCCGGTTAGCTCTCCTTTTTTACCCCACGACAGGCCCGTCTCTTTCCAGGATGTGAGCCGCGTTGGGGGTCCGGACCGCAACTCGGGGGGTGAGACCCATTCGGCGTCGCGTGGCTCGGTGATGTAAAACCACCCCGATTGCCACCCCTTCAGGGTCTCCACAAAGGAGCCCTCGAGCCAGAGGACGTTGGCCATCTTGCCCACCATGGTGCCTCCGCACTCCGCCTGGCTGTCGTGCACCACCTTCGGCTTGACGTTGAAAGTCTTGAGCCAGAGCCCAAAATGGGGGCAGATGCGGAGGAAGGCCTCGCAGACGACGATAAACGCCGAGATGTTGAGGACGAAGTTCGGGGCCAGATCGTGGAAATCCAGGCCGTAGTAGAACATGAGCCCCCGGACAAATGGGTGGAGAGGGAATCCCAGTCCGCGGAGGAAATGGGGGAGGAACACCACCCTCTCATGGGGCCTAGGGGTGGGGATGAGCTGCCCCTTTTCGGGGAGCCAGTACACGATGTCGTTAGACAGGTATCCGGCCTTCCTCAGCTTTTTGATATGTCCCTCCGTGACGGAGGAGAGCATCCACTTGCCTCCCGCTCCGGACATGGCTGGAGAAGGTTGAGGTTGGGAGTGCGGACTTGGGCGCTGGAGCTCGAGTGCGCAAGAATGGATAGGCGAAGGAGGAAGAAGGCGTAGGTGAAAAGGTGGATCTTTGTCCCCTTATATGGGTGGACGCAGCTACATGTCCCCACCAGCCTGATAAAACTCGCTTATCTCCAAGCGCCGTAATCGATGGCGCGGTTGGGTTACCCACGCCCGTATTAATGAGAATCCTGGAATAAGGGGACACGATCTCTGCTTTAACAAGACGTGCCAAGGAAACCGCCTCGCATAACACGCTGAGATGGGATAGTAAAACGGTTCGAATAAAAGCTTGGCCGTGGTGTGATGTCACACTACAGAATACGTCAGCAGATTAGATTTGTGTAAATATTATTCTCTCTATGGCAATATGTGGAAACTTATTTTTCAGAGCCGGACACTATCTTTGTGTTCAAAATCTTCTATGAAGTACTTGGAGGAGGAACCCGCCTTGCAATGCCGAAGACAATATGCGCGCCGGACTCGTCGTCATTGAAGCCTGGTTCAGGGGCTACTGAGGGAGTCCTGGATTAGGGGGTGTCCGGATGGCCGGACTATACCTTCAGACGGACTCCTGGACTATGAAGATACAAGATTGAAGACTCCGTCCCGCGTCCGGAAGGGACTTTCCTTGGCGTGGAAGGCAAGCTTGGCGATACGGATACGAAGATCTCCTACCATTGTAACCGACTCTATGTAACCCTAACCCTATCCGGTGTCTATATAAACCGGAGGGTTTTAGTCCGTAGGACAACATACACATCAACAATCATACCGTAGGCTAGCTTCTAGGGTTTAGCCTCCTCGATCTCGTGGTAGATCTACTCTTGTACTACCCATATCATCAATATTAATCAAGCAGGACGTAGGGTTTTACCTCCATCGAGAGGGCCCGAACCTGGGTAAAACTTCGTGTCCCTTGTCTCCTGTTACCATCCGGCCTAGATGCACAGTTCGGGACCCCCTACCCGAGATCCGCCGGTTTTGACACCGACACGTCCCATCAGTGCTTGATAGCTACTTGAGAATGGGGCGACGTGGAAAGTTATCTGTTCGCGACGAAAGTTATCGGGGGAGCCGAACATAACTTCTAGCCGGAGAGAACCCATACAGCAGGCATCCGGGCCTGGCGTTACCCCTTGAAAGGAGGTTTTGCTATGGCGAATTTTTGTTGGGTCTATCCCCATGTTGTGGATTGTGTCCTGGTATAACAGGTTTAGACCACTGCCGCCGTCCATCAGGACATTTGTAAAGTGGAGTCCGCCGATTATTGGATCTAATACCAAGGCAGTCCAGCCTGTGTTCCGGATACTTCTAGAGTAATCCTGATGGTCGAAGGTGATCGGTTTTAACAACCATTGGCAAGACTCCTTTGGGATAGGCCGTATGGCGCGTATCTCTGGTGGCGCCGTTCTGTTCGTCATGTGAAGTAAGTTTACTGTTTTGACTTCTTGTGGGAAATCCTTTTGTTTCCTGGTGCTCTGCTTGTTGGGTTCGTCGTTGTCCTCACTTGGTGTGTCGAGCCCCTTGTGTTCGGCGTTGAGTTTGTCGGCTTGCTTGAAAACCCAACAATCTCTGTGGGTATGGTTCACAGGCTTCCCGGGAGTACTGTGTATTTGACATATCTTGTCCAAGATTTTGTTTAAGTTGGATAGCTCATCCCTATGATCCTTAAGGGGCGGCTTTCTCTGATTCTGTCGCGAGCTTTTGAATCCGGCATTGACCGCCGTGCTCTTTGGGCTGTTTCCCTTATTCTGGCGTTGGTCCTTGCTGCGTCGGGGTTTTCCGTTTCCATCCCTAACTTCGGATGTACTTGGGTTGCTGGTGCTACATCTTGCCAACCAGCTGTCCTCTCCTGCGCAAAAGCGGGTCATGAGGCTTGTTAATGCGGCCATTATTCTTGGCTTTTCTTGGCCGAGGTGTCTGGCAAGCCATTCGTCTCGAATGTTATGCTTAAAAGCTGCTAGCGCTTCGGTGTCCGGACAGTCGACTATCTGATTCTTTTTAGTAAGAAATCTGTTCCAGAATTTCCGGGCTGACTCTCCGGGATGTTGAGTTATGTGACTGAGATCGTCTGCATCCGGAGGGCGGACATAGGTCCCTTGAAAATTTGCCCTGAAAGCATCCTCAAGATCTTCCCAACTTCCAATGGTGTTTTCGGGAAGGCTTTTGAGCCAATGTCGGGCTGGCCCTTTAAGCTTGAGGGGTAAGTATTTTATGGCGTGGAGGTCATCTCCTCTGGCCTTGTGTATGTGGAGGATATAATCCTCGATCCAGACCCCAGGGTCTGTTGTTCCGTCGTACGCCTCTATGTTTACGGGCTTGAATCCCGCTGGAAATTCATGGTCCAGCACCTCATCGGTGAAACATAGGGGGTGTGCGGCACCCCTGTATTTGGGTGTGCCGTGATGTTCGGATATTTGTTGTGTTGCATTGCTTACTAGAGCTTGCTTCCCATATATAGATCTGGCTTGGCCGTCTTTTTGATGTGGATCCTTTGGTGGATCGCGTGCCGGCTTGTGTGCGGCGCCGCTTGCCGCTCCATGCTGGCCATGCGGTCGTCCATCCGACCGGATGGCTTTCCTATTTTTTGACTGCGGGGGCTCTAAGGCCTCCTCGTCAAATTCAGGCAGTAGCTTTCGCTTTGGATAGCTTTTTGTGCGGCGACTGCCGCCATATTTGTCTGCGGTGTTGCGTATTCTGCTCCATCTGATTCTGAGTGCATCTTCCGCAGTTTTGAGCTTCCGCTTCTGCTTTATCAGGCTATGTGCAGTGGCGACGAGCCTTTTGTGGAGGTTCTTCTGCTCCATGAGTTTATCCGGCGTAAGGTCGTCCGGACTGTTGTTTTCACCGGGGACGGGGTGTTCGGTTTGTTTATCCAAGTTGCCCTGTTCGGACGCTTGCTTGAAGGCATGTTCATCGTCCGACGGCTCATCCTGCTCTATGGCTGGGTCTGTATGGCTGCTGTCTCTGTCGAGGCGGGGCTTGGAGCGGCGCTTACGTCGCCGCTTTGATTGCTTTTCGAGTGAACGATCCCTTGTTGCATCCCCGTGTTCCTCGTTGTCGCTTCCTTTGGGTGTGTCCACCATGTATACATCATGAGATGAGGTGGCTGTCCAGTGCCTTATAGGCGTTGGTTCATGTTCATCTCCTACATCGTCGTCCATACCATTGATGTCTTCGGAGTCGAAGTCGAGCACGTCGTTTAAATTATCGACAGTGGCTACGAAGTGGGTGGTGGGTGGGCATCGAATTTCTTAGTCGTCCACATCCCAATCCTGCCGGTCATAGTCCGGCCAGGGCTCTCCTAACAAAGAGAGAGAACTGAGTGAATTCAGAATGTCGCCGAAGGGCGAGTGTTGAAAGATGTCTGCGGCGGTGAATTCCATGATCGGCGCCCAATCGGATTCGATCGGTAGGGGCGCGGAGGGCTCGGAGTCCGGAGAGGAGTCCGGCACCTTGGAGTCATGGGCTTCGCAGAGGACAAGGCTGGTGTTCGGCTTGATCGCCGTAGAGATTGCAGCCCCCGAGGCGGTGTCTAACCACCCATCCTCGATTGGTGTGACCGGCTCCGAGCTAGGGGTCGGAGCGGACACATGTGCGGCCTCTAGGGCACTGTTCGGCGGCAGAGCTAGATCATGTCCATCGTGACAGTGTGGCGCGCTCGGCTGTGGCTCGAATCCGTCGAAGATCAAGTCTCCGTGGATGTCGGTCGTGTAGTTCAAACTTCCAAATATGACCTGATGGCCAGGGGCGTAGCTTTCAATCTGCTTCAGATGACCAAGCGAATTGGCCCGCAGTGCAAAGCCGCCGAATACGAAGATCTGTCCGAGGAGAAAAGTCTCACCCTGGATCGCATCGCTGTTGATGATCGGAGAAGCCATCAGGCCTAAAAGTGATGACACAGAGGAACTCTCAATGAAAGCACCAATGTCGGTGTCAAAACCGGGGGATCTCGGGTAGGGGGTACCGAACTGTGCGTCTAGGCGGATGGTAACAGGAGGCAGGGGACACGATGTTTTACCCAGGTTCGGGCCCTCTTGATGGAGGTAAAACCCTACGTCCTGCTTGATTAATATTGATGATATGGGTAGTACAAGAGTAGATCTACCACGAGATCAGAGAGGCTAAACCCTAGAAGCTAGCCTATGGTATGATTGTTGTTCCTCCTATGGACTAAAACCCTTTGGTTAATATAGACACCGGAGAGGGCTAGGGTTACACAGAGTCGGTTACAATGGCAGGAGATCTACATATCCGTATCGCCAAGCTTGCCTTCCACGCCAAGGAAAGTCCCTTCCGGACATGGGACGAAGTCTTCAATCTTGTAGCTTCATAGTCCAGGAGTCCGGCCGAAGGTATAGTCCGGCTATCCGGACACCCCCTAATCCAAGACTCGCTCAGGTTCCCTCAAAGGAAGATAAATGGGGGAATAAAGAGGCCGAAAGCGGGCCTCACTCACTGCTCGTCCAAACCGGGAGAATTAGCACCTCCACGAAGGAGGATAACCAGGGAGAAGAATCTGACATTCCCTCTCCCCGAGGAAGGAAGAGGACCACCTCTAAAGATCCGGAAACAGAGGTTTCCAAACGGGGGAAGAAATCTTCGCCAAAGGGTCCTGCCTCGGAGGGCATTCTTGCCGCACAATGTCCGCAAGGGGATCAGCCCTCTATCGAGCTGTAAGTAATCAAAAAGTACTTAATAGTGAAAATATCCTACCTTACTTCTGAAGACAATAACTGAAGCTTATATCTGGTAGTTCGGATCGTAGCCCTTCTCGACAGAGTTCATCTTCGGGGGATCTTCTTCCGGAGATGATGGAGAGTGAAACACCTCCCCCTGCCAGGCCGCCTCATGAGGCGGGTGACCCTGAAGTGTCGTCGCAGAGGGTTTCTCCTGATCTGCCAAGGCCAGAGGGTAATCCTTTGGCCACCCGGAGTCCTCAGTATTCGGCTCCTAAAGAGAGCAACAGAAAGAGTCCAGAACCGTACAGTGTGCGGTCGGACACACTGAAGGATCTTCTGGAGGAGTCGTCCATCTTAGAAGCGCATCGTACGCTAATGGGTACGGTAATTGAAAGGATTTCATCCGCTGAAAGCAGGTTGCATGAAGCTTTTATGAGTCTGTTGAAAGGCTTTGAGGTACGTGAAATAGTGTATGTTTTTGACAGTACCGCACACGTTAGGTGTGCCCTATGCAGATAGTAGCCCCTAAGACTCTGGTTGCCGTCGAAAATGGCGGAAAACAAAGGATCATACTCCCAGGTAATAACCAGACCGCCTTTATGTGCAGCTGGCTGAAGGTCCGGTGGCTAGCCGGACTGATGAGTTTGCCGACTAAAGCGGCAACTTGATGTGGCAGATGCCGACATCGTGCTTGTCAACAAGCGGCTTGACGAGGCACGGGGTAAGTGATTTCTCCGGTGATCAACACATAGTAAGAGGAGCATGATACTGGTATCTTTAATATGTTGTGACTACAGATGGAGCTGCCACTGTGGAGAACCTTTGGGCGGAGCTTGCCCGAGCCAAGGAACAAGCAAGGAATAGCGATGTGGCCGCTCTAAAGGTGGTCGAAGAGCTGAGGGCCGAACAGGCCGCGCATTGCCAGTGCAAGGAAGGAATAGCCAAGATGGCCGTTGAGTTGAAAGATGCTGCTGACCGTTACCAGCTGCTTGAAAAAGAAAGCCGAGCGAAGGCGACGGACCTGGAGAAGGCCATGGTAGCAGCCAAGGAAGCCCGCTCCAAAATCAGAGCGACGAAGGAGGAACTGCATCAAGCTGCGGATATCGTGGCTGGGAAGCCCTTCTTATTGCGGACTAAGTTCGGAGATCCGAAGTATGCTCCTCTTGATCAACTATGGAGTTCTGCAGACGCCTATGTGGATTTGGCAGCAAGTGCTGCTGATGCGGCCGAGTACTTCAAGGATCAAAAAGATCGTGAAGTGGAAAAGCTATTCTGGTCACAGTTCCATGCTCTAGTGCGTCCGCTGCTGTTGAATGAGCGAATGGCCGAGTGGGCCGAGCTGCATAGGTTGTCCGGACTTGCCATGAGGTCTGTTGTGGATCATCTGTGGCCGGGAGGGCCAAGGCCGAATAGTTACTTTAGTTTAGTGCAACAATTCCTTGGTGTTGTGCCGCACATCGACGCTATGAAGAGGTCGGCGTGCATAGAGGGTGCGCGGATGGCACTTGCCCGTGTCAAGACATACTGGGCAGAGATGGAGGCCACCACTATTGCAACACAGGGTTCGGCCGTGGGCCGAGTGGCTGCCGAGCACTACTTTGAAGAAGTCCTTGAAGGCGCTCATTCGATAGAGGCTCAGTGCTCGAAGAATATTATGTTCTAGTGACATGTATTCCCATTGTAAAAACAATGTTTTATTGAATTATAAAGGTTGTGTTTATACTTTTGCCTAAAAGTATTATGATGCCTCATGTGCGGCCGTTTATGTATATATGTATATAACCTGAAAGTTTGCAGTCATCGGCTTCAGCCCCCACGCATATAATGCGGGGGTGTTCGCAAAAGGCGCGTATTCACACTTGATCCAACGTCTTGGTCCATGAAGGAGGTGGTAGCGCAGAGAACGAGGCAATCAGACTATATTGCTTTAACACTTTCACTTAGGGGTAGGAGTTTTACGATGTGACTACTATATAGCCCCTGGTACTTCTGCGCTCGTCCGAATATGGGGCACATAAGTACATGACCGAGAAACGGCCCTTCGTTAATGTGGAGGAATCCCGAAGATTCCCTAAGTCATTGAGTGGTTGACCAGTCTCGCGCTTTATCATGACAGTCAGTTTTCGGCTTTCTCTACTGAGGTGCTCATCCGGATGAACCAAGGCACAATCGTAGTAGTTCTCCCAGTGCTACCTTAGCCGATATAGCGGAACGTAAGGTACCAAAACATGGGAGCCGGGCAAACCCAACATTGGACCAAAGACATGATTTGGAGCTGATGCATATAAGGCCAAACTCGCGACGCCGAACACTCCCTAAGGTATTCGGTCTTTATAACATATGCTGGGCTGAACAATGCCCTTAATAATAAACCCCGAGTGTCCAGGTACGTGCAATATCCTGACATGGCCACATGCCAATAATGTCAGCGTCCTTCTCGGTTGTATTGAGTATCCAGAGGATGTGAACAACAAGAGACAGTAAAAAAGGTTTACACAGGGTCTTAATCTGAAAAGAAACCTTTGAGCGGGTCCCTGCTGCACGTCTGTGCCTGTGTCTCCATTGTGCCGTGTCCTGGACGGGTGTAGCACGATTGTCATCTGTAAAAGAGAAGAACTTAGGTGAAAGTTGCCGTGCCAGAAAATTGGTTATTATCAATACACCATTAAAATTCAAGATAAGACAAGTTGGGCCGGACTAGCCCTGATTACACGCAGGAAGCCCCTGGTACCGTCTATGAGGGTTTGACCATCAAACCAATCTCATGTTATATGTAGTGGTGCATTGGACTCGTCTAATCGTGTCTGTGGTCTTGACGACCTGTCATTTTTTCTAGTTGGTGAGGCCGTCTAGTGCTCGGCTGTTAAAGCCGCCGCACATTCTTCCGCGCGTAGAGAACGCTCAGTATTTCCGCTAACTGTGATGGTGCCACGTGGACTGGGCATCTTAAGCTTGAGGGAAGCATAATGCGGTATTGCATTAAAACGAGCGAAAGCCGCTCTTCCGAGTAGTGCTTGATAGCCACTTCGGAATGGAGCGATGTAGAAAGTTAAGCTTTCGCTTCAGAAGTTGTCGGGAGAACCGAATACAACCTCTAGTAATAGAGAGCCCGTACAGCGGGCCTCTGGGCCTGGTATTACTCCCTTGAAGGTAGTATTACTGTGGCTTATTTTTGTCGGGTCTATCCCCATTTTGCGGACTGTGTCCTGATATATCAGATTTAGACCACTGCCGCCGTCCATGAGGACTCGTGTGAGATGGTACCCGTTTATTATTGGGTCTAACACCAAGGCAGCCAATCCTTCGTGACGGATGCTTGTCACGTTATCCCCGCGATCAAAAGTGACCGGGAAGGCCAACCAGGGGTTGGACCTAGGGGTGACGGGCTCTATGGCGCGTGTGTCTCGGAGTGCACGTTTGCTTCTCCTCTTCGTCACATGGATCATGTTTACTGTTTTAACCTCTGGTGGGAATTTTTTCTGTCCTGTAGTGCTTTGCTGGTGAGGTTCGTCCTCGTCTTCGCTTGGTGTCTCCCCCCCCCTTGTGTTCGGCGTTTAGCTTACCGGCCTGCTTGAAGACCCAGCATTCTTTGTGGGTGTGATTTGCAGGTTTATCGGGGGTGCCATGAATCTAACATAGTTTGTCAAGAATCCTGTTTAAGACAGACGGTCCATCTCTGCTGCCTTTGAAAGGGTTTTTCCGCTGACCTGGTCGAGAGCCCCTGAATCCGGCGTTTACCGCCGTATTATCTGGGCTATCTTCTTTACTTCGACGCTTGTTTTTATTGCGTCATGGTTTTCCATTGCCATCCCTGACTTCGGATGTGCTTGCACTACTAGGGAAAACCCTAGCAGTAGCGCTGGTTTTGTGCTCACTAGTAGCGTGGGTAGGCGCGCTACTAATAAGGCGCTACAACTATTGCTTAGCAGTAACGCATGCCCGCACGCGCTACTGCTAGGACAAATAGCTGTAGCGTTTGTTCACTCCCACGCTACTGCTAATGTAACTACTGGCAGCGTGTTTTCTCTCCATCGCTACTAGTATTCTTTTTTATTATTATTTTCAGTGTATTTATGCGCCATCGTACAAATATTGGTACAATACCAATTATGAGGTTTACATCATTATGTCCATAACAGTGTGTCAAATGAAGGTGGATTAGGTTCAAGTGGAGGCAATATGTGGTGCATGTCAAAAGTATACTACTAATCCAAACTTGATCTAGTTTGGACTAGTAGTACTTTCGATGTGCACCACATGTTGCCTCCACTTGAATCTAATCCGCCAGCACAAGCTATTTAATCATCATCATAGTCATTACCACCAACAGTATTTATTTAATCACCACTAACACTAGCTAATAATAATCATCATAGTCATTACCACCAACACTAGCTATTTTATCATCATAGTAATAGTGTAGCACATCATCATCCTCAAACTCATTTCAAGCTAGCTAATCACTCCTGCTACTCTCTCTTAGGTAAAATAACATAAAACATGTGTAGCTCTCCTCCTTGATCAAGTTGGAGCATGCAGATGAACCTGTCTCCTAATCGTGGGTAGCGCATCTGTTTGCTGCCCCCTAGTACTTCTCTGCGCTTCTCCATCACACAATTGGTCCAGTCTTCCACTATTAAGCATCCGTCGCTAATCTTGAATGCACTAAAGTAATCTGTAGGATATCTTGGCCGTAAGCTAATAATACTCATGGTACCTTTAGTCTCGATCCCATAAGGCACAACATTCATCGGGAGTCCCTGTTGAAGAACATCGTATGGTAACATACTTAGCAATGAAGTTTAGCTTCAAAAATAATGTATGGAAAAGATGCACTGAGGACAAATAGTAAAAATCTTACCATCCTTCCTAAATAGATGTGACCGTAGTTCATTACAAACACTATTGGTCGCACGTTTTCAGTACTAACATTTCTAAGTGCAGGAAGAAAATTTGTCTTGACAGTATCAAGATCCTCAAGCCATGAAACATAATGACTTAGCTCCTCGCAATTTAGTTCAGCCCCGGGACAGTAGTAGGTCCTGTCTACCAAGCGCTGGACATGTTTGCTTGCACCGAAATAAGCTGACAATACAAATTAGTTGTCAACTATTTTTGAATAAACAATATCAAAGACATAAATATGGTTGAGAAACTTACATAATGGTATAACTGGAGGCGTCTGCACATCGACCCAGATGTCGGTATTACCTTCAATATCATCTTCCAGGCGAATATCAAAGGTGATAACCATATCAGGCTCAAATGCATAAGTCTTGCATTGTGCTCGCCATGTTTTGCATCCAAAATAGGTGTAGTCGTCTGAATTGTATAATTTTGCGTGGAAAATATAACCATGCTCGGTCTTCAAGTAAACTTTCTTTTCCTCCATAGTACACTGAAACCTATCTTATCCAATACAAAAACTCTTGCATGGCAGGGGATACGCTAGTAGAATAGTAAAAAAAGACTTGTCATGCTTAATGTCATGCTTAAATTATAAGTTGAAGCAAATGAGGCAAATGTCATGCTTAATTACGAAAAAAGACTTGTCGTTGTGACTTACTGTATCCACTTTGAAGTTCTCGTCCAGCTTGATGCTGAAGCGCCTATCATCATCTAGGAAGATTCCGTCGCACAGGCCGCGCTCATCTTCGCAGTATTTCCAAATACCGAAATCCTTTTTGTCGTCAGACATTTCCTATGTTCATAGTTAAAACATTAATTGAAAATCGATCGAAGACAACTACCAGGATACTCAACACACAAATCCGGGGCACTCGATATTTCCTACATATTCTGGCACAAGTCATGCCAAAATTCACGAAAAAATCCGGCATGACCTTTGCTAAAATAGGACATATCGAGCGCCTGAAATTTGCCGGAACGGAAGTGAATCAACACTCCGGCAAAACATAGACCACTCAGAGGTGTAACCTGCAAACATGACCGGCCACTTGGGCAAGCACATATCCTATTTGAGCAACACAATATGTACATTTCAAAGTATGTTATAGGACTCAAATTAGCATGCATTCAATAAGGAAAAGTAAATCATCTCATGTGTCCGTACATCGTCGAATATTATCACTAATACAACCCGAATAGTGTCATACATATAACATCACTAATACAACTAAAACCCTAGCACACAATGGGTATCGGCGTGGGCGGTGGACACCCACAGAGAAGGAACCATCACGGGATCATAGCTCCAGTGAGATCCCTGGAGAACCTGCCAGGTATTGGAGAACATGTGCTCCTACGCAAACAAGTAGCGACGGACGTGCGCGTCCTCCTCACTGACACGGTGACGCACCACCTACGCGGGGTCCTCGAGCCTCTGGACCGTCACTGGCCCACGCGACTGCCACCAAAGAAGGTTCGGGTCAACGACAGGCTGGCTCCTCACCAACCTGCACCCCCGATAGGTAGCGCCTCCCAGTACCACCCCGGCGGAGCCCAGTCCCGGACATGGCCCATCTGGTCAAGCAGGTGTCGTCCTCTGCCGACTCGACAACGAGGATGCGGGATAGGCATCGTCCACGTCGATGCAGGAAAAACTGCTTTAACTAAAAAAATATCACAAGTTCTTACTAACTAGTTCTATTAATTCAACTAGTTCTTATTAAAAATAAACTTACTATAAATAAAAATAAAATAGTACCTAATTAGTACCTAGTTTTTACTAACTAATTAGTACCACGGAACTACTGCCCTAATTACCATCTAATTTGATGAAGCTAGGGGTGGAAAGTGGTAGCGGATATTCCAATTATCCAACTATAAAGTGAAATAAGTGGTCAAATTTTACTCGTTTTATGATTCATCTTAGATATTTGATTCGTTTCCACCCTTACATGAACCCTAACTCATTTGAGCCGCATCCGCATCCGATTCGTTTCCACCCTTACATGAACCCTAACTAATTTGATGCAACTAAAATATAAAGAAACCCTAGGCAGAGGTAGGGGAGAGGGAGGAGCAGGTGTGCTCACCTTGGGTGCCTGCGACGAGGGAGGGGCAGGCGGCGTCGAGGTCGGGGTCGGAGCTCAGACGCGCGGCGGATGGCGGCGTCGAGGTCGGGGTCGGGGCGGCGTTGAGGTTGGGGGCGGGGGCGGCGTTGAATCTGGGGTCGGGGCGGCGTAGAGGGTGTGCGGAGAGCGCGCGGCGGCCAACGGGCGACAGCGGCGGTGAGAGTGGAGAGCTAGATTTGGGGGAAGTGGCCGTGGGGAAGGATGAACCCCGTGGTTAAGTCAGAAGTAGCAGTAGCGCGTTCCAGAAAGCGCGCTACTGCTACGTTAGCTACAGCGCGTTCTGGGATACACGCTACTGCTACTTTCTCTTTTTCCCCCTTTTTCATTTAGTTTTCTTCACATTTTATTTTTTCCTTTCACCTTATTCTATTTCTTTCATTTTCAATTACCTTTCTATTTGCTTTCCATTTAATTTTATATCCTTTAGCAGTAGCGAGTTTAGATTAAAATGCACTGCTACAAAGAAAGTAGCGGTAGCGCAGTTCGATATAGGTCGCTACTACTATGTGTAGCCTATCGGCTAAGCCGTGGGAATTTTAGTAGTAACGTGTTTAGAACAAGACGCGCTACTGCTAAAACTTTATCTGCAGCGCGGTTTGCACAGGCGCGCTACTGCTACTTAGCACCAGCGTGCTTTTTTGACCCGCGCTACTGCTAAAGTTCTGTGTATAAGGTTTTCCCTAGTAGTGTTGGGTCGCTGGTGCTACTGCGGGCTAGCCAGGTATCTTCGCCCACGCAAAAGCGGGTCATGAGGCTTGTCAGGGCTGCCATTGTTCTCGGTTTTTCTTGGTCGAGGTGTCTGGCTAGACATTCGTCTCGGACGCTGTGTTTCAAAGCTGCTAAGGCTTCGGCGTCCGGACAGTCGACGATTTGGTTATTCTTAGTGAGAAACTTGTTCCAAAGCTTTCGGGCTGACTCTCCGGGCTGTTGAATTATATGACTTAAATCGTCTGCATCCAGAGGTCGGATGTAGGTCCCTTGAAAATTAGCCCGAAAAGCGTCCTCGAGCTCCTCCCAACTTCCAATTGAGTTTTCGGGGAGGCTTTTCAGCCAGTGCCGAGCTGGTCCTTTAAGTTTTAGGGGCAATTATTTGATGGCATGGAGATCGTCTCCGCGAGCCATATGGATATGGAGGATAAAGTCCTCAATCCAGACCCCAGGGTCTGTGGTCCCGTCGTACGCCTCTGTGTTCACTGGTTTGAATCCTTCTGGGAATTCGTGGTCCAGCACCTCATCGGTGAAACATAGGGGGTGTGCGGCACCCCTGTATTTGGATTTACCATGGTGTTCGGACAGTTGTAGTATTCAGTTTTGATTTTGTGCCGGAGGGCGCTTCCTAGATCCATAGATGGATCTGGTCGTACCGGATTTTCGGCGCAAGTCCTCACGTAGGTCGTGTGTTGACTTATGTGCGACCTTGTTAGCTGCTCTATCGCGGTCACAAGGTGGTTGATCCGGCCGGTTGGCCATTTCATTTTTCGACTGTGTGGGCTCTAAGGCTTCATCGTTGAATTCAGGTAATAGCTTGCGCTTTGGATAGCTATTTGTGTGGTAACTTCCACCATACTTTTCTTTGTTGTCGAGCACTTTGTTCCACCTGCTGTTGAGTGTATTTTTTGCGGCCTTAAGCCTTTGCTTTTGCTTCTTCAGACTCCTCGATGTGGCAATAAGCCTTCTGCGGAGGTTCTCTTGTTCCAAGTGCGTTCCCGGGATGATGTGTGCATCTTCGTCCGGACTGTTTTCCTCCCCAGAGGGGGTTTGATGAGGTTTATCCTCGGCGTCTCCGTGTTCGGATGTCGGATCTGTACTATGTTCGCCATTTGCAGCTTCGTCGTTTCCTCTGGAGTCGACTGGAGTGTTATTTTCTCTTGCGCTGTTATCGCTGTTTTTGCTATGGCGGGACTTAGAGCGGCGCCGCTGACGTTGGCGCTTGGGTTGCTTCTTGGAGGGGCCATCCTCCGTTGTCTCTTCGCCATTACCTTCTTTGGGTGTATCCACCATGTATATGTCGTGTGATGAAGTGGCTGTCCGGTGCCCTGTGGGCACTGGTTCCTGTTCGTCTCCTGCATCTTCGTCCATGGCGTGGATGTCTTCAGAGTCGAAGTCGAGCATGTCGGTTAAATCATGGACAGTGGCTACTAAGTGGGTGGTGGGTGGGCAGTGAATTTCTTCGTCGTCCGCATCCCATTCTAGCCGGACATAGTTCAACCAAGGTTCTCCTGACAAGGAGAGAGACCTTAATGAATTTAGCACATCGCCGAAAGGCGAGTGCTGAAAGATATCCGCGGAAGTGAACTCCATGATCGGTGCCCAGTCGGATTCGATAGGCACGGATGCAGGCGGCTCAGGGTCCGTGGCCGGAGACGAATCCCGTGATTCGGCGACACGGCTCTTGTAAGGGGTGAAGTCAGTATCCGGCTCCATCACCACTGAGAGTGCGGCCTCCATGGCGGGGTCTATCCCTCCGTCCTTGGATGGCACAATTTGCTCCGGATTGAAGGCCAGAGTAGTTGCAGATGCGATCTCCCGAACACTGTTCGACAGCAGAGTTACGTCATGCTCGTCATGATTATGCGGCGCACCTGACATGGGCTCGAATCCGTCGAAGATCAAGTCTCCGCGGATGTCGGCAGTGTAGTTTAAGTTTCCGAACCTAACCTGATGGCCAGGGGCGTAGCTCTCGATCTGCTCCAGATGGCCAAGCGAATTGGCCCGCAGTGCGAAGCCGCCGAATATGAAGATCTGTCCGGGGAGGAAAACCTCACCCTGGACCGCATCGTTACCGACTTCGAAGGGGCCATCGAGCCTTATGGTGAAGGCACAGTGGAACTCTCAATGAAAGCACCAATGTCTGTGTCAAAACCGGCGGATCTCGGGTAGGGGGTCCCGAACTGTGCGTCTAAGGCGGATTGTAACAGGAGGCAGGGGACACGATGTTTACCCAGGTTTGGGCCCTCTTGAAGGAGGTAATACCCTACGTCCTGCTTGATTGTTCTTGATGATATAGGTATTACAAGAGTTGATCTACCACGAGATCGTAGAGGCTAAACCCTAGAAGCTAGCCTATGGTATGATTGTATGTTGTCCTACGGACTAAACCCTCCGGTTTATATAGATACCGGAGGGGGCTAGGGTTACACAGAGTCGGTTACAAGACAGGAGATCTACATATCCGTATTGCCAAGCTTGCCTTCCACACCAAGGAGAGTCCCATCCGGACACGAGACGAAGTCTTCAATCCTGTATCTTCATAGTCCAACAGTCCGGCCAAAGGATATAGTCCGGCTGTCCGGAGACCCCTAATCCAGGACGCCCTCACCTTTTGTGCTTAACATGCTTCTCGATGTACCTACACAGGACAATTTTGGGAACGACTGATGTTTTCCATCGAGGTTAGTTTCATCCCATGGCTTATATCTGCTCACTATTTAGGATATCGGTAGCTGGTACCATATAGGCCGGGGGCTGATAAGGGACTAATAAGTGAATCGGACTTTTAACTGAATATATCTGCAACCCATTTATCGTTAGGTTAACTAGGGTCATATGTAATATATCCGAGGCTACATAGCAACATGCACTGTACTTAATGTGTAAATATGCAATCCTAGGCTACATAACAACAAGGAAGAGTGTTACATTAATGTTCTAATGATGTCTAGATATACATAGAAGAGCAGCAGCAGCAGCAACGACAGCAGCAGCAACAACAGCAACAAAAACAACAACAAAAACAACAACAACAACAACAACAACAACAACAACAACAACAACAACAACAACAACAACAACAACAACAACAACAACAACAACAACAACACAACCCTGTTTGGATACTCAACTTAGCTAGAGGTTAGAGTTAGTTTCTAGCTCATGACTCACCCTGAACTAACTCCATCCAAAGAGTTGTTTGGATGGCAGGGTTAGATTGACAATAAATGCACTAGGAGAACTAGCTCCAATTAGCACCTCTTGGGTTGGATAGTTTTTTGGGGTGGGTTATAGATGCAACTAGATCAAACTAGCCCTCATGTTTAGATATACTTTAGGGCTATTTGATCCCGAACTAGCTCAAACTAACTGTAACCCATGGATACAGCAGCAGTTATTCATCCGACAATTTGTAAGAATGCACTAAACTCCTTCCAGCCCATAATATAAGATGTTAATTCATCTAATATGTGAGTATATTGGATGTTATAAGATACTCCCTCTATTCCTAAATATTTGTCTTTTTAGAGATTTCAAATAGACTACCACATACAGATGTATATAGACATATTTTAGAGTGTAGATTCACTCATTTTGCTCTGTATGTAGTCACTTGTTGAAATCGCTAGAAAGACAAATATTTAGGAACAAAGGGAGTATTATAAAAGAGTGTTGTACTACATCATTGTGCAATTGTTGTTTAGCTTCTAATATTAACTCAGTGCTTTTAGGTACATATGTCATTGGTAAAGATCCGCGCTTCGATCCTTTCTGCGTATGGGGCAATGAGATATCAATGAACCAACATCAAGTGAGGAAGCTGGTAAAGATTGTTAGTAAATTGGGTTCAAAGATGGTAATTAAACTATTTGTTTACACTTTATCCAAGACAACGGCGAACTGCAGGATGGTAAGTAAGAACTCTGCAGCCTTCTTTTTACTGCCCATAATGAGTTGTGCTAGATGACAATGTCTGAATATTTTTCCTTTGCAGTGGTTGCCGAAGCAGTTTACTCAAGATTACCTATCAAACTACATGATTGGTGGGCATGCAAAGGTTAAAGTATTTCTACCAGAACATGATGATTATCTAGATGTTTTCATGAAGACCGTGAAGGATGGGCGGTCGGCCATCACAAGGGGTTGGACTAGAGTCGTGCGTGCCTTCTGCACGGAGGGCACAATATGGGTATTCCGCTTCACCTTGTTCAGCAACCAGAATGTATTTCGCATCTTTCTTTACCATCTTTAATAGTACAAGTATACAATTGTGGTTCATCAGTCTTTATTTGGTTCTTATGTAATTGTTGAACATATGTACCTATGAATTGAATAATGCATTGGTTGTTTGAACCTGACGGATATGAATAAAGTTGTAGCATACATCCAAATTCAAATTCAATTCCGGTACAATTTGAAACAGCAGCAATTAAATTACGGCAAAATTACGCCCTCCAGGTCATTACGGCACACATGATTGGTAAAACACAAACGTTTGTGATATAAACCATAATCCGAGACGGTTCACAGAGAGGAAACGTGTGCAAGCAAGCACACAGTTGTCGTTTGCAAAGCGTGTGCGATGTTAGACAATATCACAAACGGTGCAGCCAAACTAAACGTTTGTGTTAGTTGCCTTATTATACACGATTCTCAACCATGAACTGTTTCTGATGTAGTATGCATCGTAAACGTTGCACCACAGAATAGCGTGTGCAATAGTTGTCGTGTATGACGATGTTACGACGGTCCGATGTTTTGTAATCTTGCCTGACACTCGTACGACGATTAGCTAATCTTATTAATAGTGAACCATTTGTGATGGGCCGTGCATCGTACACGTTCTATAATAGTGAACCGTTTGTGATGGGTCGCGCATCGTAAACGTAGCACCACAGAATGCCGACTGTGATGGCAATGTGAGCAGAAACAAATAGGAGTACCGTAGGGACCCTATCCCTGACGGTTTTTGGGTCGTGTGGGAAGGACCCCCCCTATCGTCGTCACTCACTAGGCGACGGTTCCAAATGCCGTCGCGGAAAGGGGTTAAAAACCGTTTGTATAGCACCGACGTGTACTAGTGCACCCCTGGCCGGCCACCTCGTCCTCCCCTCCTTTATATACGAGGGCGGGGGCACCCCAAAGGCACACCAAGAATTCTCTTAGCCATGTGCGGTGCCCCCCTCCATAGTTTACTCCTCCGGTCATAGTGTCGTTGTTCTTAGGCGAAGCCCTGCGCGGATCACATCACCATCACCATCACCACACCATCATGCTGACGGAACTCTCCCTCGACCCTCTACTGGATCAAGAGTTCGAGGGACGTCATTGAGCTGAACGTGTGCTGAACACGGAGGTGTCGTACGTTCGGTACTTGGATTGGTTGGATCGTGAAGACGTTCGACTACATCAACCGCGTTAACCTAACGCTTCCGCTTTCGGTCTACGAGGGTATGTGGACACACTCTCCCCCTCTCGTTGCTATGCATCTCCTACATAGATCTTGCATGTTCGTAGGAATTTTTTTGAAACTGCATGCTACGTTCCACAACAGAACATCTCTATGTTGATCATATCTACTATATGATTCACGCTTGACCTTTCGGTCTCCAGTGTTCCGAGGCCATGTCTGTACATGCTAGGCTCGTCAAGTTTAACCCAAGTATTCCGCATGTGCAAAACTGTCTTGCACCCGTTGTATGTCAACGTAGAGTCTATCACACTCGATCATCGCATGGTGTCTCGAAACGACGAACTATAGCAATGGTGTATACACAGGGAGAACACTTTTACCTTGAAATTTAGTGAAGGGGTCATCTTCTAATGCTACCATCATTCTAAGCAAAATAAGATGCATAAAAGATAAACATCACATGCAATCACAATATGTCACATGATATGGCCATCGTCATCTTGTGCTTTTGATCTCCATCTCCAAAGCAACATCATGATCTCCATCGTCACCCGCTTGACACCTTGATCTCCATCATAGCGTCATTGCATTGAGGTCGTCACGCCAACTATTGCTTCTACAACTATCGATAACACATAGTGATGAAGTAAAGCAATTACATGGCGCTTGCACTTCATACAAAAAAGAGACAACCCTAAGGCTCCTGTCGGTTGTCGATATTACAAAACATGATCATCTCATACATCAACATATATCATATCTTGACCATATCACATCACAACATGCCCTGCAAAAACAAGTTAGACGTCCTCTACTTTGTTGTTGCGTGTTTTACGTGGCTACTACGGGCTTCTAGCAAGAACCGTTCTTACCTACGCATAAAACCACAATGGTGATTCATCAAGTTTGTTGTTTTAACCTTCTTCAAGGACCGGCCATAGTCAAATTCAATTCAACTAAAGTTGGAGAAACAGACACCCGCCAGCCACCTTTATGCAAAACTAGTTGCATGTCAGTCGGTTGAACCGGTCTCATGTGCGTGGACATGTAAGGTTGGTCTGGGACACTTCATCCCACAATACCGCCGAATCAAAATAAGAGTTGGTGGTAAGAAGCATGACTATCACCGCCCACAACTCTTTGTGTTCTACTCGTGCATATCATCTACGCATAGACCTGGCACATGATGCCACCGTTGGGAATCGTTGCATGGAAAACAAAAAAAAAATTATACGCACACGCAATGATCTATCCATGGAGATGCATAGCAACGAGGGGGGAGTGTGTCCACGTACCCTCGTAGACCGTAAGTGGAAGTGTTTCACAACGTGGTTGATGTAGTCGAACTTTCTTCGCGATTCAACCGATCTAGTACCGAACGTATGGCACCTTCATGTTCTGGACACGTTCAGCTCGATGACGTCCCCCGCCTTCTTGATCCAGCAAGATGTCGAGGTAGGCCTGGGCATTCGATTACCCGGAAGAGTCCGGTTCGATACTTCGAGTTGTTTTGATTTTCGGTTTTGGGAATATGCTACCCGATTGGTTAACAAAAAAAGAGATAACTGAGGACTCGGTGCACCAGAAATTTGGTTCAGTGCTCGAGTTGACCGAGTAGGACCGATACACTTCAGTTTGGAATCTAAATCTCACATGTTCGCTTGCCTTTTGCGCATGAAAAGTTGTCACTTTCCATCACAGATTGAGCCCCCCGTTGGGCGCTGGCCACTAGACCACCACCAAAGCTTGCCATGCTTTTTTGGGACAATTGCATTTTTACCCCTAGTTGGTTCCTACCCACGGGTTTTGCCCTTACTTTTCGAGCTTGCTCAGTTTTGCCCTTACTTTTTCGGTCGAGGTTCCCCGAATGCCCTTTGACCGTTTGACCAAAACTTTGAAAATTCAAAACTAATTTATATGAACTCAAAAAAATGCAAATAAGATATCAAAATGTTCGGATAAACATTACCTTTATGTGCATATCATTTGCATTCAGGACAAAAGCACCCTTTAAACTACCTGAGGTAATTAATGTTATTAACATTATTAAAAATAAAAAGGTATACACAATATTTTTTCATGAATACAAATTACATGCAAATGTAGGTGATGTTTTCTGAACATCCTGATCTTATTTGCATTTTTTGAGTTTGTATCAACTTGTTATGAAGTTTCCAAATAATGGTCAAAGTCGTTAGAACATTCTTAACAAGATGATACGAACTCAGAAAAATGTAAATGAGATATCTGGATGTTTAGAAAACATCACCTACATTTGCATGTAATTTTTATTCATGAAAAAAATATTGTTTATACCTTTTTATTTTTAATAATGTTAATAACATTAATTACCTCAAGTAGTTTAAAGGGTGCTTTTGTCCAGAATGCAAATGATATGCACATAAAGGTAATGTTTATCTGAACATTTTGATATCTTATTTTCATTTTTCTGAGTTCATATGAATTAGTTATGAATTTTCAAAGTTTTGGTCAAACGGTCAAAGGGCATTCGAGGGACGATGGCGGAAAAAGTAAGGGCAAAACTGAGCAAGCTCGAAAAGTAAGGGCAAAACCCGTGGGTAGGAACAAACTAGGGGTAAAAATGCAATTGTCCCTACTTTTTTATGCAAGATAGAGTTAGGGATGCAGCAGGGGGCAAGCGCATTCTCCTCATCGTGCAAGTAAAAAAAGCTGATTGATACGTCTCCAACGTATCTATAATTTTTTATTGTTCCATGCTATTATATATTCTATTTTGGATGTTTAATGGGCTTTATTATACACTTTTATATTATTTTTGGGACTAACCTATTAACCTAGAGCCCAGTGCCAGTTTCTGTTTTTCGTTGTTTTTGAGTATCGCAGAAAAGGAAAACCAAACGGAGTCCAATTGACCTGAAACTTGACGGAGCTTATTTTTGGACCAGAAGAAGGCCAGGAAGTAAAAGAACTGGGCCAGAAGAGTCTCGGGCTGCCCATGAGGGTGGGGAGCGCGCCCACCCCCTGGGCGCGCCTCCCTGCCTCGTGGACAGCCCGGAGACCCCCCCTGACATGTTCCTGACTCCAATACCTCTTATATAACCCAAAACTTCTAGAGAGAAACCTAGATCGGGAGTTCCACCGCCAGAAGCCTCCGTAGCCACCAAAACCAATCTAGACCCGTTCTGGCACCCTGCCGGAGGAGGGAATCCCTGGCGCTCTCCATGACGAGGAGGGAGTAGTCCACCCTCGGGGCCGAGGGTATGTACTAGTAGCTATGTGTTTGATATCTCTCTCTCTCTCGTGTTCTTGAGGTGGCATGATCTTGATGTATCGCGAGGTTTGCTATTATAGTTGGATCTTATGATGTTTCTCCCCCTCTACTCTCTTGTGATGAATTGAGTTTTCCCTTTGAAGTTATCTTATCGGATTGAGTCTTTAAGGATTTGAGAACACTTGATGTATGTATTGCATGTGCTTATCTGTGGTGACAATGTGATATCACATGATCCACTTGATGTATGTTTTGGTGATCAACTTGCGAGTTTCGTGACCTCGTGAACTTATGCATAGGGGTTGGCACACGTTTTCGTCTTGACTCTCCGGTAGAAACTTTGGGGCACTCTTGGAAGTTCTTTGTGTTGGTTGAATAGATGAATCTGAGATTGTGTGATGCATATCGTATAATCATACCCATGAATACTTGAGGTGACATTGGAGTATCTAGGTGACATTAGGGTTTTGGTTTATTTGTGTCTTAAGGTGTTATTCTAGTACGAACTCTATGATAGATTGATCAGAAAGGATAACTTTGAGGTGGTCTCATACCCTACCATAATCTCTTCGTTTGTTCTCCGCTATTAGTGACTTTGGAGTGACTCTTTGTTGCATGTTGAGGGATAGTTATATGATCCAATTATGTTATTACTGTTGAGAGAACTTGCACTAGTGAACGTATGAACCCTAGGCCTTGTTTCCTAGCATTGCAATACCGTTTACGCTCACTTTTACCACTTTCTACCTTGATGTTTTTATATTTTCATATTACAAAAACCTATATCTACCATCCATATTGCACTTGTATCACCATCTCTTCGCCGAACTAGTGCACCTATACAATTTACCATTGTATTGGGTGTGTTGGGGACACAAGAGACTCTTTGTTATTTGGTTGCAGGGTTGTTTGAGAGAGACCATATTCATCCTACGCCTCCCACGGATTGATAAACCTTAGGTCATCCACTTGAGGGAAATTTGCTACTGTCCTACAAACCTCTGCACTTGGAGGCCCAACAACGTCTACAAGAAGAAGGTTGTGTAGTAGACATCACTGATGAGTGGCAACATGGGGCATGCGTATTTTTATTAGCAAAGCCTGTGCCTGTTTGTGGTTGTGATGAAAAGAAAAGGCTGAGAAAAATTGCCGTGTACTTGGTTGATGTGCTAATCGACCTAGCTGGATAGGCTTTAATTAATATAGTAAAATACTTCAGTTCATTCGGGAGATTCGGCCAGTGATCTCAGTGACCGAATTCATCGAACTAATTTCAGTCTTTGCCATTTGCTAACCGAACAAATAACCAAAGCTTTGGTTCTTGGTTTTTTCGGCTTCGGTCTCGGGTTTTTCGGCTCCGGTCTTCGGTTCTTGGTTTTTATGCCCACCCCTACGTCGAGGTAGTAGATGAGTTTCGTCAGCACAATGACGTGGTGAAAGTGATGGTGAAGTGATCTCCGCAGGGCTTCACCTAAGCACTACGAAAATATGACCGGGGGTGTAAACGGTGGAGGGGGGTGCCGCACACGGCTAACAATTGATCTGGTGTGTGCTAGGCGCACCCTCCCACATATATATAGGTGGGAGGGAGGGAGGCGCAGCCAAAGGAGGCGCCCAAGTAGGAGGAATCCTACTTGGGGTCCATGCTGTTGGGTAACATAGTAATTTCAAAAAAATCCTACGCACACGCAAGATCATGGTGATGCATAGCAACGAGAGGGGAGAGTGTTGTCTATGTACCCTCGTAGACCGAAAGCGGAAGCGTTAGCACAACGCGGTTGATGTAGTCGTACGTCTTCACGATCCGACCGATCAAGTACCGAACATACGGCACCTCCGAGTTCAGCACACGTTCAGCCCGATGATGTCCCTCGAACTCCGATCCAGCCGAGTGTTGAGGGAGAGTTTCGTCAGCACGACGGCGTGGTTACA
Source organism: Triticum urartu (assembly GCF_003073215.2). Lineage (NCBI taxonomy): Eukaryota > Viridiplantae > Streptophyta > Magnoliopsida > Poales > Poaceae > Triticum > Triticum urartu. The sequence continues at coordinate 635,437,248 of NC_053024.1, read as the reverse complement.
ATGTTGATGTTCTACCGCCGCAGGGCTTCGCCTAAGCACCGCTACAGTATTATCGAGGTGGACTATGGTGGAGGGGGAACCACACACGGCTAAGAGATCAATGATCTAATGTTGTGTCTCTAGGGTGCCCCCTGCCCCTGTATATAAAGGAGCAAGGGGGGTGCGGTAGGCCAGGGCATAGGCGCGCCAGGAGGAGTCCTACTCCCACCGGGAGTAGGACTCCCCCCCTTTCCTAGTTGGATTAGGACTTGGGAGGGGGGAAGAAGGAAAGAGAGGGCCGACCCCCTTTGCCCTAAACCAATTCGGTTTGGGCCTTGGGGGGGCGCGCCCCACACTTCCTTAGCTTCCCTCCTTTTCCACTAAGGCCCATGTAGGCCCATTAAGCCCCCGGGGGGTTCCGGTAACCTCCCATACTCCGGTAAAATCCTGATTTCACCTGGAACACTTCCGATATCCAAACATAGGCTTCCAATATATCAATCTTCATGTCTCGGCCATTTCGAGACTCCTCGTCATGTCCGTGATTACATCCGGGACTCCGAATAACCTTCGGTACATCAAAACATAAAACTCATAATATAACTATCATCGTAGCGTTAAGCGTGCGGACCCTACGGGTTCGAGAACTATGTAGACATGACCGAGACACGTCTCCGTTCAATAACCAATAGCGGAACCTGGATGCTCATATTGGCTCCTACATATTCTATGAAGATCTTTATCGGTTAGACCGCATAACAACATACGATGTTCCCTTTGTCATCGGTATGTTACTTGCCCGAGATTCGATCGTCGGTATCTCAATACCTAGTTCAATCTCATTACCGGCAAGTCTCTTTACTCGTTCCGTAATACATCATCCCGCAACTAACTCATTAGTTGCAATGCTTGCAAGGCTTAAGTGATGTGCATTACCAAGAGGGCCCAGAGATACCTCTCCGACAATCGGAGTGACAAATCCTAATCTTGAAATATGCCAACCCAACAAGTACCTTCGGAGACACCTGTAGAGCACCTTTATAATCACCCAGTTACGTTGTGATGTTTGGTGGCACACAAAGTGTTCCTCCGGTAAAAGGGAGTTGCATAATCTCATAGTCATAGGAACATGTATAAGTCATGAAGAAAGCAATAGCAACAAACTAAACGATCAAGTGCTAAGCTAACAGAATGGGTCAAGTCAATCACATCATTCTCCTAATGATGTGATCTCATTAATCAAATGACAACTCATGTCTATGGTTAGGAAACATAACCATATTTGATCAACGAGCTAGTCAAGTAGAGGCATACTAGTGACACTCTGTTTGTCTATGTATTCACACATGTATTATGTTTCTGGTTAATACAATTCTAGCATGAATAATAAACATTTATCATGATATAAGGAAATAAATAATAACTTTATTATTGCCTCTAGGGCATATTTCCTTCAGCCTCCCACTTGCACTAGAGTCAATAATCTAGTTCACATCGCCATGTGATTTAATACCAATAGTTCACATCATCATGTGATTAACACCCATAGTTCACATCGACATGTGACCAATACCCAAAGGGTTTACTAGAGTCAATAATCTAGTTCACATCGCTATGTGATTAATACCCAAAGAGTACTAAGGTGTGATCATGTTCTGCTTGTGAGAGAAGTTTAGTCAACGGGTCTGCCACATTCAGATCCGTAAGTATTTTGCAAATTTCTATGTCAACAATGCTCTGCACGGAGCTACTCTAGCTAATTTCTCCCACTTTTAATATTTATCCAGATTGAGGCTTTGGGTCATCTGGATCAGTGTCAAAACTTGCATCGACGTAACCCTTTACGATGAACCTTTTGTCACCTCCATTATCGAGAAATATATCCTTATTCCACTAAGGTTAATTTTGACCAATGTCATGTGATCTACTCCTAGATCACTATTGTACTCTCTTGTCAAACTCAGGGTAGAGTATACAATAGGTCTGGTACACCGCATGGCATACTTTATAGAACCTATGGCTGAGGCATACGGAATGACTTTCATTCTCTCTCTATGTTCTGCCGTGGTCGGGTTTTGAGTCTTACTCAACTTCACACCTTGTAACGCAGGCAAGAACTTCTTCTTTGACTGTTCCATTTTGAACTACTTCAAAATCATGTCAAGGTATGTACTCATTGAAAAAACTTATCAAGCGTCTTGATCTATCTCTATAGATCTTGATGCTCAATATGTAAGCAGCTTCACCGAGGTCTTTCTTTGAAAAACTCCTTTCAAACACTCCTTTATGCTTTGCAGAATAATTCGACATTATTTCCGATCAATAATATGTCATTCACATATACTTATCAGAAATGATGTAGTGCTCCCACTCACTTTCTTGTAAATACAGGCTTCACCGCAAGTCTGTATAAAACTATATGCTTTGATCAACTTATCAAAGCATATATTCCAACTCCGAGATGCTTGCACATGTCCATAGATGGATCGCTGGAGCTTGCATATTTTGTTAGCACCTTTAGGATTGACAAAACCTTCTGGTTGCATCATATACAACTCTTCTTTAATAAATCCATTAAGGAGTGCAGTTTTGTTTATCCATTTGCCAAATTTTATAAAATGCGGCAATTGCTAACATGATTCGGACAGACTTAAGCATAGATACGAGTGAGAAACTCTCATCGTAGTCAACACCTTGAACTTGTCGAAAACCTTTTTGCGACAATTCTAGCTTTGTAGATAGTAACACTACTATCAACATCCGTCTTCCTCTTGAAGATCCATTTAATCTCAATGGCTTGCCGATTAATGGGCAAATCAATCAAAGTCCATACTTTGTTCTCATACATGGATCTCATCTCAGATTTCATGGCCTCAAGCCATTTCGCGGAATATGGGCTCATCATCGCTTCCTCATAGTTTGTAGGTTCGTTATGGTCAAGTAACATGACCTCTAGAACAGGATTACCGTACCACACTGGTGTGGATCTCACTCTGGTTTACCTACGAGGTTTGGTAGTAACTTGATCTGAAGTTACATGATCATCGTCATTAGCTTCCTCACTAATTGGTGTAGGAGTCACAGGAATAGATTTCTGTGATGAACTACTTTCCAGTAAGGGAGCAGGTATAGTTACCTCATCAAGTTCTATTTTCCTCCGGCTCACTTCTTTCGAGAGAAACTCCTTCTCTAGAAAGGATCCATTCTTAGCAAGGAATGTCTTGCCTTCGGATCTGTGATAGAAAGTGTACCCAACTATCTCCTTTGGGTATCCTATGAAGACGCACTTCTCTGACATGGGTTTGAGCTTATCAAGATGAAACTTTTTCACATAAGCATCGCAACTCCAAACTTTAAGAAACGACAACTTTGGTTTCTTGCCAAACCATAGTTCATACTGTGTCGTCTCAACGGATTTAGATGGTGCCCTTTTTAACGTGAATGCAGCTGTCTCTAATGCATAACCCCAAAACGATAGTGGTAAATCGGTAAGAGACATCATAGATCACACCATATCTAATAAAGTACGGTTATGATGTTCGGATACACCATTACACTGTGGTGTTCCAAGTGGCGTGAGTAGTGAAACTATTTCACATTGTTTTAACTGAAGGCCAAACTCGTAACTCAAATATTCTCCTCCACGATCAGATCATAGAAACTTTATTTTCTTGTTACGATGATTTTCCACTTCACTCTGAAATTATATGAACTTTCCAAATATTTCAGAATTTTTGTTTCATCAAGTAGATATACTCATATCTCCTCAAATCATCTGTGAAGATCAGAAAATAATGATACCTGCCGTGAGCTTCAATATTCATCGGACCACATACATCAGTATGTATGATTTCCAACAAATCTGTTGCTCGCTCCATTGTTCCAGAGAACGGAGTCTTAGTCATCTTGCCCATGAGGCATGGTTCACAAGCATCAACTGATTCATAATCAAGTGATTCCAAAAGCCCATCAGCATGGATTTTCTTCATGCGCTTTACACCAATATGACCTAAACGGCAGTGCCACAAATAAGTTGCACTATCATCATTAACTTTGCATCTTTTGGCTTGAATATTATGAATATGTGTATCACTACGATCGAGATCCAACAAACCATTTTTGTTGGTGTGTATGAACATCGAAGGTTCTATTCATGTAAACAGAACAACAATTGTTCTCTAACTTAAATGAATAACCGTATTGCAATAAACATGACCAAATCATATTTATGCTCAACGTAAACACCAAATAACACTTATTTAGGTTCAACACTTATCCCAAAAGTATAGGGAGTGTGCGATGATGATCATATCAATCTTGGAACCAATTCCAACACACATCGTCACTTCACCCTTAACTAGTCTCTGTTCATTCTATAACTCCTGATTCGAGTTGCTAATTTTAGCAACCGAACAAGTATCAAATACTCAGGGGCTACTATAAACACTAGTAAGGCACACATCAATAACCTGTATATCAAATATACCCTTTGTTCACTTTGCCATCTTTCTTATCCACCAAATATTCAGGGAATATCGGCTTCCAGTGATCATTTCCTTTGAAGTAGAAGCACTCAGTTTCAGGCTTTGGTCCAGCTTTGGGCTTCTTCACGGGAGTGACAACTTGCTTGTCATTCTACTTGAAGTTCCCTTTCTTTCCCTTTGCCCTTTTCTTGAAACTAGTTTTCTTGTCAATCATCAACACTTGATGCTCTTTCTTGATTTCTACCTTCGTCGATTTCAACATCACGAAGAGCTCGGGAATCATTTTCGTCATCCCTTGCATACTATAGTTCATCATGAAGTTCTAGTAACTTGGTAATGGTGACTAGAGAACTCTGTCAATCACTATCTTGTCTATAAGATTAACTCCCACTTGATTCAAGCAATTGTAGTACCTAAATAATCTGAGCATATGCTCACTGCTTGAGCTATTCTCCTCCATCTTTTAGCTATAGAACTTGTTGGAGACTTCATATCTCTCAACTCGGGTATTTGCTTGAAATATTTAACTTCAACTCCTAGAACATCTCATATGGTCCATGACGTTCAAAATGTCTTTGAAGTCCCGATTCTAAGCCGTTAAGCATGGTGCACTAAACTATCAAGTAGTCATCATATTGAGCTAGCCAAACATTCATAACGTCTGCATCTGCTCCTGCAATAGGTCTGTCACCTAGCGGTGCATCAAGGACATAATTCTTCTGTGCAACAATGAGGTTAATCCTCAGATCACGGATCCAATCCGCATCATTGCTACTAACATTTTTCAACATAGTTTTCTCTAGGAATATATAAAAAATTAAACGGGGAGCAATATCACGAGCAATTGATCTACAACATAGATATGCTAATACTACCAGGACTAAGTTCATGACAAATTAAAGTTCAATTAATCATATTACTTAAGAACTCCCACTTAGATAGACATCCCTCTAATCCTCTAAGTGATCACATGATCCAAATCAACTAAACCATGTCCGATCATCACGTGAGATGGAGTAGTTTCAATGGTGAACATCACTATGTTGATCATATCTACTATATGATTCACGCTCGACCTTTCGGTCTCCGTGTTCCGAGGCCATATCTGTTATATGCTAGGCTCGTCAAGTTTAACCTGAGTATTCCGCGTGTGCAACTGTTTTGCACCCGTTGTATTTCAACGTAGAGCCTATCACACCCGATCATCACCTGGTGTCTCAGCACGAAGAACTTTCGCAATGGTGCATACTCAGGGAGAACACTTATACTTTGATAATTTAGTGAGGGATCATCTTATAATGCTACCGTCAATCAAAGCAAGATAAGATGCATAAAAGATAAACATCACATGAAATCAATATAAGTGATATGATATGGCCATCATCATCTTGTGCTTGTGATCTCCATCTCCAAAGCACCTCCATGATCACCATCGTCACCGGCGCGACACCTTGATCTCCATCGTAGCATCATTGTCGTTTCGCCAATCTTATGCTTCTACGACTATCGCTACCACTTAGTGATAAAGTAAAGCATTACAGGGCGATTGCATTGCATACAATAAAGCGACAACCATATGGCTCCTGCCAGTTGCCGATAACTCGGTTGCAAAACATGATCATCTCATACAATAAAATTTAGCATCATGTCTTTGTCAGGACCCCGATTCCAAGTCACATCGATCTAGCCGGTAACACCTCATATCACTTTGCGGCCTCACGCATGGTATTCCCACGGGTGTCGCCTTACCATGGCCCGGGACCGTTTGCGACTTTTGGCTCACGTATATGATAGTGTCGCTAGCATCCATATGACAGAGAACCCGGGCCGACATGGCTAGTCGTGAACCCAAAGCGGCACCAACCTATGGGGACAGGCATACATGAATCACATCGAGCATGTCGGTCAGCAGCGTGTGAATCCGGGCTGTAGCACTGGGCTAACAGGACTCCGGGAACCCGGGCTGTAGCAGGCTAAGCAGGACTCCGGATGTCACCGCGTGACATTTCCCCAAAGGGACAAACACAGGAACAAATTGAAACACATGCCGGCCAGTCAAGTGTCCTGAGCAGTAGTGCTGGGCTAGCAGGACTCCGGTGAACCAGGCTATAGCGGACTACTATGGCTCATGGAAGCACTAGACTACATTTCCCCATAAGAGAGGTTGCCAAGGATAAACAACTAGAGTGTCGGATCCCACACATACCAAGCATTTCAATCATACACACAATATGCTCGATATGTGTAAATACAACATGGCATCACAACATAACTCTACGACTCAAGTATTATTCATTAGGCTCCGAGGAGCGAGATATTACAAACATGGGTCTCATGACCCAACAATCATAGCATACAAATCAAAGCACATGCGGAAGCTTAACATGTCTGAGTACAGACATCTACAAATGAAAAAGGCTGAGAAGCCTGACTATCTACCAGATCCTGCCGAGGGCACAAGATCGTAGCTGAGGTATCAAGCTAAGCATCGAAGTCCACGCGGAACTACTAGCGAGACTGAAGTCTCTATGCAAAACATAAATTAAGCAAACGTGAGTACAAAAGTACTCAGAAAGACTTACATCAGAACTAGCTACATATGCATCGACATCAACAAAGGGATGGTGGGGTTTAACTGCAGCAAGCCAGCTTTGACTCAGTGGCTAACCTGAACTACGACTGCAAGCAACTCTTTTGAGGTGGCGCACATGAGTCCACATATTCACCAATCAATACACCACTATGGATCCGCTCCCGTCTACCTACGAGAACGCCATCCATAGCACTCATGCTTATCTTGCGCATTTTAAAGTATCCACTTCCACTTGTCTATGAACTGTTATAGGCAACCCAGAAGTCCTTTACCATGGACGCGGCTATTCGAATAGTTTTATACCCTGCAGGGGTGTACTTCATCACACATGTTTCCACCACTTAGCGTCTGCACACGACATGTGCTCGGCAGACTTCAAGTGAAAGCCAAGTGGGTGTAGACCACGACCTGACTAACCGCACAAGTCTCTAGTCCAGGTTTATCGCCTATTCGGGTTCCATCCGCAAGGAAATCCGGCCGGGGTGTCCTCAACGGCCCCAAACGATGTGTACAGGGTCCCGAGATGCCAAACGGGCGCCCGGCATACCCGGCCATGGTGTATCTACTGCATCATAGCCAACCCCTAGGGTTAGCGCTACGCACGGCCGCCAACACATAACCTATAAACATCAGAAACTAGTTGCAACTCCTGGACAGAGGACGAGAGGGGTCAGTAAGTCGAGTGGGGTCATATTTCAAGGCTCAATGTGTGGTAGTAGTTGTTTCATGGATCACAAACACAGAACTCAGTTCCTAAGGACGGCTTCAATGAAACAACCCACCATGTACTCCTACATGGCCTCTCATCGATACCTTTACCAAATCATGTTCACACACTTAGCTCTCAACAGTAGGACATGTTCACACACCTCCGATTCATCCCCGATGAATCAGACCTGACACAACTCTATGCAATAGCAGGCATGACAAACAAGCATGAATGAGTAGGCACATCAAGGCTCAAACAACTCCTACTCATGCTAGTGGGTTTCATCTAATTACTGTGGCAATGACAGGTCATGCAGAGGAAAGGGGTTCAGCTACCGCAGCATGTAACAGTTGAAATGGTGTTGTCCTAATGTACTAAAAGAGAGCAGGAGCAAGAGAGGGGGATTGTATCGGAATGAACAAGGGGGTTTTTCTTACCTGGCACTTCTGAAGATAGTATAGCTCTTCATCGGTGTCATCGAACTCATCGTCGAAACCACGTCTATCAAGAGGGGACAACTTCCGGCAATAAAGAAGGAAACACAATCAATGCAATGCAACAATATGATGCATGCTCATGACATGGCAATATGCTGTTGATTGAACTAATGCAACTAGCAACCATATTAAATGAAGTTGGTTTGAACCCTAGGTTCAAATTCAAACCCCATATGTGCTTTCTTAAATGCCATTTAATTGAATTTTCCTAAACAGAGGATATAAGTTGCTCTAACATGCATGCAGATGCCATAAACAGATTCTTTGGATTTTTCTAATCATTTTTCATATATAATTTATTTCATTCTGAGCTACGGTTGATTTTCTATGAATTTTTGAAGTTTTAAACATTTTCTAGGATTTTCTGAATTATAAATAATCCAGAAAATGAGTTATGGCGTCAGGGCTACGTCACTGTGACGTCAGCAGGTCAACTGACCCGGTCCAGGTCAAACCTGACCAGTGGGGTTGACACGTCAGTGACACAATTAACTAACAGGGTTAATTAAATCTAACTAATCAAATTAACAGCCACTGGGCCCACTGTCAGTGTCAGCGGGGGGTAATTAGTCCTAAACTAATCTAGTCAGGGGCGGGGCCCACGTGTGTTGACCCTAGGGAGGTCAAGCCCTGGGTCTAACAGGTCAAACCTGTCGGCGACTCGACGCCGGCGAGGCCAGACACGGCGGCGGGGCTCGGAAAACATATATGAGTAGCTGGAGCCCATATATGAGTAGCTGGAGCTCGCGCGCGTCGAGTGGTGCTCTCAGCTTTGCCGGAGATGGCCCGGAACGACGGTGGCGACAACGGCAGCGGTGGCCGGAGTTCGGCCGAGCTTGGGGGCGCGGCTGCAACGGGCAAAAAGTGCGAACTAAAGCGCGGGCAAGGCACTACGCGGTGTGGCAGGCGTGTTTGGCACATTGGCGCAACCAAATGGTCGTCGGAGCAACACCGGCGACGAGCTCTTGCGGCAAAGCGTCTCAGCTCTGGTGGAGGAGGCGGTTAGAGGGTGCAAACGAAGCAAAGAAGAGGGGGAGGCGGAGTAGAAGCTCACGGCGGATCCAGCAGAGGCGACGACGAGGCCGGGGAGAGGCTGGAGCTCGCGAATCCCCGACGAGTCCGCCGGCGGTCAGAGGTTGAAGACGAGGTTGGGGACGACGCTGCAGGGCTTCCGGAGGGGCGTGGCTCGGTGGGGAGGGAAAGGGGGTCGAGGCGGAGCTCCTGAGCTCATCGGCAGCGCGAGGGGTGGCCGGTGGCCGCAGGAACGGCGAGCGGTGGCGACGGGCTCCATTCGGGAAGAGAGCAGAGGAGGGGGGAAAACGCTTGAGAGAGTGAGAGAGGGGTCGGGACTGCGTGGCGTCGCGAGGGAGGCCCAGAGCAACGAGGGGGAAGCGGGAGGAAGCAGGAGGTGGCCGGGCGCGTGCCGGCGTGCCTCGGCCATGCGCGCTGCCTATTGGCGCGGGGAGGAAGACGACAGGGGAGGGGCCAGGTGGGCTGGGCCGGCCACTTGGGCCGCCAGGTGGATGCACAGGTGAGTTGGCCCAGGTAAGTTTCTGTTCTTTCCTTTCTCTTTTGTTTCAATTTTCTATTTATTTCCTCTTTGTTTTGATTTAGTTTTAGCCACTAAATCATTTTAATAAATTCTGTAGGTTATTATATGGCTTGCTAAAATATATACAAAGCCACTCACAAACTTCCAGAATTTTTGAAGTTATATTTAATATATATTAAATGTAAATCCAAAGAAAATAATTATTGGATTAATTCAAATGGCCAAAATAAATGTTTCTGAGCTCATAAAAATATTGGTTTGAATTTTAGCTCTTGCCAATAATTCTATAGAATAACAGGAACATTTTATTAGACTCATTTGAGAAGATTTTTAAAGTTGGTTATTTTTGAACTGATTTCTGAGGGTTTCAACAAACCTCAATTCAACTTTCAGAAATTAGACATGATGCATGGATGCTCTCTTATGCAACTATTGCAAACAATTCTAGGCTATGAAAACTCACCCCCACTAAACAAGAATCTTGTCCCGAGATTCAAGACGTGAGGTAAGAAGACAAAAGGGACACAAGACCAACACAATTTTCGCGATCCAGGGTGCAGTCCATAAGAATGTTGATTTGATCACCTTCATTGTCTCGAAGTCTTGCTCCAGGAACTCCTACCAACATGACAACGAGAGGGAAAAGGAACTCTAGAAGGATCGATCTTCTCAAAGATCGAGCAACTCAGGATTAACTCACGGAATGAGACATAGATACATCTCACGAGCTGAGACGCGAATCACACACTAGGAGTGGTGGAAAGAGGTAGATGACAAGGTTCTACTGGGTAGGCAAAAATCTCACGCTGAACAGGGCGGGGTAAGATCTCAAGATAGTGATGAAATAATTGCCATGATTTCATAATGGGGCACCTTAGGGGAGGTGACTCGTAGAATTATTCCCTTAAGTGGCAAAAAGAATTACTTTTGATATATAGATCATTGAAACTCTTTATACCAGCCTAAGGCAATCACAATCGATCGTTTGGTGGAGTTCAAAGGAATAGCATATCCGGATTCGAATGGATGATGTGGACTACCTTGTTGAAGACAACGCGATGGATGATTTTGCTTATCATCGGAAATGGATGGGACCCATGGTAGTACCACTGTTGAAGATGATCCTGACCAGGAATTACCGAGAAGGTAGTCCAAAATAGAATGGAACAACGGCGATGCAAGCTGGGAACAAAATGCAAATGTTGGGAATGATTCTAGTAACTGGGGATAAACTCAACAGTAGAGAGTGATTCCACTGTCTGAATGGTTCTAGCATAATCGAGGAGACCGAGAGCACAACGACCCCTGAGGAACAACTTCTAGAATAAGTTGCACTAAATCCTCATGGAGGAGAGGGTCAAATAGCTTAATCAAGATACTACAATGATAGATCTTCCGGCTAGGTGTGTCGGCCAGAACATCAACCTTATCGGGACCTACATCATAAATCTTGGAATAGCTCCAACCATCATGTCTTCCTGAGATCTAGATCTGGATGGTAACGGGATATTTCAGACGACATGTCCAGAAAGAAAGTTTGCAACACAAACCGACGAGACGATGTTGCGAGATTCTCGGGAATTGAACTACAATAGTAAACTCCAAAACATGAGCTGGTTCTACTACATATATGTGAACACGTTGTCCAAGACAAGCATGACCATGTAGAAGTATTACAATAAAACACTACCGAGTTCAGGTGGGGAACCATCATTGAGGATATCAAAGTCCTTGTGCATGAACTAGTATTCACACAACAACTCCTTTTCCTTGAACAAATCAATCAGTGGCTTGGTGTGCTAGGGAATACATACGGAGTGGAGGTAATTAATCTACCAAACCATAGAATACATTCGCACATGCATAGCTGACTTGGGATGGTACCAGAGGAAACAAAAACAACCTTTATCGAACTCACGGCGGCAACTTACACCAAATGCACGTGAACCGGAGAAGGTCACTTCTTTCATCCAACATATGCTTCATGAACGGGACACGAAGGCATTGCTTACAAGTTTTTAACACTAGGTTGATGTTCAACATGAATCATGGGGGAGACAAAATGCTGCTGATGGGCTCAACAGCAACTCATCAGAATTTCCATATCACTGGACTTCCACCATCATGTGAACACGGTGATAGCATTGGTCAGACCAAAGGATGTAATGGTGTATGCTCGAGGGATCAACCACGAGTAAGACAACATTACGATAGCCCATACTCAAGTCCAAGTTTTGACAAGGCAATAGATCCAACAACTGATCACGAGGACCAATTGGTGAAGATATCATCTTCCTTCAACACACACACACAAGATATCCCGTTTGGAGTGAACTAAGTGGATTAAACTTTTATCTTCCAACTCTCCAAGTTGTTGTGTTAGCTTAACTAATTAGTTCAGAGGTATCTAACACAGATTCTTGGAGAAAGAGTGGTTTATTGGAAAACCAACTTGATCACGAACTCAACATATCGGTCAGGGGACGACCTGGTGATACTTCCGTGAAGATGTCCAGAAAATCACGAACCACCGATATGTCTCTAAGCTCGAGAACAATCTTGCTTTTCAAGGATAGACGACATGATCAGAAGAGTGAGGGATTGACACAGTCCTAACTCATTGATCGAAGAGTGCACTGGAAATAAGGACTAGGTAGCACGATCAATCTTAGAATGATGATTTAATAACCAACACGCTAAGAATGAGAATACTGTCCATTTACTACCAAGCAACTTGTTGCTAGGAGTATTGATTTCACACATCACGATTCACTTGTCAGCATTCCGGTTGCGACAACACAACACCGAGGAATGAACAATGATGGCGAGAAGTATCTCTACGTCAATAATTCATAAGAGAAGGTGCAACTCTCATGACGTTCCTGACATAAAGTGGTTAATACTCCAGGGTAGAACAGAGCAAAAGCTAGATGGGCATTTGATCTGTAGAACACAACTACTTTGACCCAATCCTGGATATGGATGAGGTACTGGAGTTTGTTTCTCCTAGTCATTATGAACTAGAATGGTTTGACAAACCACAAGAATGATAGGCACCGATGAACGAATGCTCACATACTCCTGACTATCAATTGATAGATGAAGGTAGGAATACAAATGAAGAGGGACAACTCAAGAGGACATATATCTTTCTAAGTTGTGGATGCATAGATTAATATGTTGAACCAAGTTCAACAGGTTTCTTCCAGATAACCCATGCAGGAAGGTAGAACTGACAGAATCACAATTATGAATGGAGAACTCCTCAAGAGTACTATGATTGTGATATTTGGTTCAAGAGAACTTCTGCCATGATGGTTCATGGTATTTGCAAGAATGATACACCACGGACCTCGAAGACTATCACAAAGATTTCTAATATCCTAAAGGTATGAGCAACACTATCAACACAAGGTAAGTAGAGTGGATCTTGGGTCAAGAACCCAGGAATAGAATACCTACTACTAAATGGCATCACGGGATGCTTTCAAGAATGATGGCCAGAATCATCACACTGGGGATACGAAAGCATTGCTAAATTCTCGAGGACACCTAGGGTCATTATACTAACTCCAACATACACGTTAAGGCAACGGAGTACCTCAACAGACCGATTAGTGTGCTTAATCTGGCCCAAAAGGACATCGGAAACGGGATGAAGGGATTTGCAAATGCATCATACTATTTAGAAATATGGGATAACTCGGACAGCATAATGGCTGTAAATGCTCAAAAGATTTGAGACATCCTGAAAAATGGTGGCATAACCACTCAAACAACACAATATCAAGGTTCCGAGACCAACTAGGAACACACGGAAGTACTGGAAACCGAACTAAGACATGAATCCATCAATCCTATAAGTCTATGGATTAGTAACACGTCATCCTGATAGATAGATGAGAAGGCCTAGTTTCTTAACCCCGTAGAAAGGAAGAGGTTGAATTAGATTAGAAGGGCATAAGGTAAAGGAGTAAAAGAGCCTTACGTTCCCTTCCACAATCAATTCCCTTACATAACTAAAGCATTTATAGACTCGACTTCGACCAGTTTGGCTTGGTAATCCTACAGGCAGTCAGGCTCTGGTACCAACGCTGTCAGGACCCCGATTCCAAGTCACATCGATCTAGCCGGTAACACCTCATATCACTTTGCGGCCTCACGCACGGTATTCCCACGGGTGTCGCCTTACCATGGCCCGGGACCGTTTGCGCCTTTTGGCTCACGTATATGACAGTGTCGCAAGCATCCATATGACAGAGAACCCGGGCCGACATGGCTAGTCGTGAACCCAAAGCGGCACCAACCTATGGGGACAGGCATACATGAATCACATCGAGCATGTCGGTCAGCAGCATGTGAATCCGGGCTGTAGCACTGGGCTAATAGGACTCCAGGAACCCGGGTTGTAGCAGGCTAGGCAGGACTCTGGATGTCACCGCGTGACATTTCCCCGAAGGGACAGACACAGGAACGAAGTGAAACACATGCCGGCCAGTCAAGTGTCCTGAGCAGTAGTTCTGGGCTAGCAGGACTCCGGTGAACCGGGCTGTAGCGGACTACTATGGCTCATGGAAGCACTAGACTACATTTCCCCATAAGAGAGGCTGCCAAGGATAAACAACTAGAGTGTTGGATCCCACACATACCAAGCATTTCAATCATACACACAATATGCTCGATATGTGCAAATAAAACATGGCATCACAACATAACTCTACGACTCAAGTATTATTCATTAGGCTCCGAGGAGTGAGATATTACAAACATGGGTCTCATGACCCAACAATCATAGCATACAAATCAAAGCACATGCGGAAGCTTAACATGTCTGAGTATAGACATCTACAAATGAAAAAGGCTGAGAAGCCTGACTATCTACCAGATCCTGGCGAGGGCACAAGATCGTAGCTGAGGTATCAAGCTAAACGTCGAAGTCCACGCGAAACTATTAGCGAGACTGAAGTCTCTCTGCAAAACATAAATTAAGCAAACGTGAGTACAAAAGTACTCAGCAAGACTTACATCAGAACTAGCTACATATGCATCGGCATCAACAAAGGGATAGTGGGGTTTAACTGCAGCAAGCCAGCTTTGACTCAGTGGCTAACCTGAACTACGACTGCAAGCAACTCTTTTGAGGTGGCGCACACGAGTCCACATATTCACCAATCAATACACCACTATGGATTCGCTCCCGTCTACCTACGAGAACGCCATCCATAGCACTCATGCTTATCTTGCCATTTTAGAGTATCCACTTCCACTTGTCTATGAACTCTTATAGGCAACCCAGAAGTCCTTTACCGTGGACGCGGCTATTCGAATAGTTTTATACCCTGCAGGGGTGTACTTCGTCACACATGTTTCCACCACTTAGCGTCTGCACACGACATGTGCTCGGAAGACTTCAAGCGAAAGCCGGCGTGGGTGTAGACCACGACCTGACTAACCACACAAGTCTCTAGTCCAGGTTTATCGCCTATTCGGGTTCCATCCACAAGGAAATCCGGCCGGGGTGTCCTCAACGGCCCCAAATGATGTGTACAGGGTCCCGAGACGCCAAACGGGCGCCCGGCATACCCGGCCACGGTGTATCAACCGCATTATAGCCCACCTCTATGGTCAGCGCTACGCACGGCCGCCAACACATAACCTATAAGCACCAGAAACTAGTTGCAACTCCTGGACAGAGGACGAGAGGGGTCAGTAAGTCAAGCGTGGTCATATTTCAGGGCCCAATGTGTGGTAGTAGTTGTTTCATGGATCACAAACACAAAACTCAGTTCCTAAGGACGGCTTCAATGAAACAACCCACCATGTACTCCTACATGGCCTCTCATCGATACCTTTACCAAATCAAGTTCACACACTTAGCTCTCAACAGTAGGACATGTTCACACACCTCCGATTCATCCCCGATGAATGAGAATTGACACAACTCTATGCAATAGCAGGCATGACAAACAAGCATGAATGAGTAGGCACATTAGGGCTCAAACAACTCCTACTCATGCTAGTGGGTTTCATCTAATTACTGTGGCAATGACAGGTCATGCAGAGGAAAGGGGTTCAGTTACCGCAGCATGTAACAGTTGAAACGGTGTTGTCCTAATGCAGTAAAATAGAGCAGGAGCAAGAGAGGGGGATTGTATCGGAATGAACAAGGGGGTTTTGCTTGCCTGGCACTTCTGAAGATAGTATAGCTCTTCATCGGTGTCATCGAACTCATCGTCGAAACCACGTCTATCGAGAGGGGACAACTTCCGGCAATAAAGAACGAAACACAATCAATGCAATGCAACAATATGATGCATGCTCATGACATGGCAATATGCTATTGATTGAACTAATGCAACTAGCAACCATATTAAATGAAGTTGGTTTGAACCCGAGGTTCAAATTCAAACCCCATGTGTGCTTTCTTAAATGCCATTTAATTGAATTTTCCTAAACAGAGGATATAAGTTGCTCTAACATGCATGCAAATTCCATAAACAGATTCTTTGGATTTTTCTGATCATTTTTCATATATAATTTATTTCATTCTGAGCTACGGTTGATTTTCTATGAATTTTTGAAGTTTTAAACATTTTCTAGGATTTTCTGAATTATAAATAATCCAGAAAGTGAGTTATGGCGTCAGCGCTACGTCACTGTGACGTTAGCAGGTCAACTGACCCGGTCCAGGTCAAACCTGAGCAGTGGGGTCGACACGTCAGTGACACAATTAACTAACAGGGTTAATTAAATCTAACTAATCAAATTAACAGCCACTGGGCCCACTATCAGTGTCAGCGGGGGGGTAATTAGTCCTAAACTAATCTAGTCAGGGGCGGGGCCCACGTGTGTTGACCCTAGGGAGGTCAAACCCCGGGTCCAACAGGTCAAACCTGCTAGCGACTCGACGCCGGCGAGGACAGACACGGCGGCGAGGCTCGGAAAACTTCCTCCGGCGACCAAATCAACGGCGGAGCCCATATACGAGTAGCTGGAGCTCGCGCGCGTCGAGTGGTGCTCTCAGCTTCGCGGGAGATGGCCCGAAACGACGGCGGCGACAATGGCAGCGGCAGCCGAAGTTCAGCCGAGCTCGGGGGCGCGGCTGCAGCGGCAAAAAGCGCGAACTAAAGCGCGGGCAAGGCACTACGCGGTGCGGCGGGCGTGTTTGGCACATTGGCGCAACCAAATGGTCGCCGGAGCAACACCGGCGACGAGCTCTTGCGGTGGAGCGTCTCGGCTCTGGTGGAGGAGTCGGTTAGAGGGTTCAAACGAAGCAAACAAGAGGGGGAGGCGGCGTAGAAGCTCACGGCGGATCCAACAGAGGCGACGGCGAGGCCTGGGAGAGGCTGGAGCTCATGAATCCCCGACGAGTCCGCCGGCGGTCAGAGGTTGAAGACGAGGTTGGGGACGACGCGGAAGGGCTTCTGGAGGGGTGTGGCTCGGTGGGGAGGGAGAGGGGGTCGAGGCGAAGCTCCTGAGCTCAGCGGCAGGGCGAGGGGTGGCCGGTGGCCGCAGGAACGGTGAGCGGCGGCGGCGGGCTCCGTTCGGGAAGAGAGCAGAGGAGGGGGGAAACGCTTGAGAGAGTGAGAGAGGGGTTGGGACTGTGTGGCATTGCGAGGGAGGCCCAGGGCGACATGGAGGAAGCAACAGGAAGCAGGAGGTGGCCGGGCGCGTGCCGGCGTGCCTCGGCCACACGCGCTGCCTATTGGCGCGGCGAGTAAGACGACAGGGGAGGGCCAGGTGGGTTGGGCCGGCCATTCAGGTCGCCAGGTGGCTGCACAGGTGAGTTGGCCCAGGTAAGTTTCTGTTCTTTCCTTTTCTTTTGTTCCAATTTTCTATTTATTTCCTCTCTGTTTTGATTTAGTTTTAGCCACTAAATCATTTTAATAAATTCTGTAGGTTATTATATGGCTTGCTAAAATATATACAAAGACACTCACAAACTTCCAGAATTTTTGAAGTTATATTTAATATATATTAAATATAAATCCAAAGCAAATAATTATTGGATTAATTCAAATGGCCAAAATAAATGTTTCTGAGCTCATAAAAATGTTGGTTTGAATTTTAGCTCTTGCCAATAATTCTATAGAATAACAGGAACATTTTATTGGACTCATTTGAGAAGATTTTTAAAGTTGGTTATTTTTGAACTGATTTCTGAGGGTTTCAACAAACCTCAATTCAACTTTCAGAAATTAGACATGATGCATGGATGCTCTCTTATGCAACTATTGCAAACAATTCTAGGCTGTGACAGTCTTGACCATATCACATCACAACATGCCCTGGAAAAACAAGTTAGACGTCCTCTACTTTGTTGTTGCAAGTTTTACGTGGCTGCTACGGGCTTAGCAAGAACCGTTCTTACCTACACATCAAAACCACAATGATAGTTTGTCAAGTTGGTGTTGTTTTAACCTTCGCAAGGACCGGGCGTAGCCACACTTGGTTCAACTAAAGTTGGAGAAACTGACACCCCCCAGCCACCTGTGTGCAAAGCACGTCGGTAGAACTAGTCTCGCGTAAGCGTACGTGTAATGTCGGTCTGGGCCGCTTCATCCAACAATACCATCGAACCAAAGTGTGACATGCTGGTAAGAAGTATGACTTATATCGCCCACGACTCACTTGTGTTCTACTCGTGCATATGACATCTACGCATAAAACCAGGCTCTGATACCACTATTGGGTAACGTAGTAATTTCAAAAAAATTCCTACGCACACGCAAGATCATGGTGATGCATAGCAACGAGAGGGGAGAGTGTTGTCTACGTACCCTCGTAGACCAAAAGCGGAAGCATTAGCACAACGCGGTTGATGTAGTCGTACGTCTTCACGATCCGACCGATCAAGTACCAAACGTATGGCACCTCTAAGTTCAGCACACGTTCAGCCCGATGACGTCCCTCGAACTCCGATCCAGCCGAGTGTTGAGAGAGAGTTTCGTCAGCATGACGCTGTGGTGACGATGTTGATGTTCTACCGACGCAGGGCTTCGCCTAAGCACCACTACAGTATTATCGAGGTGGACTATGGTGGAGGGGGGCACCGCACATGGCTAAGAGATCAATTATCTAATGTTGTGTCTCTAGGGTGCCCCCCTGCCCCTGTATATAAAGGAGCAAGGGGGGTGCGGCCGGCCAGGGCATAGGCGCGCCAGGAGGAGTCCTACTCCCACCGGGAGTAGGACTCCCCCCCCCTTCCTAGTTGGATTAGGACTTGGGAGGGGGAAGAAGGAAAGAGGGGGGCCGGCCCCTTTGCCCTAAACCAATTCGGTTTGGGCCTTGGGGGGGCGCCCCACACTTCCTTAGCTTCCTTCCTTTTCCACTAAGGCCCATGTAGGCCCATTAAGCCCCCGAGGGGGTCCGGTAACCTCCCGGTACTCCGGTAAAATCCCGATTTCACCCGGAACACTTCCGATATCCAAACATAGGCTTCCAATATATCAATCTTCATGTCTCGACCATTTCGAGACTCCTCGTCATGTCCGTGATTACATCCGGGACCCCGAACAACCTTCGGTACATCAAAACATAAAACTCATAATATAACTATCATCGTAGCGTTAAGCGTGCGGACCCTACGGGTTCGAGAACTATGTAGACATGATCGAGACACGTCTCCGTTCAATAACCAATAGCAGAACCTGGATGCTCATATTGGCTCCTACATATTCTACGAAGATCTTTATCGGTCAGACCGCATAACAACATACGTTGTTCCCTTTGTCATCGGTATGTTACTTGCCCAAGATTCGATCGTCGGTATCTCAATACCTAGTTCAATCTCGTTACCGGCAAGTCTCTTTACTCGTTCCGTAATACATCATCCCACAACTAACTCATTAGTTGCAATGCTTGCAAGGCTTAAGTGATGTGCATTACCGAGAGGGCCCAGAGATACCTCTTCGACAATCGGTGTGACAAATCCTAATCTCGAAATACGCCAACCCAACAAGTACCTTCGGAGACACCTGTAGAGCACCTTTATAATCACCCAGTTACATTGTGACGTTTGGTGGCACACAAAGTGTTCCTCCGGTAAACGGGAGTTGCATAATCTCATAGTCATAGGAACATGTATAAGTCATGAAGAAAGCAATAGCAACAAACTAAACGATCAAGTGCTAAGCTAACGGAATGGGTCAAGTCAATGACATCATTCTCCTAATGATGTGATCCCGTTAATCAAATGACAACTCATGTCTATGGTTAGGAAACATAACCATCTTTGATCAACGAGCTAGTCAAGTAGAGGCATACTAGTGACACTCTGTTTGTCTATGTATTCACACATGTATTATGTTTCCGGTTAATACAATTCTAGCATGAATAATAAACATTTATAATGATATAAGGAAATAAATAATAACTTTATTATTGCCTCTAGGGCATATTTCCTTCACATGCGCCCCTTTCCTTATTTGGAGTGCGGGGAAAGGCAGGGGAGGGTGGCGCCCCGGCCCCCTTTTCGTTTCTCCCATGAGAGGGAAAGGCGGGAGGGGCTAGCCCTCCCCTTTTCCTTCGCTATAGGGCTGGCCAAACAAGGAAGGGGGCGCACCAGCCCCCTTGTGGGCTGGTCTGTCCCCTCATTTGTCCCATAAGACCCATAACTTGTCGGGGGGTGCCCGGAACCCCTTCTGGTGACACGATTCCTTCCCGGTACGTCCCGAAACACTTCCTATGTCCAAATACCAACGTCCTATATATCAATCTTTACCTCTCGACCATTTCGATACTCCTCGTCATGTCCGTGATCTCATCCGGGACTCTGAACAACATTTGGTCACCAAAACATATAACTCATATAACACTATATCGTCAACGAACGCGAAGTGTGCGGACCCTACTGGTTCGAGAACTATGTACACATGACCGAGACACCTCTCCGGTCAATAACCAATAGTGGAACCTGGATGCTCATATTGTATCCTACATATTCTACGAAGATCTTTATTGGTCGAACCGTTATGACAACATACGTAATTCCCTTTGTCCATCGGTATGTTACTTGCCCGAGATTCGATCGTCGGTATCTTCATACCTAGTTCAATCTCGTTACCAGCAATTGTAACACCCCTAGCGTCATACTACAGTAACCCTCTATGATTAAGCTAATCATTTTACTAAATAGTGCTTGATCACCTTTGATTCAAATATCCTCTGAAATTTCCACTTTCAAATCTAATTCAATTTGCAAGTGAAATATAGAGTTGCGCAAAAGTTGCTGCAAATAGTTCATCGTTTACCCAAATTTCCATAACATTTAATTATTAAGGAATACAACATCACCTCCAAGCCAAGATGGACTATAGAAATTTAAAACAGTGCCAAATCAGCAAATTAATTGCTTTTCCATTTAAGCAAAATTCTAATAGCTTCAATTAGATTCCAAACTTCTTATGGCAGTGCGCAATATTTCTTTGAATTTGTTTTGGACAGTGGCATAATTTTGCAAAGTCGTTTGTGGCTAAAAGAGAATGCAAAGCTATTGGAAAAAATTAAACGAAAAGAAAAGGTATAAAACTAACGGCCCCACGGTACACTCTAGCCCAATGGCTATAGTGCAGGCCCAGCCCATCCCGGTGCCTCCTTCTCCCTCTGTTCACCAGAGGCTCCGTGGACGGGCACGGCGCGTCCATGACCGGGATTGCCACGTGTCGGTCATCCCGTGGCTTCCCCCAATGGATAAGGCCGCCCTCGACGCCTCCTCCCTCCGCTGCCAAATCCTGGCACGCCCAATCCCCTTCGCTTTCCCTCTTCCCCCTCTGTTTTGCTCGCCCGTGCGTGCTCGTCATTGCACCATCGTCGTTGACGCGCCCTGGATCCTCCCCTCGCCGTGCAGGCCTGTCCAGGAAGACTGCCGTTGTCTTCTACACCGGTCTCGAGGCCGGTTCGGAGCTGGGAAGCCCTCGCGCTGTCGCGATAGTCGATCCCCTGCGTCGACCATTGCTCCAGCCCCGTCGTCGATTCGCGCATCCCCGACCAGCTCCGACCTCTTCGGCCCTCCTCTCCATCCCTGTGAGCCTTCGCTCCTTCTCCTCTCGTCGTCGCCGCATCCGGATCCCGCTCCCGTGCCCAAGACCATGCCCACGCGCGCCCGCCTCTCCCTACTTGGCCGCGCCCCGCGCATGCATTCCCCCAGTGGCCGCTGGTGCCCGCTGCAGCTCTCTACTGCGTCCGCCTACCGTGTTGCCGTCATCGCCCGCAACCCCCGCGCTGTCCGCAACCCTCTCCTGCCGCAAGTGCCGCAACCCACGCCCGCCTGTCGTGGCCGGTCCGCGCTCGCTCGCATGCTCCCCGCAGCCGCCGTGACTCGCGAGCCTCCCTACAACGCCCTATGGCGCGCACACACACGCCTCTGGCCTCATCCCTACTTGCCCGCACAACCCCTCCCACTGCTGCTACTTGCTTCCGCCGCCTGCTGCTCTACCGGTGCTCGCCGAGCCCATCCAGGCCGGCCAGCGCTTCCACTGCCCGCGCCCTCGCCGTCCCGGCGTTGAGCTCTGCCGTCACCGCTCGCTGTAGGCCGCCGCCCGCGCGTGCTCTGTTTGCCGCTGCTCACCTGACATTGTCGCTGCCTTCCCCCGCCGCTAGCGCCGGCAGCCGCGCCCCAACCACCCCTCCTCACCGGCTTTGCCTCCACCCTGCTCTACCCCGCTCGCGGCAGCGCCAACCGGCCGGCCTCGCCGCGCCTCTGGTCGCCGACGTGCACAACGCTTCGATCTGGTCTCTGTGCCGGTGGCTACCAGGCCCGTGGCCTTTAGATTAGGCGCTAACCCTACCCCCCATTAACTAATGGGCACCCATCACTAATTAAAATTTAGGTTAGTTTTACTAAAAGGCGGCACTTACAAATGGGCCCCACGTGCTAACTAAGTTAACTAAAACAATTAAAAACAATGTTAATAGTGGAGTCAATGACAGGTGGCCCCCTGGTCAGTTGACCAGTCAACAGTCCACTATTGACTGTTGACTAGGCAGTCTACAGGGCCCCACCTGTCAGCCTCATTGTGCCTTGCTACCTCTTGAGCACTGCATTGGATTTCCCCGAAGAGGAAGGGATGATGCAGCAAAGCAGCGTAAGTATTTCCCTCAGTTTTTGAGACCAAAGGTATCAATCCAGTAGGAGGCTACGCTCGAGTCCCTCGTACCTACACAAAAACAATACCTCAACACAACCAACGCGCTTAGGGGTTGTCAATCCCTTCACGGTCACTTACGAAAGTGAGATCTGATAGAGATGATAAATAATATATTTTTTTAGTATTTTTGGTATAGAGATGCAAATTAAATAAAGTAAAAGCAAAGCAATAGTAAAGTGATGGAGATTGATATGATGAGAAAGAGACCCGGGGGCCATAGGTTTCACTAGTGGCTTCTGTTAAGAGCATAAGTATTCTACGGTGGGTGAACAAATTACTGTTGAGCAATTGACAGAATTGAGCATAGTTATGAGATTATCTAGGTATGATCATGTATATAGGCATCACGTTCGAGACAAGTAGACCGAAACGATTCTGCATCTACTACTATTACTCCACTCATCGACCGCTATCCAGCATGCATCTAGAGTATTAAGTTAAAAACAGAGTAACGCCTTAAGCAAGATGACATGATGTAGAGGGATAGTTTCATGCAATATGATAAAAACCCCATCTTGTTATCCTCGATGGCAACAATATAATACGTGCCTTTCTGCCCCTTCTGTCACTGGGAAAGGACACCGCAAGATTGAACCCAAAGCTAAGCACTTCTCCCATGGCAAGAACAACCAATCTAGTAGGCCAAATCAAACTGATAATTCAAAGAGACTTGCAAAGATAACCAATCATACATAAAAGAATTCAGAGAAGATTCAAATATTATTCATAGATAGACTTGATCATAAACCCACAATTCATCGGTCTCAACAAACACACCGCAAAAAGAAGATTACATCGAATAGATCTCCACGAGAGAGGGGGAGAACATTGTATTGAGATCCAAAAAGAGAGAAGAAGCCATCTAGCTACTAGCTATGGACCCGTAGGTCTAAAGTAAACTACTCACACTTCATCGGAGGAGCTTGGATGATGATGTAGAAGCCCTCCGTGATCGATGCCTCCTCCGGCGGAGCTCCGGAACAGGCCCCAAGATGGGATCTCGTGGATACAGAAAGTTGCGGCGGTGGAATTAGGTTTTTTGGCTCCGTCCCCGATCGTTTGGGGGTACGTGGATATATATAGGAGGAAGAAGTACGTCCGTGGAGCTTCGAGGGGCCCACGAGGCAGGGGGGCGCCCCCTACCCTCGTGAGCACCTCGTGGCTTTCTTGACGGAGGGTCCAAGTCTCCTGGATCTTATCTGATGAGAAAATCACGTTTACGAAGGTTTCATTCCGTTTGGACTCCGTTTGATATTCCTTTTCTTCGAAACCCTAAAACAGGCAAAAAAACAGCAATTCTGGGTTGGGCCTCCGGTTAATAGGTTAGTCCCAAAAATAATATAAAAGTGGAAAATAAAGCCC
Organism: Triticum urartu; assembly: GCF_003073215.2. Lineage (NCBI taxonomy): Eukaryota > Viridiplantae > Streptophyta > Magnoliopsida > Poales > Poaceae > Triticum > Triticum urartu. The sequence continues at coordinate 635,412,924 of NC_053024.1, read as the reverse complement.
AATAATGTCTAAAACAGTAGATAATATAGCATGGAGCAATCAAAAATTATAGATACGTTGGAGACGTATCAAGCATCCCCAAGCTTAATTCCTGCTAGTCCTCGAGTAGGTAAATGATAAAAAACAGAATTTTTGATGCGGAGTGCTACTTGGCATAATTTCAATGTAAATCTTCTTAATTGTGGTATGAATATTCAGATTCGGAAGATTCAAGACAAAAGTTCATATTGATATAAAAATAATAATACTTCAAGCATACTAACAAAGCAATTATGTCTTCTCAAAATATCATGGCCAAAGAAAGCTATCCTACAAAATCATATAGTTTGGCTATGCTCTATCTTCACCACACAAAGTATTTAAATCATGCACAACCCCGATGACAAGCCAAGCAATTGTTTCATACTTTTGACATTTTCAAAACTTTTTCGATCTTCACGCAATACATGAGCGTGAGCCATGGCTATAGCACTATAGGTGGAATAGAATGGTGGTTGTGGAGAAGACAAAAAGGGAGAAGATAGTCTCACATCAACTAGGTGTACCAACGGGCTATGGAGATGCCCATCAATAGATATCAATGTCAGTGAGTAGGGATTGCCATGCAACGGATGCACTAGAGCTATAAGTATATGAAAGCTCAAAAGAAACTAAGTGGGTGTGCATCCAACTCGCTTGCTCACGAAGACCTAGGGCATTTTGAGGAAGCCCATCACTGGAATATACAAGCCAAGTTCTATAATGAAAAATTCCCACTAGTATATGAAAGTGATATAATGAGAGACTCTCTATCATGAAGATCATGGCGCTACTTTGAAGCACAAGTGTGGTAAAAGGATAGTAACATTGTCCCTTCTCTCTTTTTCTCTCATTTTTTTATTTGGGCCTTTCTCCTTTTTTTATGGCCTCTTTTTCGTCCGGAGTCTCATCCCGACTTGTGGGGGAATCATAGTCTCCATCATCCTTTCCTCACTGGGACAATGCTCTAATAATGATGATGATCACACTTTTATTTACTTACAAGTCATGAATTACAAATCGATTCTTAGAACAAAATATGAATCTAGATGAATGCCTCCGGCGGTGTACCGGGATGTGCAATGAATCAAGAGTGACATGTATGAAAGAATTATGAACGGTGGCTTTGCCACAAATATGATGTCAACTACATGATCATGCTAGCAATATGACATTGATGGAGCGTGTCATAATGAACGGAACGGTGGAAAGTTGCATGGCAATATATCTCGGAATGGCTATGGAAATGCCATGATAGGTAGGTATGGTGGCTGTTTTGAGGAAGGTATTTGGTGGGTGTATGATACCGGCGAAAAGTGTGCGGTATTAGAGAGGCTAGCAATGGTGGAAGGAAGGAAAGTGCGTATAATTCATGGACTCAACATTAGTCATAAAGAACTCATATACTTATTGCAAAAATCTAGAAGTTATCAAAGCAAAGTATTACGCGCATGCTCCTAGGGGGATAGATTGGTAGGAAAAGACCATCGCCCGTCCCCGACCGCCACTCATAAGGAAGACAATCAATAAATAAATCATGCTCCGACTTCATCACATAACGGTTCACCATACGTGCATGCTACGGGAATCACAAACTTTAACACAAGCATTTCTCAGATTCACAACTACTCAACTAGCATGACTCTAATATCACCATCCTCATATCTCAAAACAATTATCAAGCATCAATTTCTTCTTAGTATTCAACACACTCATACGAAAGTTTTATTATTAATCTTGCATACCAAGCATATTAGGATTTTAAGCATATTACCATGCTATTAAGACTCTCAAAATAATCTAAGTGAAGCATGAGAGATCAATAGTTTCTATAAAACAAATCCACCACCGTGCTCTAAAAGATATAGGTGAAGCACTAGAGCAAAACTATAAAGCTCAAAAGATATAAGTGAAGTACATAGAGTATTCTATCAAATTCCAAATCATGTATGGCTCTCTAAAAAGGTGTGTACAGAAGGATGATTGTGTTAAACTAATAAGCAAAGACTCAAATCATAAAAGACGCTCCAAGCAAAACACATATCATGTGGTGAATAAAAATATAGCTCCAAGTAAAGTTACCGATAGAAGTAGACGAAAGAGGGGATGCCTTCCGGGGAATCCCCAAGCTTTGGCTTTTAGGTGTCCTTAGATTATCTTGGGGGTGCCATGGGCATCCCCAAGCTTAGGATCTTGCCACTCCTTGTTCCATAATCCATCAAATCTTTACCCAAAACTTGAAAACATCACAACACAAAACTTAAGGTAGAAAACTCGTGAGTTCCGTTAGCGAAAGAAAACAAAAGACCACTTCAAGGTACTGTAATGAAATCATTCTTTATTTATATTGGTGTTAAACCTAATGTATTCCAACTTCTATATGGATTATAAACTATTTTACTAGCCATAGATTCATCAAAATAAGCAAACAACACACGAAAAACAGAATCTGTCAAAAACAGAATAGTCTGTAGTAATCTGTAGCTAGCGCAAGATCTGGAACCCCAAAAATTCTAAAATAAATTTCTGGACGTGAGGAATTTATATATTAATCATATGAAAAAATAATTAACTAAATATAACTTTCCAAATAAAAATGACATCAGTTCTCGTGAGCGCTAAAGTTTCTGTTTTTACAGCAAGTTCAACAAGACTTTCCCCAAGTCTTCCCAACGGTTCTAACACTAATTAAACACAAAAAACACAACCAAAACAGAGGCTAGATAATTTATTTATTACTAAAAATGAGCAAAAAGCAATTAATAAAAATAAAATTGGGTTGCCTCCCAACAAGCGCTATCGTTTAACGCCCTAGCTAGGCATAACAAGCAAGAATAGATCTAGGTATTGCCATCTTTGGTAGGCAATCCATAAGTGGATCTCATGATAGATTAATATGGTAATTTTATTTTCTTTCTAGGTAAGTGTTCCATGCCCTTTTTTAATGAAAATTGAAATCTAATATTCCCTTCCTTCATATCAATAATTGCACCAACCGTCCTAAGGAAAGGTCTACCAAGAATAATAGGGCAAGAAGGATTGCAATCTATATCAAGAACGATAAAATCTACGGGCACATAATTCCTATTAGAAACAATAAGAACATCATTAATTCTTCCCATAGGTTTCTTAATAGTGGAATCCGCAAGATGCAAGTTTAGAGAGCAATCATCAAAATTACGGAAATCTAGTAAATCACACAAAGTTTTGGGAATAGTAGAGACACTAGCACCCAAATCACACAAAGCATAAAACTCATAATTTTTAATTTTAATTTTAACAGTTGGTTCCCACTCATCATAAAGTTTTATAGGGATAGAAACTTCCAAATCAAGTTTTTCTTCATAAGATTGCATCAAGGCATCAACGATATGTTTAGTAAACGCTTTATTTTGACTATAAGCGTGAGGAGATTTTAGCACGGATTGCAACAAGGAAATACAATCAATCAAAGAGCAATTTTCATAGTTAAATTCCTTGAAATCCATAATAGTGGGTTTAGCAACATCTAGGGTTTTAATTTCTTCAATCCCACTTTTATCAAATTTAGCATCAAGATCAACAAATTCCGAATTCATAGAACGCCTTCTAGGTAAAGGTGGATCATATTCAGTCCCGTCATTATCAAGATTCATATTGCAAAACAAAGATTTAATAGGGGACACATCAATAACTTTTAGATCTTCATCATTATTTTCATAGGAACTAGAAGAACACGCTTTTATAAAGGCATCTTTCTTAGCACGCATCCTAGCGTTCTTTCTTTGCACTCGTCAATGGAAATTCTCATGGCTTTGAGAGACTCATTGATATCATGCTTAGGTGGAATAGATCTAAGTTTCAAAAAATCAACATCAAGAGCAATTCTATCAACGTTCCTAGCCAAATCATCAATCTTAAGTATTTTTTCTTCGATCATAGCATTAAAATTCTTTTGCGAAGAAATAAATTCTTTAATATTAGATTCAAAATCAGAGGGCATCTTATTATAATTTCCATAAGAATTGTTGTAGGAATTACCATAATTATTAGAGGGATTACTAGGGTAAGGCCTAGGATTGAAATTTCCTCTATACGCGTTGTTACCAAAATTATTCCTACCAACAAAATTCACATCCATAGATTCATTATTATTCTCAATCAAAATAGACAAGGGCACAGAAGAAACACTCTTATTAGCAAATAATTTCATAAGTTCATCCATCTTTCCACTCAAAACATTAATTTCTTATATCGCATGCACCTTTTTAGTAGATCTTTCAGTATGCCATTGAGAATAATTAACCATGATATTATCTAGGAGTTTAGTAGCTTCTCCTAAAGTGATTTCCATAAAATTGCCTCCCGCGGCCGAATCTAAATGATTTCTAGAAGCAAAATTCAATCCGACATAAAAAATTTGTATAATCATCCACAAATTCAAACCATGAGTAGGGCAATTACGTATCATTAATTTCATTCTCTCCCAAGCTTGTGCAACATGTTCATGATCAAGTTGTTTAAAATTCATAATATCATTTCTAAGAGAGATAATCTTAGCGGGAGGAAAATACTTAGAGATAAAAGCATCTTTGCACTTGTTCCATGAATCAATACTAGTTTTAGGCAAGGATGAAAACCAAGCTTTAGCACGATCTCTAAGCGAAAAAGGAAATAGCTTCAATTTAACAATATCATTATCGACATCTTTTTTCTTTTGCATGTCACACAAATCAACTAAGCTATTAAGATGTGTAGCGGCATCTTCACTAGGAAGGCCGGAGAACGGATCTTTCATGACAAGATTCAACAAAGCAATATTAATTTCACAAGACTCAGCATCGGTAAGAGGAGCAATCGGAGTGCTAAGGAAATCATTATTGTTGGTATTGGTGAAGTCACACAATTTAGTATTATCTTGAGCCATCGCGACAAACAAGCAATCCAACACACGAGCAAACAAGAGCAAACGGGCAAAAGAGGCAAATAGAGAGGGACGATAGAGAGAGAGAGGGCGAATAAAATGGCAAGCGTGAAGTGGGGGGAGAGGAAAACGAGAGGCAAATGGCAAATAATGTAATGCGGGAGATAGGGATTGTGATGGGTACTTGGTATGTTGACTTTTGCGCAGACTCCCCGGCAATGACGCCAGAAATTCTTCTTCCTACCTCTTGAGCACTACGTTGGATTTCCCCGAAGAGGAAGGGATGATGCAGCAAAGTAGCGTAAGTATTTCCCTCAGTTTTTGAGAACCAAGGTATCAATCCAGTAGGAGGCTACGCTCGAGTCCCTCGTACCTACACAAAAACAATAGCTCAACGCAACCAACGCGCTTAGGGGTTGTCAATCCCTTCACGGTCACTTACAAAAGTGAGATCTGATAGAGATGATAAATAATATTTTTTTGGTATTTTTGGTATAGAGATGCAAAGTAAATAAAGTAAAAGCAAAGCAATAGTAAAGTGATGGAGATTGATATGATGAGAAAGAGACCCGGGGGCCATAGGTTTCACTAGTGGCTTCTGTTAAGAGCATAAGTATTCTACGGTGGGTGAACAAATTACTGTTGAGCAATTGACAGAATTGAGCATAGTTATGAGATTATCTAGGTATGATCATGTATATAGGCATCACGTTCGAGACAAGTAGACCGAAACGATTCTGCATCTACTACTATTACTCCACTCATCGACCGCTATCCAGCATGCATCTAGAGTATTAAGTTAAAAACAGAGTAACGCCTTAAGCAAGATGACATGATGTAGAGGGATAGTTTCATGCAATATGATAAAAACCCCATCTTGTTATCCTCGATGGCAACAATATAATACGTGCCTTTCTGCCCCTTCTGTCACTGGGAAAGGACACCGCAAGATTGAACCCAAAGCTAAGCACTTCTCCCATGGCAAGAACAACCAATCTAGTAGGCCAAATCAAACTGATAATTCAAAGAGACTTGCAAAAGATACAATCATACATAAAGAATTCAGAGAAGATTCAAATATTATTCATAGATAGACTTGATCATAAACCCACATTCATCGGTCTCAACAACACACCGCAAAAGAAGATTACATCGAATAGATCTCACGAGAGAGGGGGAGAACATTGTATTGAGATCCAAAAAGAGAGAAGAAGCCATCTAGCTACTAGCTATGGACCCGTAGGTCTAAAGTAAACTACTCACACTTCATCGGAGGAGCTTGGATGATGATGTAGAAGCCCTCCGTGATCGATGCCTCCTCCGGCGGAGCTCCGGAACAGGCCCCAAGATGGGATCTCGTGGATACAGAAAGTTGCGGCGGTGGAATTAGGTTTTTTGGCTCCGTCCCCGATCGTTTGGGGGTACGTGGATATATATAGGAGGAAGAAGTACGTCCGTGGAGCTTCGAGGGGCCCACGAGGCAGGGGGGCGCCCCCTACCCTCGTGAGCACCTCGTGGCTTTCTTGACGGAGGGTCCAAGTCTCCTGGATCTTATCTGATGAGAAAATCTTGTTTCCGAAGGTTTCATTCTGTTTGGACTCCGTTTGATATTCCTTTTCTTCGAAACCCTAAAACACGCAAAAAACAGCAATTCTGGGATGGGCCTCCGGTTAATAGGTTAGTCCCAAAGATAATATAAAAGTGGAAAATAAAGCCCAATAATGTCTAAAACAGTAGATAATATAGCATGGAGCAATCAAAAATTATAGATACGTTGGAGACGTATGATGCCTCTAGATGGGTACACTTCTAGGTACCCATAGCCTTTTCACTTTTAATTTTCGAGTTAGTTTAAATTACAGAAATATGCTTTAAACTTCGATAAATCATAGAAAATAATTCGCAACTCAGATGAAATAGTTTTATACATGAAAGTTGCTCAGAACGACGAGACGAATCCGAATATGCTCTCCATTCATCTGTCACGTGCCCCTAGAATAGCGAACATGCAACATTTCCCCTCCTGTTCGTATGTCCGAAAATGCCAAACTTCGGGAAAGCATTCCCGGATGTTATCCCCTTCGCCGATAACGTGTAGCACCACGTTAGAACATGTCTAGCTCTCCCTGCTGTCCTGTTTTGCTCTTGCTTGCTATGTATTTACTGTTTCTCCCCCTCTTCTCTTTGATAAACCCCGTGATGGTTGTCGATGCCGCTGTGATTGACTACATCACAGAAGATCCCTCCTTCTCGTCTGAGCAACCAAGCAAGTCCCCCCTTTGATCATCCCGATATCACCCATTCCATTCTCTCATGCTTGCATTAGATTTTGCCACTATTATTGTTTGCTCCTATTCTGATGCATAGCCTGCTTTTGTAACATGCTCATTGTACCTTACCTACTTATCCTAAACTGCTTAGTATAGATTGGTTAGTGGTCCATCAGTGACCCCCACCTTGTCCTAGTTGCCCCGCTTTTTGTTCGATGACTCGATCAACGTGATCGACGTCCAGGCCCCGACACAGCACATCACCCCCTAGTTGTACGACTCTATAGAGTTACTATCGAGTGCCGAGGGTGACACCTCATACATCACTCCTGATGAGATCTTTGTAGTGTAGCTATTCGGTCATGGTCATCGAGGGTGATTTCCTCCTTAACCACTCCGATACGACTCTGTCGTGCAACCCCTCAAGTGTGAACCTCGAGGGTGGTTCCTCTTACGTTCACCTTGATGATTACATCGAGTGGAATCCACCTAGGGTGGTTCCTTAGGGTTCCCCTTGGTGTTAGACACACAGTTACTATGGTTATTATGACTTTACACTGAACCATGTTACTTAAGACGGGTCGGCCCTGAGGGGTACCCGCGCGAGCTTCATTGCGAGTGATGTGGAGTCGGTTTGACCTGGAAGGTGCCCGCGAGATACTTACGAGGCGTGGTCAGGCATTCTTAGCCCTTGCCACAAGTCCTCGAGATGGGGCAATGGGATCACATCGATCGTGAGTCTCTGCTCGTTACCGCGTGCTCCTAATCCACTAGTTTTGGATATTTGATCCGAGGGGCCTCTGGCCTGATAGCCTAACCATCACGTGGGCATAGTATGGGCGTTCTGCGTCGTATGCATCAGCCGAAGCTTATTAGACGTCAGCGACTGAGCGGCTCGCGCCGGGTTGGACTGGTAAGCACCTACCTTTTTAAAGGAGGTAGCTAGGTCTTCTCACCGACCGCCCACGCAACGTGCAGGAGTTCCTGGGGCGATGGCCCAAGAACCCTGGGGGCATAGGTTTAGTCTGCGCATGCTTGACCTCTCTATTAATCCTAGGTCGGGTTGCGGCGTATTGTTTGGCCAAGGCCGGGCATGACCCAGGAAAGTGTGTCCGACCGGAGTTAATCGAGCGTGGTGGGTAAGTTTGGTGCACCCCTGCAGGGAAGAAAACATCTATTGATAGCCTATCCTACGGTAACAGACACTTGGAGTTGTATCCCGATCGATACAACTAGAACTGGATACTTGAGGTGATAACTGGATAGTATGGCTCTGGAATTGCTTTCTCGTAGGGAGTCAAGGAAGAATCTATGGGCGAGGTTGATAACACTACTGCTACTTTACTTTATGCTAGTCTACACTCTTCTAATGCTGCAAGACCGCTGAAGATGCTGAAGATGCTAGTCTTCGATAGGACTAGGCTCTCCCTCTATTCTGGCATTCTGCAGTTCAGTCCATAGATACAACCCATTTCATTGATACCGATGCATATGTAGTGTAGACCCTTGCTTGCGAGTATGTTCGATAAGTACTCACGGTTGCTTTGCTACCCTCTTTTCCCCCTTATTTCTTCTTTCCGGTTGTATCAACCAGATGGTGGATCCCAGGAGCTAGATGCCACCCAGTCGACTACTACTACCCAATGGATCCTACTACTACGTGGAGGCCGCCAAAGACCAGGAGTAGTTAGGAGGTCCCAGGCAGGAGGCCTTGCCTTTTCGATCGATGTTGCTTTTGTGCTAGCCTTCTTAAGGCATCCTTGTTTAACTTATGTCTGTACTCAGATATTGTTGTTTTCGCTGACTCGTTTGTATTCGAGCTTATGTATTCGAGCCCTCGAGGCCCCTGGCTTGTAATATAAAGCTTGTATTATTTCATTTGTGTCTAGAGTTGTGTTGTGATATCTTCCCATGAGTCCTTGATCTTGATCGTACACATTTGCGTGTATGATTAGTGTACGATTGAATCGAGGGCGTCACAAGTTGGTATCAGAGTCGACTGCCTGTAGGACTCCCCTTTTCACACTACCTGGCCGAAGTTGAGTCTAGTCATTGAAAAACTTTTACTAACATGGCTGTGTGGCTTACGGGCCCATGTCGCCATTGGGTGGTGTTAGGATCTTTTATTCCTCATATATACTATGGGATTATGATCTCTCTTCTATTCGGGTTAAATGATTTTTCCAAAATCTAAATTTAGGTTCTCGAAAATACATTCTCCCGAAGAGCCCCTTCAGTCCAGATGATCACTTGCTTCACCAGAAGATTCCGAAGATACTCTCCGATGTTCTCTCGATACTTGTACTCATCGCTTTTGCAATTCCCTGCCACTGATATATCCGTGTGTATAACTAATACACTTGCCATATATGCATTCATTCCCTGTTGCTCTTGTTATCACAAGATGCCTCGAAATACTCTCCGTTGTTCTAAGAGTCCCTTGTGCAACTGCCTTAAAGCTCTTTGCCGCATGAATACCCCGACGAATAATTCCTCACACTTACCGAGAGTTCATTTATCCCCAGTTGTTCATGCGTTTCACCAATTTCTTCGAAATGCTATTCAGTCTTTCGAAAATCCTCAGCAACCTATTGCTCTAGAAAGTTTTACCTGCTTGCATTATGGTTAATTCCATATGTATAACAATATTCATTAAAAATCCTTTGTAGTTGTCATTCTGAGCCTTTGATTCAACATGTGTGCAATTACTCGCAGTCTTCAATTGATCCTTGGAAATTTTACTTTTGGCTCAGGCAATATTTTAAACAGGAGCTGGTTCTCGAAAAATTAAACCTTGGTTGATTGCCGTTCTAATTCTATTCAACTTGCCCATCATTTGATCAGAGCGTCTGCTTCTGATCCTTCATTTTTGGAAATCATAATTCCTTTGTTAATTAAACTTTGAGTTAGTCAGATGTTTCTATAATCTCATCTCCTTGCATTCTTTCTTCGTCTGATTGGGTACCGATACCCACATCAGCTCTATTATGGGTCATCAGATCCTTTGTTGGACTACCATTCGACAGTGTCCTTCATATTTAATCATCTTGTGAATTCTTCCCTGATACATAATGTCTTTGGTAAATTGTATCCCCTACTTTGTCTACCATGCTCTGCTTCCGAGCTTGAGTTAATTACCTCTGAAGTTTTTGCAAATGTTTCTAAGATGCCACGACGGATTGAACTAATGTTTTACCTAATTTGTGTGAACCAAAAATTTCTATGGGTCATACTCTACTGGTGTTACGCTTGATAAAAATTTCTACACTACAGCTTCGTCAAAAGCGAGAAGTAAACAAGAGGTTATGCATTGAAGAAGTGGGAGTCGACCTTGAACTTTGTGTTCATGCCCATGGACACGATGTAGATCCTATCATGGGAGCTTCTTGTAATAATAACTTCCTTGATATAATATCATCCGGTATCTGGGATTTGATCTTTTACAATCATGGTTTCGGCCATATTGTTATTCTTTGATCCCATTTCTCGGACTAGTTAAAGTACTTGTCTTCTGCAGATCATTTCACCTATCAAGCATCTATTCTACTCTACCTTCGAGTATTACCCTCTGGTATCTCGAGAATAACAAACATTGGTGTTGATTCCTATGAGTATTCTTCTAGTATTGCTTCTCATTGATTTCAAGTTCCTCGAGTTCTGAGTTATTAATCACTCGAGAACACCGATAGGTGGATTGATTCTGCACTCCTACTCAATAACTCTAAGTAATTTTCATTGCTTACGAGTTTAATAATACTTTAAGTCATTCCTAGCCTGATTGCCTATATCATTATCGTGCTAAATTTTAACTGTGCTACCTGGTCCTTCCCAGAGCACAATTTTCAACGATGAGCTAAGCTTACGTCGCTCTTCCTTGTCATATCATTTTGCCTTGAAAAACAAGCTTGGTTTCGAGTTTGTGTCATACATGTGGTTCCAATAACCTTTCACTTCATCATTCTTTTGACTTGATGTCATCGCCAATTGATTACATCTTCATGAACGCTCTCGACAAATGTGTCATGATCATCATCAACATTTTGAGCTCTCCCGGGATATCAGTCGAATTCATGGTGAGAAATATCATCCTTACCCCTCAATTATTTGTGTTATCATCGGCAACATTCTTGTCTCCCCCCCAAAAAAAACTTGTTCATATAAATTTTGGAAATACATCCTTTATGACATGTCGATGGATTGCTGCTGAACCCATCAGCCACATTCTCATCTTTTTCCTGGTAAAATTGCATGAGGTGTTCTAAAAATTCTCGATGGAACCTTGTGTTTCCAAATCTGACCTTTACCTGCTGACCATATTGTTGCTACCCCGAAGCATGACTGTGGTATTCTAATCATCAAAAGGAACATTGGAGGCGCGATGCTAACTAGTTCTTGTTCTATTATCCAAGCACTGTTGTATGGGTAAACCTCATGTTCTTCATTGCCCCTTTATCTAAATGGTTATGTATTGAATGTCTTGTCATTTATACCATACTCTTCTTGTCCTTGGGAAAATACATACCCCTGATATTTGGGTTTAAACACATTTTTCCTTTCCAATGTTCTGATTAATCTAATGATCACCTTTTCCTTTCCATTGTTTTGTTTAACCTTTCTTGTGTTCTATATGATCTAAGCAGTAATATTTTCTTGCTTATGTAAACACCTCGGTGTACAACTCTGTCAGTAAGACCTTGTTACTAGTGTTGATGACATTCCGGTAACCACCGATGGACGAGAACCTTACCTATTGGTCCGCCTCGCCTTGCGAGCAGGAAAATGGTTCTCTCCGCCCCTCACCCTTGGTAACAACATTGTTGTCAACATAACTGACAGGCTATCCTCTAACATGCATTGTTGTCATGACAATGTAAGATGCCAGCGTCCTCCGTACTTTTAACCTGCATGGTGGGCCAATAACCCACAGTTCCACAGGATCGAAACCTGACTCTCATGTACATCCCTGTTTACTAAGTTATCCCTCACACTTGGCTTCATATGTAATTCACGAGCCACCTTCCTTGTGATCTATTCTGATATCAGATGCAATACTTATTCTTGATGCTCTGAGCCCCTTTCACACCCTATTTAAGACATCAAATGATTGCCTAACCGCTTGAAGCTTCTTATTGCAACTTCTTACCATGCTCTCGATGACTTTCTTGAATTTCAACTCGAGAGATACCTCTATGCCACATTCGTGAGATAGCCCCTACCTATCTTGTGTTGAGCTCCGTCCTTCTCGAGTCTTTCCCCCTTACTCCACCCCTTAAATCTCGGGACGAGATTTCTTGTAGTGGAGGAGATTTGTAACACCCCTAGCTTCATACTACAGTAACCCTCTGTGATTAAGCTAATCATTTTACTAAACAGTGCTTGATCACCTTTGATTCAAATATCCTTTGAAATTTCCACTTTCAAATCAAATTCAATTTGCAAGTGAAATATGGAGTTGCGTGATAATCCCCAAGTGCAGGGAATCATCGTAGCAATTTCCAAATGTGGAAGTGATAAGTATGGAGTGTCGAACCCATAAGGAGCTAAAGGTAAGATCAATATTCTCTCAAGCTCTATCTGCCACTAATACGACTCTACGTACACCGAACGTTTGCTTCCAACTAGAAACGAGAAATAAAACTACGTTGTGGGTATCAAGTGGATAACTTTGTATGATATCAGAGAGCTAAAATATAAAAGTAGGTACTATTAGCATAAAGTTAGAATATACTACTAAATATTATAAATAGCGAGTGTGGAATAATGGTGGATCGGTGTGCGGAATTGTCCTAGGCAATCGTTAACAAGACCGGTAATCACTATTGCAATTTCATATGAGGGAGAGACATAAGCTAACATACTTTCTCTACTTGGATCATATGCACTTATGATTGGAACTCTAGCAAGCATCCGCAACTATTAAAGATCATTAAGGTAAAACCAAACCATAGCATTAAAGAATCAAGTCCTCTTTATTCCCATACGCAACAACCCCCTTACTCGGGTTTGTGTTTCAGTCACTCACCAACCCACTATAAGTGAATCATGAACGTATTGCAACACCCTACAGCGGGAATCCCTCACGCTTGAGCGACACGGAGGGCACCATAGGACAGCACCAAAGTAAAACATACAACTCATACCAATCTAGATCATCAATCAACCCAAAGACAAAGGATATCTACTCAAAAGATCATAGGATGGCGACACATCGTTGGATCATAATATGTGGCATAAAGCACCATGTTCAAGTAGGGATTACAGCGGGGTGCGGGAGAGTGGACTGCGTAAAAGATATGAGGATGGTGATGATGATGGTGATGTTGATGAAGACGATCACCGCGGCAATGATTCCCCTCTAGATGGCACTGCGGTGCCACCAAGAGAGAGGAGGAGAGGTTCTCCCCCTTGTGCTTCCTCCTCCATGGCCTCCCCACTGGATGGGTAGAGGCCTCCCCTCTGGTCCTTGGCCTTCATGGTGATGATGGCCCCTCCGGGATCTTCCTCCATGCCCTCCGGTGATGATGGCCTAGATTGGTTTTTGGTGGCTACAGGGGCTTCTGGCGGCGGAACTCCCGATCTAGGTTAATTTTTCAAGGTTTCTGTATTTATAGGAATTTTTGGCATCGGTCTCACGTCAAGGAGGTGCTCGAGGCGTCCACGAGGCAGGCCCACGCGCCTAGGGGGTGGGCGCGCCCCCCACCCTCGTGGACGCCCCGGGACTCTCCTGGCCCAACCAACTCTTTTACTCCGGGGTCTTATTTTGGTCCATAAAAATCGTCAAAAATTGGCACATCAATTGGACTCCATTTGATATTCCTTTTCTGTAAAACTCAAAAACAAGGAAAAAACAGAAACTGGCACTGGGCTCTAGGTTAGTAGGTTAGTCCCAAAAACCATATAAAATAGCATATAAATACATATAAAACATCCAAGGTTGATAATATAATAGCATGAATACTTCATAAATTATAGATACGTTGGAGACGTATCATTGCGCAAAAGTTGCTGCAAATAGTTCACCTTTTACCCAAAATTCCATAACATTTAATTGTTAAGGAATACAACATCACCTCCAAGCCAAGATGGAATATAGCAATTTAAAACAGTGCCAAATCAGCAAATTAATTGCTTTTCCATTTAAGCAAAATTCTAATAGCTTCAATTAGATTCCAAACTTTTTATGGCAATGCACAATATTTCTTTGAATTTGTTTTGGCCAGTGGCATAATTTTGCAAAGTCATTTGTGGCTAAAAGAAAATGCAAAGCTATTGGAAAAATACTAAAAGAAAAGAAAAGGTATAAAACTAAAAGCCCCACGGTGCACTCTAGCCCACCGGCTACAGTGCAGGCCCAGCCCATCCCAGTGCCTCCTTCTCCCTCTGTTCAACAGAGGCTCCATGGACGGGCACGCCGCGTCCATGGCCGGGATTGCCACGTGCTGGTCATCCTATGGCTTCCCCCGATGGATAAGGCCGCCCTCGATGCCTCCTCCCTCCGCTGCCAAACCCTAGCACGCCCAATTCCCTTCGCTTTCCCTCTTCCCCCTCTGTTTTACTCGCCCATGTGTGCTCGTCACTGCGCCATCACCGTTGAGGCGCCCTGGATCCTCCCCTCGCCGTGCAGGCCTGTCCAGGAAGACCGCCATTGTCTTCTACATCGGTCTCGAGGCCGGTTCGGAGCCGGGAAGGCCTCGCGCTGTAACGACAGTCAATCCCCTGCATCGGCCAATGCTCCTGCCTTGTTGTCGATCTGCGCATCCCCGACCAGCTCCGACCTCTTCGACCCTCCTCTCCATCCCTGTGAGCCTTCGCTCCTTCTCCTCCTCTTTTCACATCGGGTTAGGTCCCATAGCGCGTCACACACTCGTCGTCGCCGCATCCGGATCCCGCTCCCAAGCCCAGTACCACGCCCACGCGTGCCCGCCTCTCCCTACTTGGCCGCGCCCCGCACATGCATTCCCCAAGTGGTCGTTGGCGCCCGCTGCTACTCTACTGCATCCGCCCGCCGTGTTGCCGTCGTCGCCCGCAGCCCCCGCGCTGTCCGCAACCCGCTCCTGCTGCTAGTGGCCGCACCCCACGCCCTCCTGTCGTGGCCGGTCCGTGCTTGCTCGCGTGCTCCCCGTAGCCGCCGCGATTCGCGAGCTTCCCTGCAACGCCCTATAGCGCGCACACACACGCCTCTGGCCTCATCCTTGCTCGCTCGCACAACCCCGCCTCCTGCTGCTACTTGCTTCCGCCGCCTGCTGCTCTACCGCTGCTCGTCGAGCCCATCCAGGCCGACCAGCTCTTCCACCGCCCGCGCCCTCGCCGTCCCGGCGTTGAGCTCCACCGTCGCCGCTCACTGTAGGCCGCCGCCTGCGCGTGCTCTGTTTTCCGCTGCTCGCCTGACATTGTCACTGCCTTCGCCCGCTGCTAGCGCCGGCAGCCGCGCCCCAACCACCCCTCCTCACCGGCTTCGCCTCCACCCCGCTCTCCCCGCTCGCGGCTGCGCCAGCCGGCCGGTCTCGCCACGCCTCTGGTCGCCGACGCGCACAATGCTTCGATCCGGCCTCTGTGCTGGTGGCTACCAGGCCCGTGGCCTTTAGATTAGGCGCTAACCCCCCCCCCCATTAACTAATGGGCCCCCATCACTAATTAAAAGGATAGGTTAGTTTTACTAAAATGTGACACTTACAAATGGGCCCCACGTGCTAACTAAGTTAACTAAAACAATTAAAAACAATGTTAATAGTGGAGTCAATGACAGGTGGGCCCCCTCGTCAGTTGACCAGTCAACAGTCCACTATTGACTGTTGACTAGGCAGTCAACAGGGCCCCACCTGTTAGCCTCATTGTGCCTCTAGTTGGGTACACTTTTGTGTACCCATAGCCTTTTCCCTTTTAATTTTCGAGTTAGTTTAAATTATAGAAATATGCTTTAAACTTCGATAAATCATAGAAAATAATCCGCAACTCGGATGAAAAAGTTTTATACATGAAAGTTGCTCAGAACGACGAGACGAATCCGAATACGCTCTCTGTTCATTTGTCACGTGTCCCTAGCATAGCGAACATGCAACCTTTCCCCTCCTGTTCGTATGGCCGAAAATGCCAAACTTCAGGAAAGCATTCCCGGATGTTATCCCCTTCACCGGTAACGTGTAGCACCATGTTAGAACACGTCTAGCTCTGCCCGTTGTCCTGTTATGCTCTTGCTTGCTATGTATTTACTGTTTCTCCCCCCTCTTCTCTTCGGTAGACCCCGTGATGGCTGCCGATGCCGCTGTGATTGACTACGTCACCGACGACCCCTCCTTCTTGTCTGAGCAACCAGGCAAGCCCCCCCCTTTGATCATCCCAATATCGCCCATTCCATTCTCTCATGCTTGCATTAGATTTTGCCACTATTATTGTTTGATCCTATTCTGATGCATAGCCTGCTTTTGTAACATGCTCATTGTAACTTACCTGCTTATCCTAAACTGCTTAGTATAGATTGGTTAGTGGTCCATCAGTGACCCCCACCTTGTCCTAGTTGCCCCGCTTTTTGTTCGATGACTCGATCAACGTGATCGACGTCCAGGCCCCGACACCGCACATCACCCCCTAGTTGTACGACTCTGTAGAGTTACTATCGATGCCGAGGGTGACACCTCATACATCACTCCTGATGAGATCTCTATAGTGTAGCTATTCGGTCGTGGTCATCGAGGGTGATTTCCCCCTTTACCACTCTGATACGACTCTGTCGTGCAACCCCTCAAGTGTGAACCTCGAGGGTGGTTCCTCTTACGTTCACCTTGATGATTACATCGAGTGGAATCCACCGAGGGTGGTTCCTCAGGGTTCCCCTTGGTGTTAGACACACAGTTACTATGGTTATTATGACTTTACACCGAACCATGTTACTAAACACGGGTCGGCCCTGAGGGGTACCCGCGCGAGCTTAATTGCGAGTGATGTGGAGTCGGGTTGACCTAGAAGTTGCCTGCGAGATACTTACGAGGCATGGCCGGGCATTCTTAGCCCTTGCCGCAAGACCTCGAGACGGGGCGATGGGGTCACATCGATCGTGAGTGTCTTCTCGTTACCGCATGCTCCTAATCCACTATGTATTGGATATTTGATCCGAGAGGCCTCTGGCCTGATAGCGCTAACCATCACGTGGGCATAGTATGGGCGTTCTGCGTCATATGCATCAGTCGAAGCTTATTAGACGTCAGCGACTGAGCGGCGCGCGCCGGGTTCGACTGGTAAGCACCTGCCTTTTTGAAGGAGGTAGCTAGGTCTGCTCACCGACCGCCCACGCAACATGCAGGAGTTCCCAAGGCGATGGCCCAAGACCCCTGGGGGCATAGGTTTAGTCCGGCGTGCTTGACCTCTCTATTAAGCCTAGGTCGGGTTGCGGCGTATTGTTTGGCCGAGGCCGGGCATGACCCAGGAAAGTGTGTTCGGCCGGAGTTAATCGAGCGTGGTGGGTAAGTTGGTGCACCCCTGCAGGGAAGAAAACATCTATCGATAGTCTATCCTACGGTAACAGACACTTGGAGTTGTATCCCGATCGATACAACTAGAACTGGATACTTGAGGTGATAACTGGATAGTATGGCTCTGGGATTGCTTTCTCGTAGGGAGTCGAGGAAGAATCTCTGGGCGAGGTTGATAACACTACTACTACTTTACTTTATGCTAGTCCGCACTCTTCTAATGCTGCAAGACCGCTGAAGATGCTGAAGATGCTAGTCTTCAGTAGGACTAGGCTCTCCCTCTATTCTGGCATTCTGCAGTTCATTCCACAGATACAACCCATTTCATTGATACCAATGCATATGTACTGTAGACCCTTGCTTGCAAGTACTTTGGATGAGTACTCACGGTTGCTTTGCTACCCTCTTTTCCCCCTTCTTTCTTCTTTCCGGTTGTTGACCAGATGGTGGATCCCAGGAGCCAGATGCCACCCATTCGACTACTACTACTATGTCAGGACCCCAATTATAAGTCACACCAATCTAGCCTGTAACACCTCATATCACTTTGCGGCCTCACGCACGATATTCCCGCGGATGTCGCCTTACCATGGCCCGGGACCGTTTGCGCCTTTTGGCTCACGTATATGATAGTGTCACTAGCATCCATATGACAGAGAACCCGGGCCGACATGACTAGTCGTGAACCCAAAGTGGCACTAACTTACGGGGACAGGCATACATGAATCAACATCGAGCATGTCGGTCAGCAGCGTGTGAATCCGGGCTGTAACACTGGGCTAACAGGACTCCGGGAACCCGGGCTGTAGCAGGCTAGGCAGGACTCCGGATGTCACCGCGTGACATTTCCCCGAAGGGACAGACACGGGAACGAAGTGAATCACATGCCGGCCAGTCAAGTGCTCCGGAGCAGTAGTGCTGGGCTAGCAGGACTCCGGTGAACCGGGCTGTAGCGGACTACTATGGCTCATGGAAGCACAAGACTACATTTCCCCATAAGAGAGGCTACCAAGGATAAACAACTAGGTTGTCGGATCACACACATACCAAGCATTTCAATCATACACACAATATGCTCGATATGTGTAAATACAACATGGCATCACAACATAACTCTACGACTCAAGTATTTATTCATTAGGCTCCGAGGAGCGAGATATTACAAACATGGGTCTCATGACCCAACATTCAGAGCATACAAGTCAAAGCACATGCGGAAGCTTAACTTGTCTGAGTACAGACAACTAAAAATGAAGAACGCTGAGGAGCCTGACTATCTACAAGACCCTCCCAAGGGTACAAGATCGTAGCTGAGGTAACAAGCTAAACGTCGAAGTCCAAGCGGAACTACTAGTGAGACTGACGTCTCTCTGCAAAACATAAATTAAGCAAACGTGAGTACAAATGTACCCAGCAAGACTTACATCAGAACTAGCTACATATGCATCATTATCAACAAAAGGGATGGTGGGGTTTAACTGCAGCAAGCCAGCTTTTGACTCAGTGGCTAACCTGAACTACGACTGCAAGTAACTCTTTTGAGGTGGCGCACACGAGTCCACATATTCACAATATCCATACTCCACTATGGATCCGCTCCCGTCTCCCTACGAGAAGGCCATCCATAGCACTCACGCTTATCTTGCGCATTTTAGAGTATCCACTTTCACTTGTCTATGAACTATGCAAGGGGTCCAAGTTTCCATATCCGAGGAATCCGGCTATTCGAATAGATAATGATAACCCTGCATGGGTGTACTTCTTCACACATGCTCTAGCCACTTACCACCATGTACACATCGTGTATCTCGGCAACCTTCAAGCGGAAGCCTGGCGAGGGAGTCGGCCACAACCTGACTAACCAACAAGTCTCTAGTCCAGGTTTATCGCCTATTCGGGTTCCATCCGCAAGGAGATCCGGCCGGGGTGTCGCTCACGGCCCCAAACGATGTGAGCAGGGTTCCCAAGCCCACCATCCGGGTGCCACTTGGTACACGGGGACACTGTTCCTAGTGTGTCCCAAGCCCACCTATACCGGGTGCCACCTGGTAGACTACTAACACTACCTACAAACACCAGAAACTAGTTGCAACTCCTGGACAGTGATCAGGTTGATTAATAGTCGAGAGAGCTTGGAGTGCCCGGAGCCCAATGTGTGGTAGTAATTGTTCATGGATCACAAACACAGAACTCGGTTCCTAAGGACGGCTGCAATGAGACAACCCACCATGTACTCCTACATGGCCTCTCACCGCTACCTTAACCAAATCGTGTTCACACCCTTAGCTCTCAACAGTAGGACATGTTCACCACATTCCAATTCATCCCCGATGAATCAGACCTGACTCAACTCTAAGCAGTAGAAGGCATGACAGACAAACATGAATGAGTAGGCGCATCAGGGCTCAAACAACTCCTACTCATGCTAGTGGGTTTCATCTATTTACTGTGGCAATGACAGGTCATGCAGAGGAAAGGGGTTCAGCTACCGCAGCATGTAACAGTTGAAACGTTGTTGTCCTAATGCGGTAAAAGAGAGCAGGAGTAAGAGAGTGGGATTGTATCAGAATGAACAAGGGGGTTTTGCTTGCCTGGCACTTCTGAAGATAGTATAGTTCTTCATCGGTGTCATCGATCTCATCGTCGGAACATCGTCTACTGAGAGGGGACATTATCGGCAAACAAGCAAGAACGCAATCAATGCGATGCAACAATATGATGCATGATCATGACATGGCAATATGTTGTTGATTGATCTAATGCAACTAGCAACAAGTTAAATGGAGTTGGCTTGAACACTAGGTTCAGATTCAAATTCCATTTGTGCTTTCTTAAATGCCGTTAATTCAAATTGTCATATACAGTGGCTGTAAGTTGTTCAAACATGCATGAGAATGGTACAGATGGATAGATTGAATTTTTCTGATCATTTTTCATATATAAAATATTTCATTTGGAGCTATGGTTGATTTTCTATGAATTTTTGAAGTCTTAAACATTTTCTGGAATTTCCTGGATTAAATTAAACCCAGAAAATAGCTTATTGCGTCAGCACTGCATCTTTATGACGTCAGCAGGTCAACAGGGCCGGTCCAGGTCAAACCTGACCAGTGGGACCCACTGGTCAGTGACCCGGTGCCAGTTTGTCTCACAGACAGGTGGGGCGAGTCAACGGTGACGTCAGCGGGTCAACTGACGTGCGGGGTCCACTATGTTTAGGTTAAAATTTAATAGGGTTTTACCCCGTGGTTAAATAGGCGGTGGGGCCTACATGTCAGTGGCTCTAGAGGGGTGATTAGTGGGCTCATTAGCAACTAATGATGTCGCCACGTCGGCCTCGCCGGAAACTGGCCGGCGGCAACCATTCCACACGGCGGAGGCGTCGGGTTTTGCCATACGGCAACCATTGGGCTCGCGGTTTGGCCCTACGAGCTGCTGGACGTGCACCGCATCCAACAGAGCAGGCGGCTGGGCGAGGGAAGGTCAGGAACTATGACGGCAACCACTTGGGCGGCGGCCGGAGCTCGGGCAATGGCGGAGATGGCGCTACAGGCGGCAGTGGGTCAAGCCAAGGGCACCAGTGGGTTGCCCTCGCTCGCCCGCATCCAGGGGTGGCACCTGCTGGTCGTGGGGCGATCTGTAGCAGAGGCGGCGGCAAGTTGGGCGGCGGCCGGAGTTCGGCCAAGGCGGGGCTATGGCCTAGAGGTCAAACGCGACCAGGGAAGAAGGGGAAAACGACTCGGGGGCTCACCGCGAGTTCGTAGGGAGGGTAAGTGGGCTCGGGGACGTCCTGCCAGCGGCGAATTCGGCGACGGCGTTCGGTGGCCGAGGCGGTGAGGAAGATGACGATGGCAACGACGCTGCAGGGCATCCGGGGCACGTTCTTCGGATTGGAGATTCACGGCGTCGAGGCGGAGCAATTGAACGCAGCCACGGGGCATGGGGGCGGCGGTGGACATGCGGATGGCGGACGGCGACGACGAGCTCCGCTCGGGCGTGTGTGGAGAGAGAGCAGAGGAGTGGGAGGAGCGCGGGGAGAGTGAGAGGGTCCGGGGGGTTGCGTGGCGTCGCAAAAGGCATCCAGTGGGAGGAGGGGCCAGGGAAGCAGGAGGTGGCCAGGACAGCGTCGGCGCTCGCCACACACCTGTTTGTCCTCCTGGCAGAGGAGGTAGAAGACACGCGAGTGTTGGGTAACGTAGTAATTTCAAAAAAAAATCCTACGTACACGCAAGATCATGGTGATGCATACCAACAGAGGGGAGAGTGTTGTCTACGTACCCTCGTAGACCGGAAGTGGAAGCGTTAGCACAATGCGGTTGATGTAGTCGTACGTCTTCACGGCCCGACCGATCAAGCACCGAAACTACGCCACCTCCGAGTTCTAGCACATGTTCAGCTCGATGACGATCCCCGGACTCCGATCCAGCAAAGTGTCGGGGAAGAGTTTCGTCAGCACGACGGCGTGTTGATGATCTTGATGTTCTACCATTGCAGGGCTTCGCCTAAGCACCGCTACAATATTATTGAGGATTATGGTGGAGGGGGGCACCGCACACGGCTAAGAAAACGATCACGAAGATCAACTTGTGTGTCTAGAGGTGCCCCCCTGCCCCTGTATATAAAGGAGCAAGGGGGGAGGCTGGCCGGCCCTTGGGGCGCGCCAAGGAGGGGGGAGTCCTCCTCCTAGTAGGAGTAGGACTCCCCTTTCCTAGTCCAACTAGGAAGAGAGAAGGGGGAAGGAAAGAGAGGGAGAGGGAGAGAGAAAGAGGGGCCGCGCCCCCCTCCCCTAGTCCAATTCGGACTCCCCCTGGGAGGGGGCGCGCCACCTCCTGGGCTGCTGCCCTCTCTCTCCCCTCAGGCCCACTAAGGCCCAATACTTCCCCGGGGGGTTCCGGTAACCCTTCCGGCACTCCGGTTTTCTCCGAAATCACCCGAAACACTTCCGGTGTCCGAATATAGCCGTCCAATATATCGATTTTTATGTCTCGACCATTTCGAGACTCCTCGTCATGTCCGTGATCATATCCGGGACTCCGAACAATCTTAGGTACATCAAAATATATATACTCATAATGAAACTGTCATCGTAACGTTAAGCGTGCGGACCCTACGGGTTTGAGAACAATGTAGACATGACCGAGACACATCTCCGGTCAATAACCAATAGCGGAACCTGGATGCTCATATTGGCTCCTACATATTCTACGAAGATCTTTATCGGTCAGACCGCACAACAACATACGTTGTTCCCTTTGTCATCGGTATGTTACTTGCCCGAGATTCGATCGTCGGTATCTCAATACCTAGTTCAATCTCGTTATCGGCAAGTCTCTTTACTCGTTCCGTAATACATCATCTCGCAACTAACTCATTAGTTGCATTGCTTGCAAGGCTTAAGTGATGTGCATTACCGAGAGGGCCCAGAGATACGTCTCCGACAATTGAAGTGACAAATCCTAATCTTGAAATACGTCAACCCAACATGTACCTTTGGAGACCCCTGTAGAGCACCTTTATAATCACCCAGTTACGTTGTGACGTTTGGTAGCACACAAAGTGTTCCTCCGGTAAACGGGAGTTGCATAATCGCATAGTCATAGGAACATGTATAAGTCATGAAGAAAGCAATAGCAACATACTAAACGATCGGGTGCTAAGCTAATGGAATGGGTCATGTCAATCACATTATTCTCTTAATGATGTGATCCCATTAATCAAATGACAACTCATGTCTATGGTTAGGATACATAACCATCTTTGATCAACGAGCTAGTCAAGTAGAGGCATACTAGTGACACTCTGTTTGTCTATGTATTCACACATGTATTATGTTTCTGGTTAATACAATTCTAGCATGAATAATAAATATTTATCATGATATAAGGAAATAAATAATAACTTTATTATTGCCTCTAGGGCATATTTCCTTTCAGTCTCCCACTTGCACTAGAGTCAATAATCTAGTTCACATCGCCATGTGATTTAATACCAATAGTTCACATCACCATGTGATTAACACCCATAGTTCACATCGACATGTGACCAACACCCAAAGGGTTTACTAGAGTCAATAATCTAGTTCACATCGCTATGTGATTAACACCCAAAGTGTACTGAGGTGTGATCATGTTTTGCTTGTGAGAGAAGTTTAGTCAACGGGTCTGCCACATTCAGATCCGTAAGTATTTTGCAAATTTCTATGTCAACAATGCTCTGCACAGAGCTACTCTAGGTAATTGCTCCCACTTTCAATATGTATCCAGATTGAGATTTAGGGTCATCTGGATCAGTGTCAAAATTTGCATCGACGTAACCCTTTACGACGAACCTTTTGTCACTTCCATAATCGAGAAACATATCCTTATTCCACTAAGGATAATTTTGACCAATGTCCAGTGATCTACTCCTAGATCACTATTGTACTCCTTTGCCAAACTCAGGGCAGGGTATACAATAGGTCTGGTACACAGCATGGCATACTTTATAGAACCTATGGATGAGGCATAGGGAATGACTTTCATTCTCTCTCTATCTTCTGCCGTGGTCTGGTTTTGAGTCTTACTCAACTTCACACCTTGTAACACAGGCAAGAACTCCTTCTTTGACTGTTCCATTTTGAACTACTTCAAAATCTTGTCAAGGTATGTACTCATTGAAAAACTTATCAAGCGTCTTGATCTATCTCTATAGATCTTGATGCTCAATATGTAAGCAGCTTCACCAAGGTCTTTCTTTTAAAAAAAAAACTCCTTTCAAACATTCCTTTATGCTTTGCAGAATAATTCTACATCATCTCCGATCAACAATATGTCATACATATACTTATCAGAAATGATGTAGTGCTCCCACTCACTTTCTTGTAAATACAGGCTTCACCGCAAGTCTGTATAAAACTATATGCTTTGATCAACTTATCAAAGCGTATATTCCAACTCCGAGATGCTTGCACCAGTCCATAGATGGATCACTGGAGCTTGCATATTTTGTTAGTACCTTTAGGATCGACAAAACCTTCTGGTTGCATCATATACAACTCTTCTTTAATAAATCCTATTAAGGAATGCAGTTTTGTTTATCCATTTGCCAGATTTCATAAAATGCGGCAATAGCTAACATTATTCGGACAGACTTAAGCATAGATACGAGTGAGAAATTCTCATCGTGGTCAACACCTTGAACTTGTCGAAAACCTTTTTGCGACAATTCTATCTTTGTAGATAGTAACACTACTATCAGCGTTTGTCTTCCTCTTGAAGATCCATTTAATCTCAATGGCTTGCCGATCTTTGGGCAAGTCAATCAAAGTCCATACTTTGTTCTTATACATCGATCTCATCTCAGATTTCATGGCCTCAAGCCATTTCGCGGAATCTAGGCTCATCATTGCTTCCTCATAGTTCATAGGTTCATCATGGTCAAGTAACATGACCTCCAGAACAGGATTATCGTACCACTCTGGTGCGGATCTCACTCTGGTTTACCTACGAGGTTTGGTAGTAACTTGATCTGAAGTTACATGATCATCATCATTAGCTTCCTCACTAATTGGTGTAGTAGTCACGAGAACAGATTTCTGTGATGAACTACTTTCCAATAAGGGAGCAGGTACAGTTACCTCATCAAGTTCTAATTTTCTCCCACTCACTTCTTTCGAGAGAAACTCCTTCTCTAGAAAGGATCCATTCTCAGCAATGAATATCTTGCCTTCGGATCTATGATAGAAGGTGTACCCAACATTTTCTTTTGGGTATCCTATGAAGACGCACTTCTCCGATTTGGGTTTGAGCTTATCAGGTTGAAACTTTCTCACATAAGCATTGCAACCTCAAACTTTAAGAAACAACAACTTTGGTTTCTTGCCAAACCACAGTTCATACGGTGTTGCCTCAACGGATTTAGATGGTGCCCTTTTTAACGTGAATGTAGCTGTCTCTAATGCATAACCCCAAAACGATAGCGGTAAATCTGTAAGAGACATCATAGATCGCACCATATCAAGTAAAGTACAATTACGACATTCGGACACACCATTACACTGTGGTGTTCTAGGTGGCATGAGTAGTGAAACTATTTCACATTGTTTTAACTGAAGGCCAAACTCGTAATTCAAATATTTGTCTCTGTGATCAGATCGTAGAAACTTTATTTTCTTGTCACGATGATTTTCCACTTCACTCTGAAGTTTTTGAACTTTTCAAATGTTTCAGACTTATGTTTCATCATGTAGATATACCCATATCTACTGAAATCATCTGTGATGGTTAGAAAATAACGATACCCGCCGCGAGCCTCAACATTCATCGGACTGCATACATCAGTATGTATTATTTCCAATAAGTCAGTTGCTTGCTCCATTGTTCCGGAGAACGGAGTCTTAGTCATCTTGCCCATGAGGCACGGTTCGCAAGCATCAACTGATTCATAATCAAGTGATTCCAAAAGCCCATCAGCATGGATTTTCTTCATGCGCTTTACACCAATATGACCTAAACGGCAGTGCCACAAATAAGTTGCACTATCATTATTAACTTTGCATCTTTTGGCTTCAATATTATGAGAATGTGTATCACCACAATCGAGATCCAACAAACCATTTTCATTGGGTGTATGACCATATAAGGTTTTATTCATGTAAACAGAACAACAATTTATTCTCTTACTTAAATGAATAACCGTATTGCAATAAACATGATCAAATCATATTCATGCTCAACGCAAACACCAAATAACACTTATTTAGGTTCAACACTAATCCCGAAAGTATAGGGAGTGTGCGATGATGATCATATCAATCTTGGAACCACTTCCAACACACATCGTCACTTCACCCTTAACTAGTCTATGTTCATTTTGCAACTCCCGTTTCGAGTTACTACTCTTTAGCAACTGAACCAGTATCAAATACCGAGGGGTTGCTATGAACACTAGTAAAATACACATCAATAATTTGTATATCAAATATACCTTTGTTCACTTTGCCATCCTTCTTATCCGCCAAATACTTGGGGTAGTTCCGCTTGCAGTGACCAGTCCCTTTGCAGTAGAAGCACTTAGTCTCAGGCTTAGGTACAGACTTGGGCTTCTTCAATTGAGTAGCAACTTGCTTGCCATTCTTCTTGAAGTTCCCCTTCTTTCCCTTTACCCTTTTCGTGAAACTAGTGGTCTTGTTAATCATCAACACTTGATGCTCTTTCTTGATTTTTACCTTCATCAATTTCATCATCATGAAAAGCTCGGGAATTGTTTTCATCATCCCTTGCATACTATAGTTCATCACGAAGTTCTACTAACTTGGTGATGGTGACTAGAGAATTCTGTCAATCACTATTTTATCTGGAAGATTAACTCCCACTTGATTCAAGCGATTGTAGTACCCAGACAATCTGAACACATGCTCACTGCTTGAGCTATTCTCCTCCATCTTTTAGCTATAGAACTTGTTGAAGACTTCATATCTCTCAACTCGGGTATTTGCTTGAAATATTAACTTCAACTCCTGGAACATCTCATATGGTCCATGACGTTCAAAATGTCTTTGAAGTCCCGATTCAAAGCCGTTTAAGCATGGTGCACTAAACTATCAAGTAGTCATCATATTGGGCTAGCCAAACGTTCATAACGTCTGTATCTGCTCCTGCAATAGGTCTGTCACCTAGCGGTGCATCAAGGACATAATTCTTCTATGCAGCAATGAGGACAAACCTCAGATCATGGATCCAATCCGCATCATTGCTACTAACATCTTTCAACTTAGTTTTCTCTAGGAACATATAAAAATTAAACAGGGAGCAACATTGCGAGCCATTGATCTACAACATAGATATGCTAATACTACCAGGACTAAGTTCATGATAAATTAAAGTTCAATTAATCATATTACTTAAGAACTCCCACTTAGAAAGACATCCGTCTAATCTTCTAATTGATCACGTGATCCAAATCAACTAAACCATAACCGATCATCACGTGAAATGGAGTAGTTTTCAATGGTGAACATCACTATGTTGATCATATCTACTATATGATTCACGCTCGACCTTTCGGTCTTAGTGTTCCGAGGCCATATCTGCATATGCTAGGCTCGTTAAGTTTAACCTGAGTATTCTGCGTGTGCAAAACTGGCTTGCACCCATTGTAGATGGACGTAGAGCTTATCACACCCGATCATCATGTGGTGTCTGGGCATGACGAACTTTGGCAATGGTGCATACTCAGGGAGAACACTTTTATCTTGAAATTTAGTGAGAGATCATCTTATAATGCTACCGTCAATCAAAGCAAGATAAGATGCATAAAAGATAAAGATCACATGCAATCAAAATATGTGACATGATATGGCCATCATCATCTTGTGCCTTTGATATCCATCTCCAAAACATCGTCATGATTTCCATCGTCACCGGCATGACACCATGATCTCCATCATCTTGATCTATATCAATATGTCGTCACATGGTCGTCTCGCCAACTATTGCTCTTGCAACTATTGCTATTGCATAGCGATAAAGTAAAGCAATTATTTGGCGCTTGCATCTTATGCAATAAAGAGACAACCATAAGGCTTCTGCCAGTTGCCGATAACTTCAACAAAACATGATCATCTTATACAACAACTTATATCTCATCACGTCTTGACCATATCACATCACAACATGCCCTGCAAAAACAAGTTAGACGTCCTCTACTTTGTTGTTGCAAGTTTTATGTGGCTGCTACGGGCTTAGCAAGAACCGTTCTTACCTACGCATCAAAACCACAACGATAGTTTGTCAAGTTGGTGCTGTTTTAACCTTCGCAAGGACCGGGCGTAGCCACACTCAGTTCAACTAAAGTTGGAGAAACTGACACCCGCCAGCCACCTGTGTGCAAAGCACGTCGGTAGAACCAGTCTCGCGTAAGCGTACGCGTAATGTCGGTCCGGCCGCTTCATCCAACAATACCGCCGAACCAAAGTATGACATGCTGGTAAGCAGTATGACTTATATCGCCCACAACTCACTTGTGTTCTACTCGTGCATATAACATCAACACATAAAACCTAGGCTCGGATGCCACTGTTGGGGAACGTAGTAATTTCAAAAAAATTCCTACGCACACGCAAGATCATGGTGATGCATAGCAACGAGAGGGGAGAGTGTTGTCTACGTACCCTCGTAGACCGGAAGCGGAAGCGTTAGCACAACGCAGTTGATGTAGTCGTACGTCTTCACGGCCCGACCGATCAAGCACCGAAACTACGGCACCTCTGAGTTCTAGCACACGTTCAGCTCGATGACGATCCCCGGACTCCGATCCAGCAAAGTGTCGGGGAAGAGTTTCGTCAGCACGACAGCGTGGTGACGATCTTGATGTTCTACCGTCGCAGGGCTTCGCCTAAGCACCGCTATAATATTATCGAGGATTATGGTGGAGGGGGGCACCGCACACGGCTAAGAAAATGATCACGAAGATCAACTTGTGTGTCTAGAGGTGCCCCCCTGCCCCTGTATATAAAGGAGCAAGGGGGGAGGCCGGACGGCCCTTGGGGCGCCCCAAGGAGGGGGGAGTCCTCCTCCTAGTAGGAGTAGGACTCCCCTTTCCTAGTCCAACTAGGAAGAGAGAAGGGGGAAGGAAAGAGAGGGAGAGGGAAAGAGGGGCCGCGCCCCCCTCCCCTAGTCCAATTCGGACTCCCCATGGGAGGGGGCACGCCACCTCCTGGGTTGTTGCCCTCTCTCTCCCCTCAGGCGCACTAAGGCCCAATACTTCCCCGGGGGGTTCCGGTAACCCTTCCAGCACTCCGGTTTTCTTTGAAATCACCTGAAACACTTCCGGTGTCCGAATATAGCCGTCCAATATATCGATTTTTATGTTTCGACCATTTCGAGACTCCTCGTCATGTCCGTGATCATATCCGGGACTCTGAACAACCTTCGGTACATCAAAATATATAAACTCATAATGAAACTATCATCGTAACGTTAAGCGTGCGGACCCTACGGGTTCGAGAACAATGTAGACATGACCGAGACACGTCTCCGGTCAATAACCAATAGCGGAACCTGGATGCTCATATTGGCTCCTACATATTCTACGAAGATCTTTATCGGTCAGACCGCACAACAACATACGTTGTTCCCTTTGTCATTGGTATGTTACTTGCCCGAGATTCGATCATCGGTATCTCAATACCTAGTTCAATCTCGTTATCGGCAAGTCTCTTTACTCATTCCTTAATACATCATCTCGCAACTAACTCATTAGTTGCATTGCTTGCAAGGCTTAAGTGATGTGCATTACCGAGAGGGCCCAGAGATACCTCTCCGACAATCGGAGTGACAAATCCTAATCTCGAAATACGCCAACCCAACATGTACCTTTGGAGACACCTGTAGAGCACCTTTATAATCACCCAGTTACGTTGTGACGTTTGGTAGCACACAAAGTGTTCCTCCGGTAAACGGGAGTTGCATAATCTCATAATCATAGGAACATGTATAAGTCATGAAGAAAGCAATAGCAACATACTAAACGATCGGGTGCTAAGCTAATGGAATGGGTCATGTCAATCACATTATTCTCCTAATGATGTGATCCCATTAATCAAATGACAACTCATGTCTATGGTTAGGAAACATAACCATCTTTGATCAACGAGCTAGTCAAGTAGAGGCATACTAGTGACATTCTGTTTGTCTATGTATTCACACATGTATTATGTTTCCGGTTAATACAATTCTAGCATGAATAATAAACATTTATCATGATATAAGGAAATAAATAATAACTTTATTATTGCCTCTAGGGCATATTTCCTTTCAGCGAGCCCCTGGTGGGCTGGGCCTGCAGTGCCAGGCCAGGTGGCTGCACGGTTGTTAGGCCGCAAGTAACACAGGTAGTCTCTCTCTCTCTCTTTTATTTCTGTTTTTTCTATTTTCTGCTGTTGTTTTTGATTTAGTAAAAATACTAAACCACTTGGTAAAATCCTGAAAATAATTTTAGGCACCTTTGAAATATTTCCCAACAGCCCTCAAGTACTTTCAGGATTATTTGGACAATTAAAAATATTTATAAGATTTAAATGTCCAAATTCAAATACTTATGGATTAATTCAAAAATCCAAAGTGTCCAAGAAAAATGTGCACCATTTTTGGCAGAGGTTCTAGACCAATCCAAAGATGATGAACATTTTTGGGAAGGCATTTTGGGTTCATTGAAAATATTTTTAAATGAACCTAGTTGAATTCTTTCTGATGCTAGGGTTTGGTCAATACCCATTTCAACTTAAATAGAATTTAAACATGATGCAACAAGATGCAAAACACCAGGCAGTACCAGCAGCTAGGGATGTGACAACTCACCCCCACTAAGCAAGAATCTCGTCCCAAGATTCAAGATGTGAGGTAAAAAGACAGAGGGGACACAAAGATAACATGATCTTCGTGATCCAACTGTCCTTCTCGAAGATGTTGATTCATTGCTTCAATTTAATCTTGACGTCTTTGCTTTCGAGATCTCCATCCAACACGATGATGGCAGAAAGAAACTCTACAGGAATCGATCTCCTCGAAGATCGAATACTCAGGATCAACTCATGGAGTGAGACGTTGAAACATATCTTGAGCTGAGACACAAACACACCTCAGGGGGAATGGCAAGTAACTGATGACGAAGGTTCAATAGGTAGGCAACAATTCCACGCTTAATTAGATGGTGAGGGGGTTTCAAGTAGCGAGGAGTTATGTTGCCCATAATACCATAACGAGGCACCTTAGGGAAAGGTGACTCGTAGAGCATTTCCCTTAAGTGGCAAAAAGAATTACTTTTGATACAAAGATCATTGAAACTCTTTATACCAGCCTGAGGTAATCACAATCGATCGTTGGAAGGGGTTCGAAAGAATGGCATACTCCGACTAGGATGGATGATGTGGACTACCTTGTTGAAGACAACGCAATGGATGATTTTTAGCTTATCATCAGAAATGGATGGGACC
Source organism: Triticum urartu (assembly GCF_003073215.2). Classification (NCBI taxonomy): domain Eukaryota; kingdom Viridiplantae; phylum Streptophyta; class Magnoliopsida; order Poales; family Poaceae; genus Triticum; species Triticum urartu. The sequence continues at coordinate 635,381,295 of NC_053024.1, read as the reverse complement.
CATGGTAAGTCCACTTTTGAAGATGATCCTGAACAACAACTACTGAGGTGCAAGCTGGAAACAAAATTCAAATGTTGGGAATGATTCTGGTAACTGGGGAAGAACTCAACAGTCGAGAGTGTTTCCAACGTTCCAATGGTTATAGAATCATCGAATAAAATGAGAGCACAAGGATCCATAAGGAACAACTTCAAGAATAAGTCACACTAAATCCTCATGGAGAAGATGGTCAAATAGCTCAATCAAGATACTACAATGGTAGATCTTCTGGCTAGGTGTGTCGGCCAGAACATCAACCTTGTCGGGGACCTACATCATAGATCTTGGAAAAGTTCCAACCATCATATCTGCCTGAGATTCAGATCTGGTTGGTAACAGGATATTCCAGACCCATTGAGTCTAGAAGAAAATGAAAGTTTGCAACACAAATCGACGAGATGGCGTTGCGAGATTCTCAGGAAATGGACTATGGTAGTAAGCTCCAAAACATGAGCTGGTTATGCTAACACATGTGATCATGTTGTCCCAAACAAGCATGACCACGTAGTAGTCTTATAATAAAAACACTACCGAGTTCAGGTGGGGAACCATCATCGAGGATAACAAAGTCCTTGCATAAGGCATGCTCTTAAGAAGGAACTTCTTCTCCTTGAACAAATCAATCAGTGGCTTGGTGTGCTAGGGAATACATATGGAGTGGAGGTAATTAATCTACCAAACCATATAATACATTCACACATGCATAACTAACTTGGGATGGTACCAGAGGAAACAAAACAATCTTTCTCAAACTCATGGCGGCAACTTGCTCCAAATGCACATGAATTTGAGGAAGTCACTTCTTCCATCCAAGCATAAGCTTCATGAACGGAACACGAAGGCATTGCTTACAAAGCTTCCAATACTAGGTTGATGTTCAACATGAATCATGGCGGAGACAAAATGCTACTGATGGGCTCAACAGCAACTCATGGGAATTTTCATATCACTGGACTTCCACCATCATGTGAACACGGTGATAGCATTGGTCAGACCAAAAGATGTAATGGTGTATGCTCGAGGGATCAACCACGAGTAAGGCAACATTACAAACATCGTTGGTTCTGATTTGACTTGACGATAGCCCATACTCAAGTCAAAGTTCTGACAAGATGATAGACCCAGCAACTGATCACGAGGACCAATTGATGAAGATATCATCTTGCTTCAGCAACTATCAAAACACAAGGATATCCCTTTGGGATGAACTAAGTCGGAGCTATCATATTCCAACTCTCCAAGTTGTTATTTAGATTAACCAACTATTTCAGGGTATCCAACACAGATTCTTGGAGAAATAGTGGTTTATAGAAAAAATCAACTTGATCACGAACTCAACATAGCGGTCAGGTGATAACCAGGTAATACTTCCGAGAAGATATTCGGAAAATCACGAACCACCGATATGTTACAAAGCTCAAGATCAATCTTGCTTTTCAGGGCAAGACGATATGATCAAGGGAGCGAGGGGTTGACACAATCCTAACTCATTGATCGAAGAGTGCACCAGGAAATATGGACTAGGTAACAAGATCAATCTTAGAATGGTAGTTCAATAACCAACACGCTAAGAATGAGAATATTGTCCATTTACTACCAAGCAACGGGTTGCTCGGAGTATTGATTTCACACGTCACAATTCACTTGTCGGCATTCCGGTTACAACAACACGAGGACCGAGGAATGAATGATGATGGTGAGAAGTATCACTGCATCAAGAATGCATAAGAGGTGGTGCAATTCTCATGACATTCCTAACATAAAGATGGTAACACTCCAAGGTAGAATAGAGCAAAAGCTGGATTGGCATTTTGATCTGCGATACAACTGCTTTGACCCAATCCCAGAAATGGACGAGGTACTAGAGTTTGTTTCCCCTAGTCATTCCGGAATAGAATGGCTTGACGGACCACAAGAATAATAGGCATTGATGAACGAATGCACGCATACTCTTGACTATCAATTGATAGATGAAGGTCAGAAAACAACTAGGGATGAACAACTCGAAGGAACATCTAACTTTCTGAGTTGGAAATGCATGGATTGGCATGTCGAACGAGTTCAACATATTTCTTCCGGATGACCCATGCAGAAAGGTAGAACTAGCAGAGTCACAATATAGAATCGAGAACTCCTCAGGAGTACTCTAATGGTGATCTTTTGGTTCAAAGAACTTCTGCCTTAATGGTTCATGGTATTTGGAAGAAGGAAATACCACGGACCTCGAGGACTATCACAAGGTTACTAATATCTTAAGGGAACTAGCAAATACTAACAACATGAAGTAAGGTGAATCTCGGGTTCAAAACCCAGGAGTAGAATACCTACTAACTAAATAACATCACGAGATGCTTTCAGGAATGGTGGCCAGAATCATCATACTGGGAACACCAAACATGGCTAGATTACTAACTGTAAGATACCCTAGTGTCATAATAACAACTCCAACATATATGTCAAGGCAATAGAGTACCTCAACTCACCGATTAGTGTGCTTAATCTGGCCAAAAAGGACTTCTGGAACGGGAGGAAGGGATTTGCAGATGCATCAGACTGTTTAGAAACCTGGGATGACTCGGACAGCATAACGGCTGTAAATGCTAAAAATGATTTGAGACATCCTGCAAAATGGTGGCATAACCACTCAACATCACAACATCAAGGTTCTGAGGCCAGCTATGAACATATGGAAGTAGTAGGAACTGAACTGAGGCTTGAACTCAACAATCCTAGGCAACTACGGTTTAGTAACATGTCATCCTGAGAGATAGAAGAGAAGCCTAGTTCTTAACCCCCGTAGAACAGAAGAGGTTGACTCAGATTAGAAGGCCTTAGGGTAAAGGAGTAAAAAGAGCCTTACGTTCCCATCCACAATCAATTCCCTTATATAACTAAAGCATTTCTAAACTCAACTTCGACCAGCTTGGCTTGGTAATCCTATAGGCAGTCAAGCTCTGATACCAAAGCTGTCAGGACCCCGATTCTAAGTCACACCGATATAGCCTGTAACACCTCATATCACTTTGCGGCCTCACGCACGGTATTCCCACGGGTGTCGCCTTACCATGGCCTGAGACCGTTTGCGCCTTTTGGCTCACGTATATGATAGTGCCGCTAGCATCCATATGACAGAGAACCCGGGCCGACATGACTAGTCATGAACCCAAAGTGGCACTAACTTACGGGGACAGGCATACATGAATCAACATCGAGCATGTCGGTCAGCAGCGTGTGAATCCGGGCTGTAACACTGGGCTAACAGGACTCTGGGAACCCGGGCTATAGCAGGCTAGACAGGACTCCGGATGTCACCGCGTGACATTTCCCCAAAGGGACAGACATAGGAACAAAGTGAATCACATGCCGGCCAGTCAAGTGCTCCGGAGCAGTAGTGCTGGGCTAGCAGGACTCCGGTGAACCGGGCTGTAGCGGACTACTATGGCTCATGGTGGAAGCACAAGACTACATTTCCCCATAAGAGAGGCTACCAAGGATAAACAACTAGGTTGTCGGATCCCACACATACCAAGCATTTCAATCATACACACAATATGCTCGATATGTGTAAATACAACATGGCATCACAACATAACTCTACGACTCAAGTATTTATTCATTAGGCTCCGAGGAGCGAGATATTACAAAACATGGGTCTCATGACCCAACATTCAGAGCATACAAGTCAAAACATGCGGAAGCTTAACTTGTCTGAGTACAGACAACTAAAATGAAGAAGGCTCAGAAGCCTGACTATCTACAAGACCCTCCCAAGGGTACAAGATCGTAGCTGAGGTAACAAGCTAAACGTCGAAGTCCAATGGAACTCTACTAGTGAGACTGACGTCTCTCTGCAAAACATAAATTAAGCAAACGTGAGTACAAATGTACCCAGCAAGACTTACATCAGAACTAGCTACATATGCATCATTATCAACAAAAGGGATGGTGGGGTTTAACTGCAGCAAGCCAGCTTTTGACTCAGTGGATAACCTAAACTACGACTGCAAGTAACTCTTTTGAGGTGGCGCACACGAGTCCACATATTCACCATATCAATACTCCACTATGGATCCGCTCCCATCTCCCTACGAGAAGGCCATCCATAGCACTCACGCTTATCTTGCACATTTTAGAGTATCCACTTTCACTTGTCTATGAACTATGCAAGGGGTCCAAGTTACCATATCCGAGGAATCCGACTATTCGAATAGATAATGATAACCCTGCATGGGTGTACTTCTTCACACACGCTGTCGCCACTTACCACCATGTACACATCGTGTATCTCGGCAACCTTCAAGCGGAAGCCTGGCGAGGGAGTCGGCCACAACCTGGCTAACCAACAAGTCTCTAGTCCGGGTTTATCGCCTATTCGGGTTCCATCCGCAAGGAGATCCGGCCGGGGTGTCGCTCACGGCCCCAAACGATGTGAGCAGGGTTCCCAAGCCCACCATCCGGGTGCCACTTGGTACACCGGGCCACTGTGCCTAGTCTGTCCCAAGCCCACCTGTACCGGGTGCCACTTGGTAGACTACTAACACTACCTACAAACACCAGAAACTAGTTGCAACTCCTGGACAGAGATCAGGTTGATTAATAAGTCGAGAGAGCTTGGAGCGCCCGGAGCCCAATGTGTGGTAGTAACTGTTCATGGATCACAAACACAGAACTCAGTTCCTAAGGACGTTTGCAATGAGACAACCCACCATGTACTCCTACATGACCTCTCACCGCTACCTTTACCAAATCGTGTTCACACCCTTAGCTCTCAACAATAGGACATGTTCACCACATTCCAATTCATCCCCGATGAATCAGACCTGACTCAACTCTAAGCAGTAGAAGGCATGACAAACAAACATGAATGAGTAGGCACATCAGGGCTCAGACAACTCCTACTCATGCTAGTGGGTTTCATCTATTTACTGTGGCAATGACATGTCATGCAGAGGAAAGGGGTTCAGCTACCGCAGCATGTAACAGTTGAAACGTTGTTGTCCTAATGCGGTAAAAGAGAGCAGGAGCGAGAGAGTGGGATTGTATCGGAATGAACAAGGGGGTTTTGCTTGCCTGGCACTTCTGAAGATAGTATAGTTCTTCATCGGTGTCATCGATCTCATCGTCGGAACATCGTCTACTGAGAGGGGACAATTACCGGCAAACAAGGAAGAACACAATCAATGCGATGCAACAATATGATGCATGATCATGACATGGCAATATGCTATTGATTGAGCTAATGCAACTAGCAACAAGTTAAATGGAGTTGGTTTGAACACTAGGTTCAAATTCAAATTCCATTTGTGCTTTCTTAAATGCCATTAATTCAAATTGTCATATACAGTGGCTGTAAGTTGTTCAACATGCATGAGAATGGTACAGATGGATAGATTGAATTTTTCTGATCATTTTTCATATATAAAACATTTCATTTGGAGCTACGATTGATTTTCTATGAATTTTTGAAGTTTTAAACATTTTCTGGAATTTCCTAGATTAAATTAAACCCAGAAAATAGCTTATTGCGTCAGCACTGCATATTTATGACGTTGGCAGGTCAACAGGGCCGGTCCAGGTCAAACCTGACCAGTGGGACCCACTGGTCAGTGACCCGGTGCCAGTTTGTCTCACACACAGGTGGGGCCAGTCAACGGTGATGTCAGCGGGTCAACTGACGTGCGGGGTCCACTGTGTTTAGGTTAAAATTTAACAGGATTTTACCCTGTGGTTAAATAGGCGGTGGGGCCTACATGTCAATGGCTCTAAAGAGGTGATTAGTGGGCTCATTAGCAACTAATGATGTCGCCACGTCGGCCTCGCCGGAAACTGGCCGGCGGCAACCATTCCACACGGCGGAGGCGTCGGGTTTTGCCATCCGGCAACCACTGGGCTCGTGGTTTGGCCCTATGGGTTGCTGGACGTGCATCGCATCCAACAGAGCAGGCGGCTGGGCGAGGGGAGGTCGGGAACTACGGCGGCGACCACTTGGGCGGCGGCCGGAGCTCGGGCAACGGTGGAGATGGCGCTATAGGCGGCAGTGGGTCAAGCCAAGGGCACCAGTGGGTTGCCCTCGCTCGCCCGCATCCAGGGTGGCACCTGCTAGTCGCGGGGCAATCTGTAGCAGCGGCGGTGGCAAGTTGGGCGGCGGCCGGAGTTCGGCCAAGGCGGGGTTATGGCCTAGAGGTCAAATGCGACCAGGGAAGAAGGGGGAAACGACTTGGGGGCTCACTACGAGTTTGTAGGGAGGGTAAGTGGGCTCGGGGACGTCCTGCCAGCAGCGAATTCGGCGACAGCGTTCGGTGGCCGAGGCGGTGAGGAAGATGACGATGGCGGCGACGCTGCAGGGCATTCGGGGCACGTTCTTCGGCTTGGAGATTCACGGCGTCGAGGCGGAGCAAGTGGACGCAGCCACGGGGAATGGGGGCGGCGGTGGACATGCGGACGGCGGCGACGAGCTCCGCTCGGGCGCGTGTGGAGAGAGAGCAGAGGAGGGGGAGGAGCGCGGGGAGAGTGATAGGGTCCGGGGGGGTTGTGTGGCATCACAAAAGGCGTCCAGGGGGAGGAAGGGCCAGGGAAGCAGGAGGTGGCCAGGGCAGCGTCGGCGCTCGCCACGCACCTATTTTTCCTCCTGGCAGAGGAGGAAGAAGACACGCAAGCCCCTGGTGGGCTGGGCCAGCAGTGCCAGGCCAGGTGGCTGCACGGTTGTTGGGCCGCAGGTAACACAGGTAGTCTCTCTCTCTCTCTCTCTTTTATTTCTGTTTTTTTCTATTTTCTACTATTGTTTTTGATTTAGTAAAAATACTAAACCACTTGGTAAAATCCTGAAAATAATTTTAGGCACCTTTGAAATATTTCCCAACAGCCCTCAAGTACTTTCAGGATTATTTGGACAATTAAAAATATTTATAAGATTTAAATGTCCAAATTCAAATACTTTTGGATTAATTCAAAAATCCAAAGTGTCCTAGAAAAATGTGCACCATTTTTGGCAGAGGCTCTAGACCAATCCAAAGATGATGAACATTTTTGGGAAGGCATTTTGGGTTCATTGAAAATATTTTTATTTGAACCTAGTTGAATTCTTTCTGATGCTAGGGTTTGGTTAATCCCCATTTCAACTTAAATAGAATTTAAACATGATGCAACAAGATGCAAAACACTAGGCAGTACCAGCAGCTAGGGATGTGACATACTACCTGATGGATCCTACTACTACATGGAGGCCGTCGAAGACCAGGAGTAGTTAGGAGGTCCCAGGGAGGAGGCCTTGCCTTTTCGATCAATGTTGCTTTTGTGCTAGCCTTCTTAAGGCATCCTTGATTAACTTATGTATGTACGCAGATATTGTTGTTTCCGCTGACTCCTTTCTATTCGAGCTTATGTATTCGAGCCCTCGAGGCCCCTGGCTTGTAATATAAAGCTTGTATTATTTTATTTGTGTCTAGAGTTGTGTTGTGATATCTTCCCGTGAGTCCTTGATCTTGATCGTACACATTTGCGTGTATGATTAGTGTACAATTGAACCGAGGGTGTCACAACAAGTCTCTTTACTCGTTCCGTAATACATCACTGTCGGATCACGGGTTCCAGCATAACCCTTAAGGTTTGAACACTGGGGTGCGCGTGAAGATCTCCCCCCCTATCGATCTGCGTTCTAACTTAGCCTAGATCTCATGAACTAACTCAACGAACCCGCAACACAAAGAACACGAGATTTATACTGGTTCGGGCCACCATTGTGGTGTAATACCCTACTCCAGTGTGGTGGTGGTGGATTGCCTCTTGGGCTGAGGATGAACAGTACAAAGGGAAGAACAGCCTCCTCAGGTTGAGGTGTTCTTATGCTTGGTGTACTTGTGTGGCTGAGGATGATCTTCGATTTTATCCCGCCTATGGTGGTAGCTAGTCCTATTTATAGGGGCCCTGGTCCTCTCCCCAAATATTGAGCGGGAAGGGAGCCAAGAACGGCGAATTTGAAAGGGGACAGCTAGTACAAGCTATCCTGACAAAAGGTGGTCTTCGCCTGCCAAAGGTTCTGGCGGTGACGCCGTCCTGGGCTCCATGGTGACCGCCGTCTTGCCGTCCTTCTGGTCTTGGTCTCGTTGCACCAATATGGAAACCTTTGCTTGATGCCTCGGTACTCCGCGCCTGTGCTTGCCCCCTTAGGACCAAAGAGGAAACAAGGACACTACACGCGCTGGCGCCTGCTTGGTCTTGATCGTCATGGCTTACGTCACGAGAACCTCGCGAGGTTTGCCCGACCTTGAACTCTCCGCCCCTCATGAGCCGGCCTGAGGAGGCTGCTCCTGAGGATGTCTTGCGTCGTCCGCCTCGCGAGGCTTGGCCCCTCGCGAGGGTCATGATTCCTTGTTGATGAAGATGGGCCATACAGGCCTGCCAGCAAAGCCACACCATGGGCCACAAGCAGGCATGTCTGGGGACCCCCGTTCCCAGGACGCCGACAGTAGCCCCCGGGCTCAAGGCGCACTCGGGCTTGGCTTCGAAGCCAAGGGTCAAGTGTAGAGTGCCGCGGGCCCCAATAGCCTGCGGCCTCGGTCGACGTGTGGCGGTGGATTTTACGTGGGCGTCTCCGCTTCCCCACGCTGCCTCGGCAACTACCCAACGCGACAAGTCCCTGCGACATGCAAGGAAGACCATCATTACCTGTGATCGTGGGGGGTGCCGGTTGGCCTTCTCCTGATATAAATGGGAGGGGGCGGAGCCCCCGTCGCCCATCTTTCCTCTTCCTCTTTCGCTTCTTCTCCTTCCTTGCTCCTCTCCTGCCACCAATGGCGCCGTCAAGGAGGTTCACCGCCGCGGAGAAGGGGAAGGCCCTCATGAGGGGCCCAGCTCTCCGGTGCCCAAGTGTGGACGCGGCCGTCCCTGCAAGCACACCGCAACCCCCGCCGCGGCTCCGGTTGTGGTGGTCCCGTCGATGAGGGGAGGCGCGCCGTGGTTGCGCCACCTCCCCGGCCACGCTTCCACTCGGCGGAGATGCTACTGGAGTTCGTCGGCTGGTCGGAGAACCCGGCCGGCAACTGGCTTCAGCTCCCGCGCTTCCTTGCCAACGAGCTGCCGGCCTCAGCTCCTGGCGGGCTTTGGCTGCAGGCGGACGGCTGCTGCAGCAGGGCTTCCTGGGTTGCGGTCGAGGTCTCCGCCACGGGCAATGTAACTCTGGCCCGCGGTTGGCAGACATTCGCCCGCGCGTGCGGTCTGGGCAGACGGTGCACCCTTCACTTCAAGCACAATGGCGACACGACCCTCTACGTGAGGGTGTTCGGGGAAGATGGTCGCTGCGTCGGGTGCTGCCCCGAGGTGAATGATGGTGAGGAGGTGCTCGGCCTTGGCGATGGCCACGACAAGGACGGGGGCGAACTCGCCCTTGGCGCCGACCGCGTCTCGTCCGGCTACGACAGCTCTTCCCCCAGCGACAGCTCCAGCAGCGGTGGCTATGACCAGCCACCACGCCGCCGTGCCCGCTTTGAAGAGGTGGCGGGTCATCTCGTCGTTGCGCCTCCGTGAAGCGCGAGGAGGGGTCCGGTTGAGCTCAGGCGGGCGCTGGGGCCTGCGCCCGTGGACCGCTGTAGGCGCCGCTTATTTTATTCTTCCTTTCCTTCCTGCATTAAAAAGAAACCAGAATGGGCCCCGGAGGGGCGTATATCGAACTATGGTCCCAATCGCTATGGTATGTTTGTCGTTCCTGTGCCGTGTCGTAACGTTGTCGTTTTATGTAGGGATAACTTAGCTCGACTTGTTTTGAGTGACCTCCTCCTCATGAGGCGCTCGCTTCCTAGTGCTTGTCGAGGCCTCCTTGACCTGATATGCGCTTAGGAACTGCAAAAAAATCGTAAGAGGTTTATCACTCACCCGGGGTTTGGTTATAGGCGCCGCTGGCCTTGACTCAGTGCTTCGCGTCTCCATGCCCGTGGGGCACGAACCAGGAGAGGTGCGCCAGCTTGTGGGCTCAGACGAGGGTGCCTCGCGAAAAGACGGAAGGAGGGAGCTCATGAAGGTACCTGTCCAGCCCCCTCACGAGGGACACGAGGGAGAGTTTAGGTCGACCAAAGAGGCGAAGGCAGAAACAGAGGTAGAAAGCGATAAACGGAACCAGCAATAGACACCAGAAAGCAAACTTCGATTAAAAGAGGGGCGAGCCAACTTCGGAAAGCAAATGAAAAGCTGCGTCCGACACCTAGTCTAGTCTTCGACGTCTTCCCACCAGCGCGGAGCTAAGTGCTGCCACTCATCATGGGAGGGAGCCCCCGAGGCCCAAGGGTAGCTCTCCTGAGGCTCCAGGGCGTGTACAGCCCCACTCATTATTACGTGTGGACGACCTTGAACGGGCCCTCCTACATAGGCGAGAGCTTATGCAGCCCCTCCCTGGAGAGCACCCGCCTCAGGACGAGGTCACCCACCTCGAGAGTCCTGGAGCGGATGTTGCGGCAGTGGTACCGCCGCAGCGCCTGCTGGTATCTTGCCGCCCGTAGTGCAGCTTCACGGCGTCGCTCCTCCCCCGGCACGAGGTCCATCCCTCGCATGGCATCCTGCTACGTCTCATCAAACGCTAGGACCCGTGCGGAGCGATGCTCGACCTCATGAGGGAGGACTGCTTCAGCTCCATAGACGAGGAAGAACGGGGTTTCGCCCGTTGGCTTGGTGGCGGTGGTGCGGATCGACCACAACACAGACTGGAGCTCGTCGTGCAGCCCCTGCCGCAGGCCTTGAGCTTTTTCTTGAAGGTCCTGGTCTTGAGGCCTTTCAGGACCTCCGCGTTGGCGCGTTCGGCCTGGCCGTTGCTCCTGGGGTGTGCTACTGAGGCGTAGCAGATCTGCGTTCCAAGGTTAGCACAATATGACTTGAAGAGATTACTAGTGAACTGCAAGCCGTTATCGGTGATGATGCGGTTGGGGACCCCAAAGCGTCTCAAGAGGCCCTTGATGAACTTGACTGCAGAGCCAGCTGGGATGGCGCGAATGGCTTCAACTTCCGGCCACTTGGTGAACTTGTCGATGGCAACGTAGAGGTATCGATAGCCCCCAGGCGCCCGAGGGAACGGACCCAGAATATCCAGCCCCCAGACCGTGAACGGCCATGAGAGTGGGATGGTATGGAGGCCCTGAGCTGGCTGATGGATCTGCTTGGCGTGGAATTGGCAGGCCTCGCAGGACTTCACTAGCTCGGCCGCGTCGTTGAGTGTCGTAGGCTAGTAGAATCCACTTCGGAATGCCTTGCTGATGAGGATTCGCGACGACGAGTGGTGCCCACAGTCTCCGCCGTGTATGTCAGCTATCAGCTCTTTCCCCTGTTCCCTGGAGATGCAACGCAGTGTAACATCATTTGGTCACTTTCTGTATAACTCACCGTCCTGGATGCAATATGTCATGGCCTGACAGGCCACGTGCTCCACGTCCTCCTCCTTCTCTGGTAGCACCCCTCGTATCAGGTATTCCTTGAATTCCTTGGTCCAGCATCCCTCTTGGGGCTCGAGCGCCAGGAGTAGGCATGCTCTCGAGGTCGGGCCGCAGGCTGGAGCTCCTGAGGCTGGCGGTTGTGGGAGTTCCTCCTGAGGCTGAGTTGCTCTCGAAAGCGGCGGCGTTGTTGATGGCTTGAAGAGCCGCTCCTCGAAGATGCCAGGCTCCTGGGGCTGTCGCTTGGATGCTCTTCTGGCGATGTCGTCTGCTTCCTTGTTGGTGCCTCGGGGTACATGCTGCAATTCCAGGCCCAGAAATTGCTTCTCCATCTTGCGCACCTCCATGTGCTCGTCCTTCGGCTTGTACACCTTGTTGGAGAAGTTGACGAGGAGCTGTGAATCGCCCCTGATGGTGAGACGCTTCACCCCCAGCGCCGCTGCAGCCTTCAGGCCGGCTATGAGGCCCTCGTATTCTGCAATGTTGTTGGAGATCTTCTCGCCCTGCTGGAAGCAGAGCTGTACGGCGTAGTAGAGCTTGTCCTGAGTGGGCGTGATGAGTACAGCTCCAGCCCCCGCGCCTTGACGTGCGAAGGCGCCATCGAAATACATGACCCAGCCATCAGGCGCCTCGCTTCCTGGCGAGAGGGACCGGTCCTCGCCTTCTTCAAACGCTGGGGCATCTGTCCACTCTGCCACGAAATCAGCGAGCACGGACCCTTGATGACCCTGGTGGTACTGAACTCCACCTGGAATGCTTGCAACTCGATGTTCCATTCAGCGACTCTTCCAGCAGAGTTGGGGATCCTGAGGACTCTCTCCAATGGGTAAGCTGAGACGACCTTGATGGGGTGGCCCTGGAAGTAGTACCGCAGCTTTCGCGAGGCGACTAGGAGTGCGATAGGAGCTTCTGAGGCATGGGGTATCGCGCTCTTGCGTCCCTCAACACCGTGCTGACGAAGTATACCAGGTGCTCGACGAGGGTTGGTGTGCTGACGAGGTTTGCGTCCACTGGGAGCTGAGGAGCCTCCTGAGGGGGTAGAGCCCCAGATGCTTGGTCGCTTGCCGAAGTCTTCGCGGGTTCGGGGGCGTTGTCCTGCCGAGCCTGTCCCTCTGTCGCTGCTGCTTCGGCCCTTGCGACACCCTTCTGGTCCTTCGTCGTCTCTGTTGGAGGCGTGGCACGACGCGATGCGCCCTTGGCTTGGTGTTCTTCCCGAACCGCCACCAGGGCCGCGCTGGCTGAGTACGGAGTGGCAGCCAGGTAGAGCACTAGTGGCTCACAAGGTCGTGGCACCACCATTACTGATGGGCTGGTCAAGTATCTCTTGAGGTCTTGGAAAGCTTGGTTGGCCTCCAGGGTCCACTCGAACGGGCCCTTCTTTTTCATCAGCTTGAAGAAGGGCAGGGTGCGCTCTCCCAGCTTGGAGATGAAGCGCCCCAATGCAGTCACCCGACCAGCCAGCTTCTGCATTTCCTTCAGGGTCTGTGGTGGACTCATGTCTTCAATGGCCTTCACCTTTTCTAGGTTGGCCTCGATCCCCCTGTGGGACACCAGGAAACCCAGCAGCTTGCCGGAAGGGATGCCAAACACGCATTTCTCCGGATTGAGCCGCAAGTCCACCTAGCGAAGGCTTTCAAAGGTCTCCTCTAGGTCTCGGATCAAGGTCTCCGCCTCCTGAGACTTCACCACGATGTCGTCGACGTAGGCTTCAACATTTCTCCCGAGCTGCTGCCCTAAGGTGATGTGCATGAGTCGCTGGAAGGTTGCGCCCGTGTTGCACAGTCCAAACGGCATGCAGGTGTAGCAGTACACCCCACACGGGGTCAGGAAGACCGTCTTCTCCACATATTCTACCGCCATCTTGATCTGGTGATATCCTGAGAATGCATCCAGGAAGCATAGCAAATCGCACTCGGCGGTGGAGTCGACGATCTGGTCATTGTGCGGAAGCGGGAACGGATCTTGGGGGCAGGCCTTGTTGAGGTTGGTGAAGTCGACGCACATCCGCTCCTTCCCGCCTTTCTTGGGTACGACGACGGGGTTCGCCAGCCACTCGGGGTAACGAACCTCGTGAATGACACCCACGGCCTCCAACTTGCGGGTTTCTTGGACGATGAAAGCTTGCTTCTCCGTGGACTGCCGCCTTGCCTTCTGCTTCACAGGGAGTACGTTGGGGCACACCTTCAGGTGGTGCTCTATTACCTCTCTTGGGACCCCTACCAGCTGGTCGGGCTCCCAGGCGAACACTTCCTTGTTTGCATGCAAAAACTTCACTAGTGCCTCCTCCTGAGTAGGCTCGAGGTTGGCGCCTATGGTGAAGGTTTCCCCTGAGGAACTGTCCTCCTCGACCAACACTTGCTTGGTTTCTGCCTTGGCCTGAGTGAAGAACTGCTTCTTCTTGGTTGGTACGGCTCCCTTGGCCTTGGAAGTATCCGCGTCGGTGGGTCGCGCTGCCGCGACGGCCTTGAGGGTGAGCTTGAGCACCGCCAGGGCCTCCTTGGTGTCCCCCTTGATGGTGAGGACGCCCTGGCTCTCCGGCATCTTCATGAGATTGTAAGCAGGATGGGTTGTTGCCATGAACTGGGCCAAAGCTGGGTACCCGAGGATGGCGTTGTATGGAAGGCCAATGTGGGCGATGTCGAAGTCGATGAGCTCGGTGCGGTAGTTATCACACGCGCCGAAGGTCACAGGGAGGCGGATCTGCCCCAGGGAGCGGGCGGGGCCCCCGCCAACTCCCGAGAAAGGCTTGTTGGGGCGGAGTCGCTCGAACGGTACGTGAAGGAGGCTGAAGGCCTCGACAGAGAGCACACTAAGGCCGGCGTCGCCGTCGACGAGTGTCTTGGTGATGGATACGTGGCAGATGGTGGGTGCGCACAGCATCGGGAGAGCACCCGAACCGACGGTGGAGGTGGGATGGTCCTCCGAGTTGAAGGTCAGGTTGGACTTAGGCGCGGCCCAGCCGGGCGGAGCCCCCGGGCGCTTGGAGGCGACGCCGACCTGTCGAAGGTACGGCTTGAGGTGCCGATCTAAGGTTGGTGCTTGCGAACCGCCGAGAAGAGATGCGACGACGGGGGCCGCTGGTTCCCCGAAGCGTGTGATGAAGAGGCCGCACAGCTCCTCCCAGGTGGCGATAGAAGACTCCGGGAAGTGGAGGAGCCAGGCGCGCGGCGCGCCCGCAAGGGCCATCGGGAACCAGTTGGCCATGACCTTGTCGTCGCCCCCAGCTTCCAGGATGGCCTCCTTGTATGCCAGCAGGAAAGCCGACGGGTCCGTCGCGCCGTCATAGCATGGAGACATCTCTGGCTTGAACTTGGGTGGCCACTGCACCCGCCGCAAGGTGGGGCGAGGGCTCGGAGCCCTCGAGCGCCACCGTGGGCACCGGTAGATCTAGCTGGAGGGGCATTCGCCATGGGGAGCAGGCGTGTAGATGGTGGAGCGCGAGCCGTCGGAAGGAAGACTCCGGCACACACCTACCTGGTGCGCCAAATGTCGGATCACGGGTTCCGGCATAACCCTTAAGGTTTGAACACTGGGGTGCGCGCGAATATCTCCCCCCCTATCGATCCGCGTCCTAACTTAGCCTAGATCTCATGAACTAACTCAACGAACTCGCAACACAAAGAACACGAGATTTATACTGGTTCGGGCCACCGTTGTGGTGTAATACCCTACTCTAGTGTGGTGGTGGTGGATTGCCTCTTAGGCTGAGGATGAACAGTACAAAGGGAAGAACAACCTCCTTAGGTTGGGGTGTTCTTGTGCTTGGTGTACTTGTGTGGCTGAGGATGATCTTCGATTTTCTCCCGCCTATGGTGGTGGCTAGTCCTATTTATAGAGGCCCTGGTCCTCTCCCCAAATATTGAGCGGGAAGGGAGCCAACAACGACGAATTTGAAAGGGGACATCTAGTACAAGCTATCCTGACAAAAGGTCATCTTCGCCTGCCAAAGGTTCTGGCGGTGACGCCGTCCTGGGCTCCATGGTGACCTCCGTCTTGCCATCCTTCTAGTCTTGGTCTTGTTGCACCAATATGGAAACCTTTGCTTGATGCCTCGGTACTCCGCGCCTGCGCTTGCCCCCTTTGCACCAAAGAGGAAACAAGGACGCTATGCACGCTGGCGCCCGCCTGGTCTCGATCATCATGGCTTACGTCAGGAGAACCTCGCGAGGTTCCTCAGGGTTCCCCTTGGTGTTAGACACACAGTTACTATGGTTATTGTGACTTTATACTGAACCATGTTACTAAAGACGGGTCGGCCCTGAGGAGTACCCGCGCGCGTCGGCCCTGAGGGGTACCCGCGCGAGCTTAATTGCGAGTGATGTGGAGTTGGGTTGACTTGGAAGGTGCCCGCGAGATACTTATGAGGCGTGGCCAGGCATTCTTAGCCCTTGCCGCAAGTCCTCGAGACGGGGCGATGGGGTCACATCGATCGTGAGTCTTTGCTCGTTACCGCGTGCTCCTAATCCACTATGTTTTGGATAATTGATCCGAGGGGCCTCTGGCCTGATAGCGCTAACCATCATGTGGGCATAGTATGGGCGTTCTGCGTCATATCCATCAGCCGAAGCTTATTATACGTCAGCGACTGAGCGGCGCGTGCCGGGTTGGACTGGTAAGCACCTGCCTTTTTGAAGGAGGTAGCTAGGTCTGCTCACCGACCGCCCACGCAACGTGCAGGAGTTCCCGGGGCGATGGCCCAAGACCCTTGGGGGCATAGGTTTAGTCCGGCGTGCTTGACCTCTCTATTGAGCCTTGGTCGAGTTGCGGTGTATTGTTTGGCCGAGGCCGGGCATGACCCAGGAAAGTGTGTTCGGCCGGAGTTAATCGAGCATGGTGGGTAAGTTGGTGCACCCCTGCAGGGAAGAAAATATCTATCGATAGCCTGTCCTACGATAACAGACACTTGGAGTTGTATCCCAATCGATACAACTAGAACTGGATACTTGAGGTGATAAGTGGATAGTATGGCTCTAGGATTGCTTTCTCGTAGGGAGTCGAGGAAGAATCTCTGGGCGAGGTTGATAACACTACTACTACTTTACTTTATGCTAGTCTACACTCCTCTAATGCTGCAAGACCGCTGAAGATGCTGAAGATGCTAGTCTTCGATAGGACTAGGCTCTCCCTCTATTCTGGCATTCTGCAGTTCAGTCCACAGATACAACCCATTTCATTGATACCGATGCATATGTAGCATAGACCCTTGCTTGCTGCTACCTCTTCAGCACTGCGTTGGTTTTCCCCGAAGAGGAAGGGATGATGCAGCAAAGTAGCGTAAGTATTTCCCTCGGTTTTTGAGAACCAAGGTATCAATCCAGTAGGAGGCTACGCGCAAGTCCCTCGTACCTGCACAAAACAAATAAATCCTCGCAACCAACACAAATAGGGGTTGTCAATCCCTATAAGGCCACTTACGAGAGTGAGATCTGATAGATATGATAAGATAAGATTTTTGGTATTTTTATGATAAAGATGCAAAGTAAAATAAAGGCAAAGGAAATAGCAAAGGAAATAACTAAGTAGTAGGAGATCAATATGATAAAGATAGACCCGGGGGCCATAGGTTTCACTAGTGGCTTCTCTCGAGAGCATAAGCATTCTACGGTGGGTGAACAAATTACTATTGAGCAATTGACAGAATTGAGCATAGTTATGAGAATATCTAGGTATGATCATGTATATAGGCATCACGTCTGAGACAAGTAGACCAACTCCTGCCTGCATCTACTACTATTACTCCACTCATCGACCGCTATCCAGCATGCATCGAGAGTATTAAGTTAAAAACAGAGTAACGCCATAAGCAAGATGACATGATGTAGAGGGATAGACTCATGCAATATGAAGAAAACCCAATCTTGTTATTCTCGATGGCAACAATACAATACGTGCCTTGCTTCCCCTACAGTCACTGGGAAAGGACACCGCAAGATTGAACCCAAAGCTAAGCACTTCTCCCATTGCAAGAAAGATCAATCTAGTAGGCCAAACCAAACTAATAATTTGAAGAGACTTGCAAAGATAACCAATCATACATAAAAGAATTCAGAGAAGATTCAAATATTATTCATAGATAGATTTGATCATAAACCCACAATTCATCGGTCTCAACAAACACACCGCAAAAACAAGATTACATCGAATAGTTCTCCACAAGAGAGGGGGAGAACATTGTATTGAGATCCAAAAAGAGAGAAGAAGCCATCTAGCTACTAACTATGGACCCGTAGGTCTGAGGTAAACTACTCACACTTCATCGGAGAGGCTATGGTGTTGATGTAGAAGCCCTCCGTGATTGATGCCCCCTCCGGCGGAGCTCCGAAACAGGCTCCAAGATGGGATCTCGTGGATACAGAAAGTTATGGCGGTGGAATTAGGGTTTTGGCTCCGTATCTGATCGTTGGGGGTACTGTTGGGGAACGTAGTAATTTCAAAATTTTCCTACGCACACACAATATCATGGTGATGCATAGCAACGAGAGGGGAGAGTGTTGTCTACGTACCCTCGTAGACCGGCAACGAAAGTGTTGACACAACATAGAGGAAGTAGTCGTACGTCTTCCCGATCCAACCGATCCAAGCACCGAATGTACGGCACCTCCGAGTTCTAGCACACGTTCAGCTCGATGACGATCCCTAGACTCCGATCCAGCAAAGTGTCGGGGAAGAGTTCCGTCAGCACGACGGCGTGGTGACGATCTTGATGTTCAACTGTCGCAGGGCTTCGCCTAAGCACCACTACAATATTATCGAGGATTATGGTGGAAGGGGGCACCGCACACGGCTAAGAAAACGATCACGTGGATCAACTTGTGTGTCTAGGGGTGCCCCCTGCCCCCGTATATAAAGGAGCAAGGGGAGGAGGCCGGCCGGCCCTATAGGCGCGCCAAGGAGGAGTCCTCCTCCTAGTAGGAGTAGGACTCCTACTAGGAGGGGGAAGGAAGTGGGGAAGGAGAAGGAAAGGGGGGCGCCGCCCCCCTTCTCCTAGTCCAATTCGGATTAGGGGGAGAGGAGGCACGCGGCCCACCCTGGCTGCCCTTATCTTTCTCCACTAAGGCCCATATGGCCCATTACTTCTCCTGGAGGGGTTCCGGTAACCCTCCGGTACTTCGATTTTCTCCGAAATCACCCGGAACACTTCCGGTGTCCGAATATAGCCGTCCAATATATCAATCTTTATGTCTCGACCATTTTGAGACTCCTCATTATGTCTGTGATCACATCCAGTACTCCGAACTAACTTCGGTACATCAAAACTCATAAACTCATAATATAACTGTCATCGAAACCTTAAGCGTGCGGACCCTACGGGTTCGAGAACAATGTAGACATGACCAAGACATGTCTCCGGTCAATAACCAATAGTGGAACCTGGATGCTCATATTGGCTCCTACATATTCTATGAAGATCTTTATCGGTCAGACCGCATAACAACATACGTTGTTCCCTTTGTCATCGGTATGTTACTTGCCCGAGATTCGATCGTCGGTATCTCAATACCTAGTTCAATCTCGTTACCGGCAAGTCTCTTTACTCATTTCGTAATACATCATCTTGCAACTAACTCATTAGTTGCAATGCTTGCAAGGCTTATGTGATGTGCATTACCGAGAGGGCCCAGAGATACCTCTCCGACAATCGGAGTGACAAATCCTAATCTCGAAATACGCCAACCCAACATTTACCTTTGGAGACACCTGTAGAGCTCCTTTATAATCACCCAGTTACGTTGTGACGTTTGGTAGCACACAAAGTGTTCCTCCGGCAAACGGGAGTTGCATAATCTCATAGTCATAGGAACATGTATAAGTCATGAAGAAAGCAATAGCAACATACTAAACGATCGGGTGCTAAGCTAATGGAATGGATCATGTCAATCACATCATTCTCCTAATAATGTAATCCCGTTTAATCAAATGACAACACATGTCTATGGTTAGGAAACATAACCATCTTTGATTAACGAGCTAGTCAAGTAGAGGCATACTAGTGACGTTTAGTTTGTCTATGTATTCACACAAGTATTATGTTTCCGGATAATACAATTCTAGCATGAATAATAAACATTTATCATGATATAAGGAAATAAAATAATAACATTATTATTGCCTCTAGGGCATATTTCCTTCAGGTATGTAGGTATATATAGGAGGAAGGAGTACGTCGATGGAGCAACAGGGGGCCCACGAGGGTGGAGGGCGCGCGTGGGGTAGGCAGGCGCGCCCCCTACCTCGTGGCCTCCTCTTTTCTTTCTTGACGTAGGGTCCAAGTCTCCCGGGTCTTGTTCGTTGAGAAAATCACGTTCCCGAAGGTTTCATTCCGTTTGGACTCCGTTTGATATTCCTTTCCTTCGAAACCCTAAAACAGGCAAAAACAGCAATTCTGGGCTGGGCCTCCGGTTAATAGGTTAGTCCCAAAAATAATATAAAAGTGGATAATAAAGCCCAATAATGTCCAAAACAGTAGATAATATAGCATGGAGCAATCAAAAATTATAGATACGTTGGAGACGTATCACTTGCGAGTACTTTGGATGAGTACTCACGGTTGCTTTGCTACCCTCTTTCCCCCCTTCTTTCTTCTTTCCGGTTGTTGCAACCAGATGGTGGATCCTAGGAGCCAGATGCCACCCAGTCGACTACTACTACCCGATGGATCCTACTACTACGTGGAAGCTGCCGAAGACCAGGAGTAGTTAGGAGGTCCCAGACAGGAGGCCTTGCCTTTTCGATCGATGTTACTTTTGTGCTAGCCTTCTTAAGGCATCCTTGTTTAACTTATGTCTGTACTCAGATATTGCTATTTTCACTGACTCGTTTGTATTCGAGCCCTCGAGGCCCCTGGCTTGTAATATAAAGCTTGTATTATTTTATTTGTGTCTAGAGTTGTGTTGTGATGTCTTCCCGTGAGTCCTTGATCTTGATCGTGCACATTTGCGTGTATGATTAGTGTACAATTGAATCGAGGGCGTCACAACAAGTCTCTTTACTCATTCCGTAATACATCACTGTTGGATCACGGGTTCTGGCATAACCCTTAAGGTTTGAACACTGGGGTGCGCGCGAAGACCCCCCCTATCGATATGGGTCCTAACTTAGCCTAGATCTCATGAACTAACTCAACGAACTCGCAACACAAAGAACACGAGATTTATACTGGTTCGGGACACCGATGTGGTGTAATACCCTACTCCAGTGTGGTGGTGGTGGTGGATTGCCTCTTTGGGCCGAGGATGAACAATACAAAGGGAAGAACAGCCTCCTCAGGTTGAGGTGTTCTTGTGCTTGGTGTACTTGTGTGGCTGAGGATGATCTTCGTTTTTCTCCCTCCTATGGTGGTGGCTAGCTCTATTTATAGAGGCCCTAGTCCTCTCCCCAAATATTGAGCGGGAAGGGAGCCAACAACGGTGAATTTGAAAGGGGACATCTAGTACAAGCTATCCTGACAAAAGGTGGTCTTCGCCTGCCAAAGGTTTTGGCGGTGACGCCGTCCTGGGCTCCATGGTGACCTCCGTCTTGTCGTCCTTTTGGTCTTGGTCTCGTTGCACCAATATGGAAACCTTTGCTTGATGCCTCGGTACTCCGCGCCTACGCTTGGCCCCTTAGCACCAAAGAGGAAACAAGGACGATGCGCGCACTAGCGCCCGCCTGGTCTCGATCGTCATGGCTTACGTCACGAGAACCGCGCGAGGTTTGCCCGACCATGAACTCTCCGCCCCTCACGAGCCGTCCTAAGGAGGCTGCTCCTAAGGAGGTCTTGCGTCGTCTGCCTCGCGAGGGTCTTGATTCCTTGTTGATGAAGATGGGCCGTACAGGCCTGCCAGCAAAGCCACGCCGTGGGCCGCAGGCAGGCAAGTCTGGGGACCCCCGTTCCTAGGACGCCGACAATCACCTAGTGACCAACTCCTTAGTCATTTGCTTGCAAGCTTATGATGTGTAATACCAAGAGGGCCCAGAGATACCTCTCCGATACTCGGAGTGACAAATCCTAATCACGATCTATGCCAACCCAACAAACACCTTCGGAGATACCTGTAGAGCATCTTTATGATCACCCAGTTACGTTGTGACGTTTGATAGCACACAAGGCATTTCTCCGGTATCCGGGAGTTGCATAATCTCATAGTCGAAGGAATATGTATTTGACATGAAGAAAGCAATAGCAATAAACTGAACGATCAATATGCTAAGCTAATGGATGGGTCTTGTCCATCACATCATTCTCCTAATGATGTGATCCCGTTGTCAAATGACAACACATGTCTATGGTTAGGAAACCTTAACCATCTTTGATCAACGAGCTACTCTAGTAGAGGCTTACTAGGGACACGGTATTTGTTTATGTATTCACACATGTATTTAGGTTTCCGATCAATACAATTCTAGCATGAATAATAAACCTTTATCATGAATAAGGAAAATAAAATGACAACTTTATTATTGCCTCTAGGGCATATTTCCTTCAGTTTCCTCTTTGGTGCTAAGGAGGCAAGGACGTACGCGGGTTCCCAAGGAATCCCCCAAAGGTTTTCCATTCTGGTGCAACAAGACCAAGACCGCTGGCTCGGCAGGATGGGGGTCATCGCCGAGCCCGCCACTGCATCACGACCAGAAGCTTTGCAGACGAAGACCACCTTTAGTCGGGATAGGGTGTACTCCTGTCCCGTTTCAAATTCGCCGTTGTGGAATCCCTTTCCGCCTAAGCTATGAGGGAAGAGGACCAAGGCCACTATAAATATAGGTTAGACTCCACCCTAGAGAATGATAGATCCTTTGGCCATTGAGCTCTCCCGAGGCAGCTCACACTTGTACTAGTTCGTACTCATCCTCCTTGTGAAGCAACCCACCACAAAGCAGGAGTGGGGTTTTACACCGCAAGGTGGCCCGAACCTGGGTAAACCGCTGTGTCCACCTCTTCTTCCTGCTCGCTCGAATCCGACGAGGCCAAGCCGTGAGGTAGTGAGCACGGAGCTGCAGGTAGGCTAGATCCTTCGCACACGCCCCAGAGTTCGAACCTTGTTTGGGTCCGTGGAGCCCCGATTCCGACAGTGTTGAATTTCGTAGGCAGGATGCACTACAATCTTATCAAGCGTTGTTAAGGTAGCCATATTGCTGAGAAGCCTACTGAGTTGAGTTGAGGGGGCACTAGAACCTGGAAAAGCTCATACTCATTCTGAGTTTTCTTTTCTTAAACCTGTAACTAGGATCTTGTATTGCAAATAAAATTCATCGCATTGTGTAGAATATCCATATTGAATGGAGCAGATAATTCATTAGGTCGAGCTATAACTCACCCTTTTTTGTCAAAAAGAAAGGTAATATTTTGTAGAATAAAAGGTCCCTCTGATTTTGAACTAAAACCACGACACTTATTATGGATTGGAGGGAGTACTATTCTGTGAACGAAAATGTTTTTTAAGAAAAAGAAAAGTCAGCACCATTTTCCAGGGTTAACCATTTTCTAAAACAAAACAAAATTTTGAGATTCAATTTTTTTATACTATCTTCAGAATCACTTTTTTTTCCAGGGCATCTTTTATTTATGAGAAATCATCTTGAAAGTCAACTTTTTTTTAGCAAGACAAGATCTTGAAATTCAATTAGCACAAATAAGTTCGAAGGGCATCATGGTCATCAATAGTACGAGTGGCCCAGCAATAGCCCATTAAGGCCTTAAACCCTAATGCGAAACCTTTCACTGGCTCTCTCCCTCAACTCCCGTGTTCCGCGTCTCCACCCCACAAGAGAACCACCAGAGCACCTCGCCGCCGCCGCCGCCGCCGCTGCCGAGGTCGACGACGACGATGTGGCGTTCGCGAGCTCGCGCTCTCCTCCTGCTCCGCTCGTCCGTCCCCAGATCGCCACCGCCGCAGCAAAATCCACTTCGGAGCCTGGCCCGAGCCCCACCCCCGCCACCACGCCTTCTCTCCCGCTTCCTCTCCTCCTCCTCCCCGGAGGCCCTGCCGGACGCCCCCTCCTCCGCTGCGGAGGCCCTCCCGGATGACCCCTTCGCCTTCCCGCCCGGCGCCATATCCGGATCGGCTGATCCCACCGAGGCCGACGAGGACAACCTGGCCGCGCTCTGGGAGGAGGATGCGGGCGACGCCGACGACATCTTCGTCTCCGCCGCCTCCTCCGACACCGCCGATCCCGAAGCCAGGGACGAGGAGGTCGCCCGCGTCCGCGCCGTCGTGGAGTCCACCCCGGAGGACCAGATCCCCACCGCTATCGCCGACATGGTCGTTGACTTCACCGAGCCGCTCCTAGCCGCCATCCTCCTCTCCGCCGAGAACTGCTCTGGTAAAAAGCTGCTCCTCTTGTTCAAGTCTGCCGGGAAGAACAACCCTGATGTCAAGAGCCTTGCCAATCTTGACATCGTCGCGAGCAAGGTTGCTGATTCAGCTCAGATTGACAAGATGGACGCGTACATGCTCTGGGATTTGGTGAAGGAAATGGGCAGTGTGCCAGGATCATTGAGCATCCCACTGCTGAACAAAGTGCTAGCAATGTTCTGGAAGCTCGAGAAATCAAAGGCGGCGCTAGAGGTGCTTGACAAGTTCAGTGAGTTTGGCTGCACTCCGGACGGCGACAGTTATTATCTGGCGATTCAAGCGGCTGGAAAGAAGTCCATGGTTGGTGCTGCATGGGGAGTTTGCGAGAAGATGATTAGCTCTGGGTGCTTCCCTGATGGGGAGAAGGCCGGTGAGATTGTGACCTTCTTTTGCAAGGGGAAGAAGGTGAAGGAGGCACATTCAGTATACCTAGCAGCGAAGGAGAAGAAGGTTCAGATTCCTACGTCATCCTTGGATTTCCTTGTTGGTGCTTTGGCGAAGAATGACGAGACCGTCAGTATGGCTCTGGAGCTGCTGGAGGAATACAAAGGAGAGTCTCTTAAGCATGCAGGCAAGTCCTTTGCTGCCGTTATACATAGTTTGTGCAGGATGAAGAATGTGAAGGATGCAAAGAAGCTGTTGATGAGGATGGTGAATCTTGGCCCAGCTCCTGGTAGTGCAGTGTTCAACTTTGTCATTACAGGATTGTCTAAAGAGGGAGAAATGGAGGACGCAAAGGATATGATTAGGGTGATGGAGAGCCGAGGGCTGCGCCCTGATGTTTATACATACAGCGTGATCATGAGTGGCTACGCAAAGGGAGGCATGATTGATGAAGCCCATTCTCTACTTCGCGAAGCTAAGAAGATCTATCGAAAACTAAACAGGGTTACTTATCACATACTGATCCGTGGTTACTGCAAGATGGAGGAGTTTGAGAAGGCCCTGGAGTGCCTAAAGGAGATGAAGAAGGACGGGGTGCAGCCAAATGTGGATGAGTATAACAAACTCATCCAGTCGTTATGTCTGAAGGCTATGGACTGGAGAACAGCTGAGAAGCTCCTGGAGGAAATGGAGGGCAGTGGACTATACCTTAAGGGCATTACCCGCAGCCTCATAGCAGCAGTCAAGGAATTGGAAATGGAAGAGGTGTCAAAAGACAGCCAAGAAGCATAGTTTCTCTAGGGTACGCTTGGAGTGACATATCCGCTAATCAGTTTTGGAGAATTTGCCCTCTTTTTGCTCTCTGCATCTCTGGTGAGGTTATGAAAACACCATCTTTTGTACTTGTCTGCTTGTTGTTAGATGCTAAAATAATATTGCATTTGTATTATAAATGCTGGATCGGCAGGGATGCATATTTAATTTTGGTCTAGAGTTTCTGCTTCTGCAGAAGTAGAACCAAGAGAATTTTCACGCAAATTTTGATCCAATCTTAAGACTTGCCAAAGGAGGATACATGTTTGCCTATTCCCAAAGCAAGAGTCCTTGCAAACCAAAAAATGGATTTCTTTTTTTGGGATGTGCCTAAAAAAATCAAAAGGGAAGTAGTAAAAGGAAAAACATGTTGATGCAGCAGCAGGTACCTGTCGGTGCTTTGGTGCGTGATGTACAAGGACATGCCTATATGCTGTTATCGTGTAAAACATCGGAATGAAAATGCTATATTTTTAGTATGCAATTCATAGATTTGTTGGCACTGGAAAGTGGTAACTGACTCAGCAAAGACACTTTCATTGATATGATATTTAAGGACATGTATTGCCAATTAGTCTGCTGCTATATCGAATGGAGTAATTTTCTGGGAATGCACTTAATGGTTTATTACTAATGTGTATTCACTGATAACACTCTCCTGCGCAGTAATCTGCTGGGTCTTTTGTGCCCTATTCGGAGCATGATTTGATGGAGTTTAGTGTCTGGCTATTCAGCTTTTCATTTGGTTTTGATTTTGTATCTGCGACCCGTTGAAAACACACAACAGTGCCTGCCCAGTTTTGTGTAATCACCGCACTAGCTTCGGCTACTGCGATCACCACACACTTTTTTTGCACATAGAGCAAGCTTAATTCCCAGCGGCTAGTGGTAGGTGGTACATGAAATCTCAGCTGAATGGAATTTTGAATAGTCATCTGGTGGGTCGGGCCTAATCAGGAGTAGATGCTTTGCAGTTGAAAACAAGGCAGTTTCTGAAAGTTTTTTGTGTGTGCAGTTGCTCCTATGCTAGACCTGTGAATGGCAATAGCAAATAGAGATTGGTGATTGTGTCAAGATTTTGATTCTGCGTCGTGCACGTGGCTGGTATGTGGATAAATAGGTCCTTCGATTTACTTGTCTGCTCCGCTGGGTTAGAATATTGCTGCTGTGTTGTGGTGATAAGTGTGATTCCTGGCCCTGACGCTGCTATTAGTTGTACTGTCAACTGATGGTGGACGCAACCACACATCACAAGCTGCGCAAGCATGGGTGCTACGTAGTACTGTACATGTTATGGCGATGATGATATGTTCGATCACACTAGTAATTGATCAATTACTAATGTGTATTCACAGATATCACTCTCCTGTGGGTCTTTTGTGCACTATTCGGAGCATAATTTGGTTGCATGACTAGAAAATATGGTCTATTTGATGAGTTTATAGTTTGGTGCCTGACGATTCAGCTTTTCATTTGGTTTCAATTTTATATATCTGCGATTCTGCTGAAATCAACGGTGCCTGCCCAGTTTTTTGTGTGGTCGCCGCATTGGCTTAGGTTACTGCGATCATCGCACACTTTTTTTCTGCACATAGAGCAAGCTGAATTCCCAGCAGCTAGCGGTAAGTGGTGCTTGAAATCTCAGCCAAATACTCCCTCTGTCCCATAATATAAGAACGTTTTTGGCACTAGTTTAGATCACTAGTTAGAATTTTTTTTCCTAAGAAAAAAGAGAGATATGAAAGTGCTACATGTCTTGTCAGTGCTGTTGTGCCTGACAGAGATGGCTAATGAGAAAAGCCGGGAGAGGTAAAAAAAAAGGTGCTGGGTGCAGGCAGAGGCAGCAGCTGCTTCCATCTCAAACCACAATAGAGCAATAGCATATTAGCAATAGGCTTTGTGATTGCGTCGGGATTCTGATTGATTCTGCATTGTGTTGAGATACTACTGCTGTTGGGGTTGAGATACTAGTGCTCTTGTGTCGTGGTCAGCTGTCAGCAGTCACCCGTTTTTCTTCTTTGTGCACTGGCAGCAGTGTGGTAGGAGCAGTATAATTCCTGGTTGGAATATGTCGGTTGCGCTGTCAAGTGATGCCTGATGGTGAACGCGATCACACCTGGCAAGCTTGGGCAGAGCCACGTGCCATATGTTCTAGGCTTCCAGCGCGATGACGTGATCCTACCTGTGGATGTGCATCACGAGCGAACCGGTGTCAGGCTGTGCACGTACCGCGTACCTGGTCTCGGTCGTCGTTTCCAGCTAAGCTGCTCCCTCCGTCCGGATATACAGGGTCTAATACATATTTCAAGATTGCTTTAACCATGAATGAAGTCAATAATACACAAGATTTGTGTCAAGACAAACTTTGCAAAATTTTACTAAATTTATATTTAAAATGTCAGCATCTACAATACCAAATATATATACTATGAAACTACATTTCACAATGAACCTAACAAAATTGATTTGTGATTGTGAATGTTGATACTTTTTATATAGATTTAGTTAAAATAGAGATGCTTTGACTTCAAACAATACTTATATGCAGACTAAAAAGAACCAGAGAGAGTATTATTTATAGCCATATATATTCGGATAGAGGGAGTAGTTTATACCTGAGCTATGATTTAGCACATAAGTAAACAGTGGCAATCGCACACAAAAAAAAGGACAGAGAGAAACAGTGGCCGTCCATGGTGACAATCAGAATCTGATCCGAGCCTTATCATATATATTTGCATTCTCCATGCGCTTGGGAAGATAAGCTTTCCTAGACTACTGGCATTGTTTAGGGTTTGAGCAACTGAAGCTCTGCCGGCCACTCGCATCTTCCATCGGGATGCGGCCAGGGCCAGACAAACGGACGGCGGCAGATTGTCCTCTGCATGTTTTTATATTTGATTGATTTGATTCCAGTGCTGTTCGAATTTCGAAATGGTTGGTCCGGCGCAGGCTGCAAATCAGGCGTGGTGCTTTCTACCGAGTTTCAGAGGGAACGAGTGCACACAAGAGCGTCTCCGCTTATCCTATAGCTTTCACCAACTAAAAGAAGAAATAAACGCTTTAATCGATGCAACGAAAACAAAAGCAAAAGGCTCTATTTGTTTCCTTAGAGCATCTCTAGTAGCTTCCCAAAAAATCTCCCCCTAAGTGTTTAACAACGCCCCTGTAACGCTATCCCCGTAATCTGTTTTATTTTTCTCGTTTCTCTCTACACTAGTGTGTACGTATATAAGCAATCCCCCTTAGCATCAAAATAACTTAGATATTTTTGTCTCAAACACACACCATTCATCATAACTTGAAATCCACAACTTATGAGTTCAAAAAAAAAGAATTCATATTCAAACATAGTAAATGGTGCATATGCATTGAAAGTAAACATGAAGAAGTTTAACGCCCATGTAGCTCCCACAAGTGCTCAATAAGGTCATCATGAAGTTGTTCATGCCCTGCATTGCATTGTCTTCAATTTGTTGACGCACTTAAATAAATTTCCTGAGTCGATCTTCATCCCTTATAGGGTTCACACGAGCCGTGTAAATTTTCTTCCCCTCATTCTCATATCCAAGATCCTCCGGCTAACCTCACTCATCTTCTATTATCTTGTTGTGCATAATCACACACGTCGTCATGATGCGCCAAAAATGCTCATAGATATCACTCTCCAAATATTTCAATGAAACCTGACAACCTTCGCATTTTTTTAAAAACTTTTGATCACTATGCTCCGATCCAACCATCAATAGTATTGGCGGGACAACCATATGCAAGCTTTTGTGCACAGACGATGCAACCTGCTTCAAAGAACTATCACCAAGTTGATGCAACCCGCTTCAAAGAACTATCACCAAGTTGACCTGGTGCATTCCTTTTCTGCATCTCCAATGAGCTTGAATGGATCCCGCAACATTTGAAACCTTCTCCAAAAAGTTTTAGGGTCAAATATTGGATTCTCTTCAAAATAATCCTCAATAAATCTATCATGCCTGACTTGCTTGTTACGACGAACTACCACACGCCCGGGCACCGACCCACCATGCCCGACTTGCTTGTCACAAACACGTGCATGAATGAAAATGCTAAAAAGAACCACCGGTGAAAACTATTACAAACCTGCCGCGGCGGCAAGCTAGGCAAGCGACACGTGGCACCTGACACTATAGCATGTGGCAGGAAGTTGCGGATAACATAAATTCATGCTTGGGGTGGGGGGGTGGGGGGGCTCACTAAAACGGAACAGAGTGGCCACATTGAGGCTATGGCCACAAGTTGTGACATGGCCAAGCCTGCGTGTGAACTGTTGGTTGGTGCTGCTGCCACTGACGAGACAAGTCGTTGCGGCCAGATTTATAAAGTTGCGCTAACTTCTAGCCAAAAGAATCTATGTCGTTCCTGCCTAATTTTCCCACCCACCGTTTCCGCTATTTTTTTTCCACCATCGCACCGATAATCCGAGGCTATAACCCCCTTCGAACCCCTCTTCATCCTGCATCCGAGCAACCTTCTCCACGGCTCACTTTGTACCCTCGGTCTTCTCGATGAGTTTGCTTTGCTTGGGCCATGATATTAGATTGAGGAAGATGAAGGATGCGCGGGGCTACCCCCACCCCCCCCCCCCCCCCCCGAGGTGGAAGTCTTGTGGTGTTGGTGTGGCGATCCACTCAGGGTGAAGGAGGAGACTGACTTTTCTAATTGGCATGAAGTTTTTCATGTGTGCCAATGGAATCAATAACAACATTGTTCATATGAAGAAGAAAAACACGACATGGCAGAGCTAATATTGATCTACAAGTTCTTAAACTACATCATATCTTAATTTTTAACTACAAATGCTACATATCTTGTTGGGTAACAATTCTAAAACGAAGTAATATGACATCACATAGCTAATTACGAGCTCAATAACCAAACTATGTTACAGCATGCATGTAAAATGTTGCATGTGTTGCATAGCTCGCACTATGATCTTCAACTTCTTATAGTTTACTTATCGTGAGAAATCATACTCGAAAAGCTCCAAATGAGTCTCCAAAACAACCCACCAATGCCCAAAACATCATAAGAAGCATACTTGAGGGCTAATAATCAAAGCATGTTGAATGAAAAACACAAAAATGGCTTTGCTTTAAAGGAATCAGTTGTCGTCAGCACAAAACGACAGAAAAACACTATGCCACCCACCATCCGACAAAGAGTTATCGTGTCGCACACAGAAGTGACACATGCCGCCACAACCCGTGGCGGCAAGTGCCGTGTATACCATGTTCTTGTTTCCCACGTGCGGATTCCTGTTGTCCACGACTTGTCGCCACATGCTACGGTGGCACTTGTGTGGCTTGCCCGGCTTAGCGCCATGATAGATTTGGCAATAGTTTTTGCAGCCGATTCTTTCTAGTATTTCATTGGTGCAGGTGGTCTAATAGAAAAAAAGTCCAACACCACAAAATTAGTGTCAGCGGCTTCATCTCTCTCATGTCTATTACATTGCCCTGTTGTTGCCTCTACAGCTATACACCCTATCAGACTCTACTGACTTTGTGGTTAATAGCTAGACATGTGCACCGTTTAGGTTTTCTAGTCACGGGAGTAAGATAATATTTGTGTCAAATCCCAAAGGAGATTTATTTATGTAACGACCCCGCAAAGAAGAAAAAGAAGACGAAGAAGATCAAGCGCTCGACTAGGAGAAGGTGCAAGTTTTTCTTTCCACTCTCGCAAAGCGGCTAGGGAAAGCCTTCCTCCGCTCGGTCTTCACCGGCGAGCCCGTGAGTTCGCCTCCCCTTCGCCTGCTGCTCCGGCGACCGGTGGCGGGGAGGGGATTTCTGGTGTCTCAGATCCGGCTAGTAGATAGGTAGGATTTTAGTCCTCGCAGAGACGGCGTTTGGACGGATGGCGGCGCTTCTTCTTCGAGTCAGTCTGTCGGGCTTCGATTCTCCTTAAGTTCATCCGTTGGGAAGGATTAGATGGAGCTCCGGCATAGATTCCTGCCACCTCCTCGGGGCGGCGAGGTTAGCGTTTTTCGTCGTGCGTACGTAATGGAGATATGGGAGCGGCGACAGCGGCGCGTTGGTGGTGGCAATGGTCGTTCGGTGGTCCATGGACCTCGATGTTTTTTTTTATTATGTTTGACGTGTTTTATACTTCCTGTGAATTTTTATAATAGATCTGATCTTTTAAAAAAAAAAAGATTGACTCGACACATGAGGGTGGTTTGGTGGGTTTGAGTGAGTTGGAAACCCAGATCCAAACCGGCAGGCAGAGAGAGAGAGAGCGACTGCAGTGTGCGGCCGCTCTCCCGCGGACTAGCCGGGCCCGGCCGCACCCTCCCTCCCTCCCCTATATCTACGCGACGCGACCCGACCCGACCGGACCCCCTCAGTCTTGCTCGCAGCGCCTCCCAAACCTTCGCCCACCCACGCGCCGCGCCGGATCGGGATCAAGTCACGCTTAGCGCCACGCCCGCTGCTCCTCCGCGGCCGCTCTCGCCCTCGCTCCCGCCGGGAATGGGGAGCACGGCGGGCGAGGTCACCCGCGCCGACTTCCCCGAGGGCTTCGTCTTCGGCGTCGCCACCTCCGCCTACCAGGTCCGTTCAGACTGTCACTTCGTACTACCAGTGCTAGCAGTTACTACGGTACTACTCTTAGTTTGGTGAATGGTGGCGGTGGCCGGTGGGTCACCGGCCGCATCTTGGCTGCCGATTGCTGATCCCTGCTCCGCCCCCACGCCGCCGTGTGGTGTGACAGCGCGTCGCGCTCGCCCGGTAGCCCACGCGAACGACGCCTGTGTACTTTCGCTTGGTTGCGCTGCCTTCATGCTGTTGCCGACTTATCTTTGAAAAAGTGAAGTAGGACAGTGACCGAGCAACGACCCCTCTGCTTTCACCAAGAATAGAAGAAGCAAATTCATGCGGTTCCTATATCTGATTTTTATGCGGTTGAACCAAGCGCCCTCTCCTCCAGTAAATTTATCTCGACCAAAAAAAAGGGAAGCGGCAAAGTGGAAACTAATCAACAAATTGTAATTCTTTGACTACAAACATATGTATATGGACAGACTTAATATCTATCAGGGAAATTTATCTTAGGAATGGAGAATCGGCAAGTAGTTGTGAATAATGGACATGGAAGTCAGAAGTAGAGCACTATTTGCGAACGGAGGCGGTATTTGTTTAATGGGAGATGGAGAGGAAGAAATATACACGGGAAGGGAAGGTTGACAGGAAATGATCTTTTCCTCTACTGGCAGAGAAGCCGTAGTTGAACCGACAAAGTAGAGAAGTGGATAGGGGATTTTCCATCCGTATGTTGTCGTAAACGTTCTCCGCTTTTGTTTTCTCTCGGACACGTGTCGAAACACACATTGTTTCGTATTAGAAGAAATGACAAAAAATGTGTTAAGAGTAGAGCCAGCCAAAAGACGAAGCAAAATATAACTAAACCGAGCAAATTTTGAGAAACACACACACACACACACACACAAAAAGAGAGCAAATCAAAAGCATAAACGAGAACAGAGAAGAACTATACAGGAAAGCTGGGAAACGAGTGTCCCCCACCTTGAGGAGGAAAGAGAGAACCATCATACTGTTAGAATTTTGTGTGGGTCCTTGGATGACAAATTGTAGGTTTCACCAGTTTTATCTCCTTGATTCCAAGTAATAAAAGAAACAAAAATGAGGTTTTTTGTAATCTATGAATCTATCCTCCTTCCTTTTGTCTAAAACTAGATGCATCTAGCCGTGAAGTAATGTCCTTGGCTTTTCCCTTCTATCCAGATTGAGGGGGCAAGAAATGAAGGTGGCAAAGGTGATAGCATATGGGACGTATTTACAGATAACAAAGGTTTGTCTCATCTGGATCCTATTTTAATTTGTTGAAATATATCAATTTAACTGATAGTTGACATTGAAATGCTTTTTTCAGAACGTGTCCTAGACGGATCCTCTGGAGAAGTTGCAGTTGATCATTACCATCGATACAAGGTGTTATTATTGACATAACTATCGCATTACTATTATATTCTTGTAAAATAAAGTGTTTCTTTGTCTTGCTTGAGATGGATTGTCTCCTTGATGCATATGTGTGTACAGTATTACCTTTTTTCCTAGATCCCTAATTACTTGTTTGAACTCTTTGGGTACAGGAAGACATTGAGCTCATGGCCAAGTTGGGTTTTGGTGCTTATAGATTTTCCATATCTTGGTCACGGATATTTCCTGGTACATTTCAATTGGTGGATCATGCTTCACATATTAATACATCTCCAAATTGTGTCGCCACAATTCCAGCTTCCCCCTCGATATGTGCATCTTGTTTATTATTATCATTTATCTTCCATACCTCATCCGAGTTTATAAGTTTACTGTTTCTGCAGATGGCTTAGGGACAGCGATCAATGAGCAAGGAGTTGCTTTCTATAACAACCTTATAGATTTCATGATTGAGAAAGGTGCCACATGATATACCTGATGTCAAAGTTACTATTCATCTAGTTATTCACCACCCATCTGCCCTGACTTCAGGTATTCAGCCTTATGCAACTCTGTATCACTGGGATCTTCCGCATAATCTTCAGAAGACTATGGGGGGTTGGCTTTCGGACAAGATTGTGTAAGTCAATGCAGGCATCTTATCTTTAAACTCTGAATTTGTAAATATAGTTAAATGCCAACACAAAATACTACATGGCATGATTACCTAAGAACATTGCTTTATTTCAAAGTGTTCTATCTTTTTTTTCCGGGAAGGGGGGAAAGACCCCTGTCAAAGTGTTCTCGTTTAACTTGGTGTTTCTATATCTGAT
Source organism: Triticum urartu (assembly GCF_003073215.2). NCBI lineage: Eukaryota > Viridiplantae > Streptophyta > Magnoliopsida > Poales > Poaceae > Triticum > Triticum urartu. Next base: position 635,347,513 of record NC_053024.1, on the reverse strand, counting down.
CGTATTGGTTGTCAAAAAATTTCAGGGAGTACTTCGCATTATATGCAGAAGCTTGCTTTGCAAATTTTGGAGATAGAGTTAAGCATTGGATAACAATCAATGAACCTATTCAAACATGCATTAATGCTTATGCGGTTGGAATATTTGCTCCTGGATTATGTAAAGGTGTAGCTGCTGAACCTTTCTTGGCTGGCCATCACCAGATCTTAGCTCATGCTGCTGCTGTTGATGTCTACAGAAGAAAATTCAAGGCCTGTTAAGTTTCCATTGAAGTATCATCATTATCAGTTTGTTCGTAGTACCATTGTTTTGCTGATATTTTACATATTATAGGCTAAGCAAGGTGGTCAAGTAGGGTTTGTTATTGATTGTGAATGGGCGGAGCCAATGTCGGACAAAATGGAAGACCAGGCTGCTGCAGCACGGCGCATTGACTTTCAACTTGGATGGTAAAAATTATGCTCACCTATTCAGGGAATACTTAAAAGTCTCGTAAATTTGTTACCATTTTCCATAGAACCTATATGTTTTTGTTTCCGCTCAGTGTAACTTCCTGTATTTTAATATAATGCTGACGCATCTTCAGATTCATCAAGCTATATGATTTTATGCATGTATCCTGATTATAATTGCTTTTCTTGAAGGTTCCTGGACCCAATATACTTTGGTGATTACCCAGAAAGCATGCGCCAGAGAGTGGGTGAATATCTTCCAAAATTCTCGGAGAAAGACCGTGAATTGATGAGGAACAAAATTGATTTTATTGGATTAAATCACTATACAACAAGAATCATTGGCAATCGGCCTAACCCACAACCACAAGAGATCCATTTTTATCAGGTTGAACAAATAGAGAGATCAGGTACCATGATTCATCTATCAAAGACTTGTCTTTTTTGTTTGGAAAAACAAGCACAGAATCAGCTGAAAGATGCAGGGTTATCTATAAAAACTGCAGTATGTAGACAGCAGACATGGCAGAAGTATTTCACCTTGCTGATTAGGAAAAACAGCCCTTCTCCACTGCCCATAGAGTCTATTTACCTCTTCCTTACTCTTGGAGAATTGTAAATCAATATACACATGCAATACAGAACTACTTTTCTTGCTGAAGTTCGGTCTGAATATTCTGCGCCCACTATGTATATGTAAACTTGTCCCTTGCAAGCTATCCTATCCCCAGATTAATATCGTAATGCTGACACTTTATTTCCCTTTGGCAGAAAAATGGAGTAGCGGTGAAGCAATTGGTGAAAGAGTAAAGACTCGACCGCTGTCCATTCATGTAGCTCCAACGATCTCACCTAACATTTCGTCTCAATATTTGTGCAGGCTGCGTCTGAGTGGCTTTTAATAGTTCCTTGGGGTATTCGGAAAACAATCAATTATATAGTAAAAAAATATGAAAATCCAATAATATATATAACAGAGAATGGTAAGGCTTCCATGCTTCTAACATTTTTTCTGGTGCATATTTTATATTTGAAGTTTCTAATACACACATGGCATATCTGGTTACACTATTTGAAGTTGTGACATTTCCTGCATATGTTGGTTGAGTGATTAAATCAAATAACAATTACTTCACATAATGTAGATTATATGGATTAAGTTTGCTTTATTTCCAGTTTTTTTTTCTAGAATCGTTATACTATGCAACTTGGAGGTTGTTGTACTGCCTTAGTTGCAGAGATCTTTTGTTTTGACCAAAGAACCCCGCAGCAAGCTATTTATTCCACCTGTGCGTGCTAGTCTAATTATGGAATATGCATAGGGAGCCCTTCTTTATCTTCTCTTGGATATATATTTTGGTACAGAATTTCAAATTCCTGAGTTTGTACTGCCACAGAATATTGACAAAATAGATTGGCAAGATAAACACACTACAAATTAAATAGAATACGACATTGAAGTTTAAAGAACCGACAGGTACACATGTAAATGCAATACAGTGACTTTTTAATGTGAAAAATAAGAATTTGCTATTCCATTACTTGGTATCCAGCTAGCATAGTTTTGTTTGTGTGATGTAATATTTGCTAACTAAATTGTTAAGTAACCAACCTTGTATGTGGATGATGCTCTCATGTAGTTTATTTTCTGTAGGCATGGATGACGAAGACGATCCATCAGCACCAGTTGATCAGTTCTTAAATGACACAAAGAGGGTCAATTTCTTCAAAGGATATGTTGGTGCAGTCGCACAAGCAATAAAGTGAGTTTGTTTTTGCTTGCCGCATAACTAGCACTGTGTAACTAAAACAACCAAAGCAAGTGATGCCACTAATTTTGTTAACTGTTGGCATTACAGGGATGGTGCCGATGTTCGTGGATACTTTGCATGGTCATTCGTGGATAACTTTGAGTGGGCGATGGGATTCACCAAGAGGTTTGGGATTGTCTATGTTGATTACAAGAACGGGCTCTCCCGGCGCCCTAAAGCATCAGCCATGTGGTTCTCGCGCTTCTTGAACGGCGAGGCCGCTGACAGCAAACCTGACACAAACTAAACCCGCATTCACCAAGGTGCTTAAATCGTACTGGAGCTGTTTCTATCAATGCTATATCTATCTATCCAGTATTTGCAATATCTTCGTAGCAGTTATATCTATCCACAAACCTGACACCGTACATAACTGGTCCAGCATTTGTTCAAATGAATGCTTAATGAGTCAGCATCCCTACCAGTATGTTACGGGTTCATGTCAGTTAACGTCGCGCTGCTGATAACTCGCACAATCTGATCTGAACCCATGCTATCTCTGTTGCTACATTCTTGTTGATGTTGGTGTAGTAATTCCATGAGTTGTGATTCATAGACCCCAGTAACCAATTACCAATGGGGAAGTTTGTTTCAGTTCCAACTGATGCAACACACATTTTGCTGCAGGGGTGGCACTGACGTCCGTGGATAGTCTGGATGGCCATTCCCGGGCTACTTTGAGTGGGCTACATACAGTATACACCAAGAGAGGTCTGGTGCAAGGACGAGCATTGGGGACATTCCGAAGCATCAGCCCTGTATGTGGCTCTCGCACCCGTCGAAGACCAAGACGGCGCGAGCTGAGCCATCTCACAGCAAGTAAATGAACCATTATACAATAGTTGTTTCCCCTGTTGTTGTTGTACCGTACTGTGACTGCCATCTACTACTCAAAATAATAATCGTAGCCCATCTCAGATACACTTCTATACGGGCCGCGATTAGTCCATTGATTGTTCAAATGGACGTTTAAGGAACCAGAGTTCCCTGCTAATAAATTATATGAGTTCGTGTCAGCCAACCCTGTAAGACAACGCTGCCTATGTATGTTTGCTACTCAGCTGCTGCTGCTGCTGCTGTATTAGTCCTGTGATGTCTGGCCTTCATAGGCCCTCCTAGGAAGCAATTGCCAGCCACCAGAAAGTTTGTTCTGTTTTGCTGGAGTTCTTCACTAGAGGAGGAACTCGCTTCTGACAGGTTAGACCCACCCAAAACCACTTTGGACTTTGGTTGATTGGTGAAGGGCAAAGTGACATGCCACATACAGTAAAATAAAGAGGTGGTTAAAGCATGGATGGGACGGAAGCTATTGGGCCGCTTTCTTCCCTGTTCTGGGGCCGGCCGGCCTTTTCTTTCTTGTGGTATGATGTTTTGCATCCAATGCAATGATGGTACCCTGTCGTGGCCGCGATGATCGCTCTCCGGGGCGCAATGCAATGCCGTTGGCTGCATTGCTTTCATTCCCTCACGGCTTTGGGGTGAGAATGAGGCCGTTGGGAGGGGCTCATCACAGCATCATCCCTGTGATTGTGATGCTGGTCCTCATGATTGCTAGATACTGCTCTCTTCTTCATCATATTCTTTCATTTGCCTTTGCGCGACCCCTTCTTTTCCTTGTCTTTCACCTATCCCCGGCGAGCCGAAGGTGGTGGCAACCGAGGGAGAAGAGGAGGTTTGCCGGGGACGGAGACGACGAAGAGTGGCGAGGCGATGGCCGTGACCGTGACAGGTGCCGTGGAGGTGTAGCTGATACAAAAACATGGTGTTGGCTAACGGGAGCGCACCTCCGCTGTCCTCTCCGTAAACGCGCAGCAGCAGGCTCAGTTAGAAGATGTGTTCCCCAAATCCCGGTCTCCTGCCTGCACTCTCAAGTCTGAAAGCGGCATCGGCAGGACATATTCTTCTCATCAGAGCTCAGAAGCATCGAGCCGTTTAAGTAAGCGGCATCGGCAGGACATGGGATACTCGTACTGCTCTGCAACTTTACCACGGCGCAACGTTAAACAAATCATAGGCAGAGCTTTGCACGATTCGCGGCCTCGTGGTGGCATCTCGCGCCTCACGTGAAAGGTGAAACAGCACATTTCTTCCGCATACAATGTGCCTGCCCACCTCACCTCACCTCGGTGTTCCTTCCTTGAGACTCCCCAGTACTGCCTTGTAACGCAGGGAATCAACAAGCAATTTTAATTTGAGTGAATTTCATCGGAGATCGACGATTCAATTCCGATACGAGGATCGGGGACCTTTCTGTGGGTGCGCCGATGATGTTCATGCTTTTCTACGTATACACATTATTGCTGTATATCACTCCTTCAAGTGATCAGCAATGCATTGCTTTCTAGTGCTTGTCTGAAAGCAAAGCAGGTATGGGAGCCAAGTATTGCATCACTCCTGCAACAGGTTCAGCATGAAGGATATAATAATGCCTCTGCGTGCCTGAACTAAAATAGCAACATGGGATTGGTCACCAGACAAAAGAGCTTCAATTTTGCGTTCAAGCATCCTCATATCTAGCTACAAAGCCGGTAAAACTTACCTCACTTGTGGAGTAGACTATGCATGCATGTGCTGTGTAAATTGCTCCCAAAGAGGTTAAGAAAGAAGTGCCTGGAAAGAAAGAGCTCTGGCCAACAGCCTACAGCGCATTCGTACTAGGATGCATCACTGACAGAGCAGCACGAGTCATCCGCATGTGCATTGTGCTACATGGAAGAACACCGGCGGGCGGCGGCATTGCGAGATTTGGGGGCAGCGGTTCAAGTGCCGGCCACTGCATGCAGTTGCCACACTGTGCTGCTGTTGGTCACTCCTCCTAAATCATGCGAGCGCCTACGTGCCCTTTTACTTGGTCTTTAGACAGAATCTTGCTGCCCCAGGCCAGAAGCGTGCCATGGCTGGGTCCTCCCCTACCTTCCAACTCCAGCCACTACCCCGGCCAGATCGATCTCCAGCAGTCTCATCTTCACCCTCTTCCTCCTCCTCCTCCCCCTCGCCCTGGCTGGCCCGTGCTTCTTAAATGTGTGTCAATCATGGCCTCCTCTTGACCTATGCCACGAACTTGTTCAGCCAAGCCAAACCAGTCAGCCCAAGCCCATGTGTGTGCCTCTAGGCCAAGGCCAAGGCAAAGCCATCATTCATTCTACAGGCAATCGGGTGCCAATAATTTGGTGCATGGGCGTCCAGCGTAGGAGACAAAAGGGGGGCCATGTGGTGAAAAACGGCAACAATGGAGTTTGGTAGGAAAGGCAGCCCCAGCCAGTGAAACGAGCCGTGCGTGCATGGCATTGGCATGCTCACAATCACAATGCAGCATCCATACAGTCCAGCGCGACGCCCACATGCCGACGGGGACCCGGCGATAGCGGCCACCCGAACCACCACCCCACCCCCCCCCCCCCCCCCCCCCCCCTGGTCTTTGCCGTCTCCATGCTACATACTCCCATGGAAAACCATAGTTTTAGCCCAGCACATGGCCATGAAATGCCCGGCTTATCACTGCTCTACTACCACTAAGCAAGCATGGCTCAGTGCTGCAGTGTCTTGCACCTCTTGGCCCATAATGAACTCACCGTAATGAACTGCTCAGGTTCTTTCTGCAGCAGATAAAGTTCTTCCCAAGTTTACAGCACTTCTGCTCTGCCCTGCAGTTGATACTAGTAACATTCTTCTACTGCAGATGAAAGTATGTCAGGATATGCTCTGGTAAAAAGTCTCTGGCTGCATCTTAGTAGTGGCGCTGGTGGGTACAGCAGCTAGTGTATGGTCGTAGTACTCCTATGGACCATTTGTGCAGGCAGGAAATGTGATGCCAAAACACCATGATGAGTGCTCTGCTATCTGTTTCTTGGCACCACCACCAGACCAGTCTCACTCTCACTCTCATGCTCTTGTTTTGTTCTCTTTCTCACCTGCATCCCAGTTCAGCAGCTACCACACAGAAGCAGCTGTACAGATTCAGCAAGGTTTTGAAATTTTTGACAGCATTTTCACCACTCAACATGCATTTGAAATTTGTTTACAGCATTGCTCGGGGCGGCGAATAATTCGACATCTGATTTACCCACTCTTCCATGTTAATGTACAGAATTTGAGACCGCATACATACATACATACATACATACATGAACTGCTTGCTTATTTTTCCTCCTCTGAAGTCTGACCTAAAGCCTTTTGTCCCTTCTTATATGTCGGAATAAATATTTGCAAAAACTTGTACATTCTATATTCTACAGGTACAAAAAGTCAGGAAAAAAGGGATGAACAGGCCCGCCGCCATCGGCGTTCATGCGTGCGGGTGTCGCGCGTCGTCGAGCACGGTGTTAGGGGGGTGCTCAGCTACCTCCAACTCACCTGAGCTTGGCGACGCCATGGCCATATGGCATGTTGGATAGATGCCGCTGCTAGTTGGTTGAAGCTCCGGTGCCAGGGGTGCTCTGGCCCCGGCTGCCACCCTGTTGAGTTGTCCTTCTGTAGTTCCCGCCCTCTCTGGCATGTCTCCCCGTTGATAATCCAAGAAAAATTCTATTGGCAGACTAGTGGTGGTCAGGGCGACGACGCGACCGAGCTCTCGTCGTCGGAGATTCCAGCTCTCAACGCGTGGATCCTCGGGAACAACTGCGGCATCATCGGGTTGACGGGCACCGGGAAATGGCGCACGGAGCTGGCGATCGTGCGGTCATTGATCCTGCCGACCTCCCTGCACACCTGAGTGAGCACCGAGAGGAAATCCCTGACCACCATGAAGATCCTGAAAGGATGGGCCTCCTCTTTCGCCGAGTCGCCATGGAAGTACTCGGTGATCTCCTTCACGAGCGACAGCGCGACGCTCTCCTGAGCTTGAACCCTGAGGATCTCGTCGTCGGCCTTCTTCAGGAACTTCTGCATCGTGTCATGGAACCTCCACGCGTCGTCCCTCGTGTTCAGCTCTTCATTCAACCGCAAAACCTCGGTGATCTTCTCTATTCCTCCTGCGAGCTTCGCGACGTAGCTGCTTAGCACGTCGGAGTCCATTGCCGCCGCCTTCTTGACGCTGCTGAGCTCGTTGCCGAGGCCAGCCACCACTTGGAGGCCGAGCTTTTTGCACTCAAGCTCGTCTCGGAGAGGGTTCGCGAGAGTTCTTGGCGTTGATTGGTTGCTGGCAGAGAGACGGGAGCCCTCTGTTCGGATGATCTCCTGCACGACGAAATGCAGAAGGGTTGTCTTGCCATCGGTGCCTTTGACATCAGCCAGTTTGAGTAGAGTGTCAAGCTTGAACGCATGAGCATCGCCCCGATTTGTGCCAACATTCATCCTGTTGCCAGTCTTAAGAATGGCCTCCAGTAGCTTCAGAAATAGTCTGCTGTTTCGAAGCTCCTCACAAGCAGCCTGTCAAACGAAGAATGATCATTTAGGTAATAAAACAGAGCAGCGGTGGCGAGTAAAAGTGGAGGTGCTAGGAAAATAATGATGCTCACCTCAAGGATCTCAAAGTTGTTCTTCAAGTACTTGACCTCTGATTCAAAGTTAGCAATATAAAGCATCGCGTCTACTCTTTTGAAAGCAAAAGGCACATCAAGAACCGCCTTAAGGAACTTTTCGGAAGGGCCAAGCTTAATAGGAGATGTCTCTTCTTTGAATTCTCTCAACTTGATCTCCTCTTCCTTGGTAGGAGCCATCTTTAGCAAGGTCTCCAGTAAATCTGCGCCGAAGTTCTGCGTGTTACCTGTAGAGAAGGCACATAGCAAATTGGTAAGCATATTAGTGAAGGCTGCTGGATGATCCAAACATCTCAAATTCTCAACACAATGCGGTATAGAGCTCATCAAGAAATGATGGAAGCATTTCAAATTTAGGAATTTAGTCTTTGTTCACCTTCGCAGAGGGCTTCGCAGACCTCCTCCTTGGTAACATTCAGAGCGCGCAGCAAGATGGCGATGTTCTGTGCCTTCTTTGGATCCAGCAGCACCTTGTTCTCCGCCTTGGGCGTCGGCAACGCCGGCCTCTTTGTCGCCTCCTTCGGCGCCGCATTCGCCGGATTGCAGATGAACAACGTCTCGATCATCTCCTCATTCACCCTGCAAGAATTCAGCTAAATAGATCAGCAAACCAATGAAGAACAAAGTTTGGACTGAGAAAAGATGGAAATTTGGCAGGGCACTCACTGGAATGAGCTGGATTTGAGCTGATCCCACACCATGGCTCGGTCGGAGCTGGCCCGAACCTTGTCCCAGTGCAGGGGCTTCAGCTTCGGCCGCGGC